>NC_036249.1:17838427-17976323 GCF_002742605.1 Olea europaea var. sylvestris | reverse complement strand
GTTACAATTTTTTTCTCTTTTATTTTCAACCAACCAATCTTTAATAAAATAATATTACACGTAAATAAAAAACTTTTCCTTCTTTTTCAATCACATTCTCCAAAAAACACTATTCCAAAAATTATAATACCAAATAATGGGGCCAAACGAGTGCTTAATTTATGTATAAAATGGTGATATATAATGCAATCTTATAATTGCAATCTTATAATTCAATCGCATTCTCTGGTCCAACTACTGTTTTAGTTTATGTCATATTTATTAGACTCGACCTGATGGTCGACCCGAGAAAGTCATCGGGTCACCAGGTCAGTGGTTGAATCAGTGATTGAACCAGTGGGTCATTGTTAGATCATAATTTTAATTAAAATATATTTTTGAAAAAAAAAATTTGCTAAATCTAGATATATATATTTGGCTTGCTTGTCACTTGGAGGTTCACCAGCTTCCTAGCTGGTGAAGGACGAAAATTTTCATGTAAAAACCCAATGTTCGAATCATCCTGTTTGCAAGTTGGAAAAAGGGATTTCACATTGTAATTTGTAAATTGAAATATATATATTTGCTACACATTATAGACTAAAAGACGGCACTATCCAAAATGGTGAAGGACATGACATTCCAAGGAAGAGGCCTAAGTTCGAATTATTCACCAGCTTCCTAGCTGGTGAAGGACGAAAATTTTCATGTAAAAACCCAATGTTCGAATCATCCTGTTTGCAAGTTGGAAAAAGGGATTTCACATTGTAATTTGTAAATTGAAATATATATATTTGCTACACATTATAGACTAAAAGACGGCACTATCCAAAATGGTGAAGGACATGACATTCCAAGGAAGAGGCCTAAGTTCGAATTAGCTTCTTTCCAATTTGATAAATAAATAAATAAATAAAAATTACAATTTACTTTGGTGACCAACTGGTTCAAACATTGAATTGGATCTGTTACCTCTTAAACCCATCCGGTTCAAGTGGATTTTGAACGGTTCAACCCGGTTCTTGACCGGTTCCTTTTTTTGCTTGTCTAACTAATAAACTTGGACCGGACCATTATCCAATTCGGTGGTTCTCGGTCCGAACCGGATGGTCCGGTCCAATTTTAATAACTATGGTTTCTGTATTCTTAATCTAATCACTAGGTTGGTCTGATCAACAATTCTTCATATACATTATAATGTATAGCTTTGTGTAGACTCTGTCACATGTCAAACTCCGATTTGACAGTTTTTTTTTTAAATAAAAAATAAAACCAGACTTTCCAGTAATCATATGTTGCCAACTCGAATGATGTGCACAATGATGTATAAAAAATTGTCTAACTAATAAACTTGGACCGGACCATTATCCAATTCGGTGGTTCTCGGTCCGAACCGGATGGTCCGGTCCAATTTTAATAACTATGGTTTCTGTATTCTTAATCTAATCACTAGGTTGGTCTGATCAACAATTCTTCATATACATTATAATGTATAGCTTTGTGTAGACTCTGTCACATGTCAAACTCCGATTTGACAGTTTTTTTTTAAATAAAAAATAAAACCAGACTTTCCAGTAATCATATGTTGCCAACTCGAATGATGTGCACAATGATGTATAAAAAGAGTGTACAAGTGGATTTATTTTTGCATCTAGTTTTGTCTCTCTCTTGAGATGCTCAAACTAATGTAGAAAAGCGCAAATGAGAACGTGAAATTCACTAACAATATTCTATTTACTAATGATTCACTCACGGTTACAAGAAAACAGTCATCAAATCTAGTTAATTCTCACAAACTACAGGGTATTAGAAATTGGTGATTCACAGAATATTCGAAAGAATTGGATAGATAATTGAGAATACTCAATAAATATCTCTTTCTTAAGAAACCCTAGTGTTCTTATTTATACGATTCTAGTCAAGAGTAAAAAGTTTTCAAAAACAATTTGTAATGGAATCATTACACAATTACAAACACTACTGCCCTCAGCATTCCTAAATTGATTCAACCATACTATATGTACATCAAGTTTGATATCATGTGAGTTGGCAGATTTTTGTACATTGATTTTAACACTTTTTTCCGGTCAATGGTCAAATTTCCTACACATAGGATATGTCAACAATTGATGTATAAGAAGCATAATTCAAATTGATTTGCCTTCAATTTAGTTTGTCAACCAATGCAGTTATTGTACTTGACCATATAAGAAGTGAGCTAGTTGCAAGGGATCTTATCATCAATAGTAGAGAAAAAGATAAGGGGTGTAGTATTCAAGACACACACAAAAAACTTTGAGTAGCACACTGGATGGACCACAACACCAGGCATCACAAGATCATTCAATAAGGCCACATTATTGCCTGTACCTTTTCTAATCCAATCTACAACCATTCATTCAATCATCAAATGATAAATTCATAGCATTCACGGCAGTTTTAAGTTTGATACTTAAAAGGCATATATGAGTGTTACTTGAGTAATCATACCATAAAGCAGGAGAGAAAGTAGGGTACTAGATACTTAAATCAGAGACACAAGCCATGATGTCTAATCTGGAGTACAAGGGAAATTATGGCGATAAATTTCCTAAAGCAGAAAAAAAAGTTGGTGGCTTAACAGAAAAATCAAAGACAAGCATTTAACAGTTACACAGTATCAAACAAGCCATGTGCAGGAGTTATATGACGGAGAGGCGTCCATGAATTAGTAATCGCAAATGTAGAAACGAGAGAAAGCAAACGAAGAAGCACTTTAATGTGTAAATGAAACAGTCTACTGAAAAGACGATATGTGTCAATTACTGAACAATAGGAAAGAGAAACTTATTATCTGTAAAGGTTTCCATGGTAATTATTCACAGTAACTATATCAAAACATGGGATCAGTCTTTCTTAGACAACAGAAGATACAGAATGTAAGCTAGATGGGACTACAAGAAATCTAAGTGCATGTTTGATAAGGACGGGAATGGATAGTTTACTGAACGAGATTTTAGCTCTTTTTTGTCATTTTTGTTCAATTATATCCAATCTCCCTACCAAACATGCTGCAATCATTGTGAAGGAAAAGTAGAAGATGCAGAATTTGCAGAATGTGTGCTCAGAGTACCCAATCATGCAGTATGGGTAAGATTGACCGCCCGATTCAATCTTTCAAGAATGACACCGGCCTTTCTCTTGGCTCTGGACGTCCCACTTTGAGCAAGCTGAGAGATTGTACGGTAAGTACTTTCCTCGTTCCTTATCTCCTTCCACTTCGTTGGATCACTAAAACATATAGTATGAAGGATTGCTATGCAATTCTCCTTGCTACGATCACAGGCGCTCTCTCTAATTATACACAGCAAGCATGGAACTGCCTCAAGCTCTCCCATTTCCTCGACTGCCTTTTGAATGCTTGAAAGCATGGCAAGAATAGATAACAACTCATCAACAAGTATCCTTCTCACGATCTTTTTCAGTATCACTCTCACAGCACCATCTCTAACAGCTCTCACTTTATTCTCGCGGTTAATGCATAGATTAAAAATAGCAGAAGCAGCATCTTTTATAACTTCTGGATGCCCGTCGTCTAATAGATCAATGAGTGGTTTCAATGCACCAGATTTACCAATGCGCTCCTTATTTGAATCAAGAGCTGACAATGAGAAAAGGGCTGCCGCTCCATTCCCCATTGTTGCTGTTGTTCCTGTTCTTAATGCATCCACAAGAAGAGGAAAAACCATTGGTTCTTCTGCAACTAGCTTTTTATTATCATCGTGGATGGAAATATTCAAAAGTGTTGTGATTATATCTTCTTGGAGGCTTGATAGAATTTCACTTGAAGGCTTTTGAGAAAAGGGGAACAGCAACTGAGGTATGGCATTAGGATATTCACCAAAAAGTGCTCGGAATGATGGCACACTTCTTGTTAATTCCCGCAATTCTTTTGCCGCATCTCTTTGAGCAGACAGGTTTTTGGACATATTCTCCAACAAAGTAATAAAATGGTCCCGATCCGCTTTCGTTAAGCCATCATAATTGGAATGCTGAACACAGTCCGGCAATTTAATTCCATGATTCTTGCACCAGGACGTTATCATTTCTCTAATCAAGTTATTCGGTGTAAGAAAAGTATGAGAGATTACGTGCTGCGTTTTCGGGCACAGCCTATTCCCAGCATTTAAACGAGTCTCAATGAAGGGCCTATCATAAGTCTTCAAAGTTGTAACGAAATATCAGAATACAGACAACAAAACAAAAATCCAATTGAAAGTATTTTAAAAATCTCCAACCCCTTAAATACAATCAATTCTAGTTATGAGGAGGGTACAACTAAATCTTATTAATTTCGCCATATCAATTAAAATGAATATAAACGAAACAACCGAAATCAGAACTCGTCAAGTGAAAAATTCTGCTCATGTTCACCAAAAGAATGAAAGAAATGGTCCTCCACCCCCCCGCCCACCACACCCACCCAAAGATCCATTCAAGAAACAAAGCTATAATTGAGGGTCAAGAATTTGCAACAAAAACGAAAACAGTTATCTTCGCCCGTATTTATCCAAAAAAAATTCATAAACACCCGCCAATAAATTATCATACAATGTTCAACATTTATCCTTTATCTGAAGAAAATTTCAGCGGCCAATACCCTCACCAAGAACGACACACTCAAACAAATCCAATGCATAATTCAAACCACCTAAGTCACACAAACATCCATAATCCTCAAATACTTTAAGAAAAAAATGATAAACACAAAACTTCGCTCGACTTTAAAAAACTAAATCACGAACCTGTCCAGTGGAAATTATAACAGGATCCCTCATAAGTTCCTTTGAAATTGGGCACTTAAATTCCTCCGGCACCTCCACGGTATCATCAACCTCCAAAGAAATTGGTTTCTTTAATTTCAATTCCTTTAAAGCGCCCAAAATTTGCTGGGTTTTATCGATTGCGTCCACATTAATATCATCTTCATCAACAATTGCCTTCACAATTTTCTGCAATTCATTCTTCAATTCAGTGGCCTTAGCCACCATTCCTGAATCCCCTTCAAAAACACCACTATTCGCCATCACTATCCAAAAAAGACAATCTTATGAAAGAAATATAACAGGGTTTTTCACTTTTTCTTTGTAATTCTTTTTTCCTCATGTCCTGGGAGGCTTCAAATCGTTAGATTTTTTCACGCACCAAGACACGCAGTTAGTGTGCTGTGAGTGAAGTGTGGAATAAGAATAAGCGTGGGAAAGTTGGGAATTATTTGTTGTGTGTAATGTACTCTAATGTATGGGAGTCGTGGGTGGGTGGGTGCGGTGGGTTCACAGCTGACAGCTACGCAGAAGAGACTGCAGCCAGTAGTTCCATCATACAGAGAATTTACTGTGGATACATTTATTCCAACTAATTTTTAATTTGAATTAAGCCACTCAGCCAGATTTGAAAAACGGGAGAATGAGGAGGCAATTGATACGTTAGAAAATGATTGTGTGTTTTTATTTTAATTTTTCAAATTGTTCACTTATATATAGACACGTCTTTCATTTAAATTTGAGCTTGGATTTGGAGCATGATTTAGCTCTATTTACTTTACTTTAATTATTTTTCATAATTATTTTTAATCACATATTCATACAAAAAAATATTTTACACGTAATTTAAATTTTTTCTTATTTTTTAATCAATACGAGGCAATAATTTAAAACAGTCATTATTTTACTAATTTTTAGTAAACATTTATAGATTAGTAGATGAAGCCTCCGTTTGATTCTTATTATTTGCTCATTAAAATAAAAAATATGATCGTTATTCATCATATCAAGCTACCATATTTGACTTTCTTTCTCTTGTGTGGGACCCATAACGACTATATTTTTCATTCTTATTTTTACATTAATATGTAACAAACGGGGCCTAACTTTAACCTCTGATATTTTAATATTTTTCTATGAATAGACTGCATTTTATAAGCTTAAGCCAATGTTTGGTACGGGCAAAAATTTTTATTAAAATTTAAGTCAAAATAAACAAATAATTTTAACAACATATTTCATTGTATTCATAACTTTTCAATCACATAATCCATCAACTCATATTGAAATCTGTTAAAAATCCAATTTTAATATCCATCAAATAAGGGCTGATATCTAATATTTCATTCATAGCATTAAAATTAATATTAGTAGAATCATGCTCTATTGAGAAATACTTGAGTGAAAATCGCCTAATTTATCTTTATCAACAAGGAGGGTTATATCCATATCTTATTCGACTTCCTCTTCAAGTTGGCCTTGGGACATACAATTGCTATGAGATATTGGACAATTTGTTGCTCCTAACTTTGGCTTTAAGAGGGCATTAATAGAAATTGGGTGATGAATTGAAAGTTTCTAATGAAATCAACAAATATACATGAAATATTTATTTCAAAGAAATGTTCTAAAAAAATTTAATAACATCGGCTCGTCAATGGATCATGTTAATTTTGAGAGATAATATTGTATTTAAGATATACTTTGAAATAATTTTTTTACTAATTTTCGAAATGTTAATTTATAATTTAATAATATAACATATTTTAAAAATATATATTGATTTACTTAGTATGAAAAATGTCAAAAGATTGTGTAATATTGTGCCAAATTTAATTATTATCTGAATTTTTTTGAGATGGTTATTTAAGCCCTTGTTTGAGTCCTATTCTTCTGAAAAAATACATTTTTCAATAGTGTTTTGACGTCATTTCAACCATACATTCTTCGATAATATAATATTACACGCAGATTCAAAAATTTCCTAATTTGTTAACTACACATTTCCTATCAATACACTATTCAAAAATTCATTATTTCCCCCAAAATATGACTCAAACAAGGGCTTAGATTTCGTGTGATTATTATTACAAAATGAAAGAATTTAATCCCATGTCGATTTGGAAATTAATGGGGTGACCATCATTTATCCTTCGTCAGTGTCCACTATTAAGTATCGTGTCATCTGCACTTTCTAATCATACCTTTTAATCATAATCGGAAAAAAAAAAAGAAAAAAAAAAGCCAACCTTCTGCATATTAACTTGTAACTTTTCCAAACCTTTTAATCTCCACACCTTTTAATTATAATTAAAATAAAATAAAATAGAAATTAGTTTTTCACTTCAAATATGCTCTTCCATACAAACAATAGTGTGTAATGTACTCTAATGTATGGGAGTCGTGGGTGGGTGGGTGCGGTGGGTTCACAGCTGACAGCTACGCAGAAGAGACTGCGGCCAGTAGTTCCATCATACAGAGAATTTACTGTGGATACATTTATTCCAACTAATTTTTAATTTGAATTAAGCCACTCAGCCAGATTTGAAAAACGGGAGAATGAAGAGGCAATTGATACGTTAGAAAATGATTGTGTGTTTTTATTTTAATTTTTCAAATTGTTCACTTATATATCGACACGTCTTTCATTTAAATTTGAGCTTGGATTTGGAGCATGATTTAGCTCTATTTACTTTACTTTAATTATTTTTCATAATTATTTTTAATCACATATTCATACAAAAAAGTATTTTACACGTAATTTAAATTTTTTCTTATTTTTTAATCAATACGAGGCAATAATTTAAAACAGTCATTATTTTACTAATTTTTAGTAAACATTTATAGATTAGTAGATTAAGCCTCCGTTTGATTCTTATTATTTGCTCATTAAAATAAAAAATATGATCGTTATTCATCATATCAAGCCACCATATTTGACTTTCTTTCTCTTGTGTAGGACCCATAACGACTATATTTTTCATTCTTATTTTTACATTAATATGTAACAAACGGGGCCTAACTTTAACCTCTGATATTTTAATATTTTTCTATGAGTAGACTGCATTTTATAAGCTTAAGCCAATGTTTGGTACGGGCAAAAAATTTTATTAAAATTTAAGTCAAAATAAACAAATAATTTTAACAACATATTTCATTGTATTCATAACTTTTCAATCACATAATCCATCAACTCATATTGAAATCTGTTAAAAATCCAATTTTAATATCCATCAAATAAGGGCTGATATCTAATATTTCATTCATAGCATTAAAATTAATATTAGTAGAATCATGCTCTATTGAGAAATACTTGAGTGAAAATCGCCTAATTTATCTTTATCAACAAGGAGGGTTATATCCATATCTTATTCGACTTCCTCTTCAAGTTGGCCTTGGGACATACAATTGCTATGAGATATTGGACAATTTGTTGCTCCTAACTTTGGCTTTAAGAGGGCATTAATAGAAATTGGGTGATGAATTGAAAGTTTCTAATGAAATCAACAAATATACATGAAATATTTATTTCAAAGAAATGTTCTAAAAAAATTTAATAACATCGGCTCGTCAATGGATCATATTAATTGAGAGACAATATTGTATTTAAGATATACTTTGAAATAATTTTTTTAATAATTTTCGAAATGTTAATTTATAATTTAATAATATAACATATTTTAAAAATATATATTGATTTACTTAGTATGAAAAATGTCAAAAGATTGTGTAATATTGTGCCAAATTTAATTATTATCTGAATTTTTTTGAGATGGTTATTTAAGCCCTTGTTTGAGTCCTATTCTTCTGAAAAAATACATTTTTCGATAGTGTTTTGACGTCATTTCAACCATACATTCTTCGATAATATAATATTACACGCAGATTCAAAAATTTCCTAATTTGTTAACTACACATTTCCTATCAATACACTATTCAAAAATTCATTATTTCCCCCAAAATATGACTCAAACAAGGGCTTAGATTTCGTGTGATTATTATTACAAAATGAAAGAATTTAATCCCATGTCGATTTGGAAATTAATGGGGTGACCATCATTTATCCTTCGTCAGTGTCCACTATTAAGTATCGTGTCATCTGCACTTTCTAATCATACCTTTTAATCATAATCGGAAAAAAAAAAAGAAAAAAAAAAGCCAACCTTCTGCATATTAACTTGTAACTTTTCCAAACCTTTTAATCTCCACACCTTTTAATCATAATTAAAATAAAATAAAAATTAGTTTTTCACTTCAAATATGCTCTTCCATACAAACAATAAGTATCACTTTTCCTTATCCAATGTTTTAAAAAGGTTAAACCACTAGTTTGAATAATGTCAAAGTTTAAAAGTCAAAGGCTCCAGTTAGGTCGAATTGGCGGTTGAATAACAAATAAATCAAATCTCTTTATCTTCAAAAAAAAATAAGGAAAAACTACCTATCTTCACTATGAAACTGTGACTCATTGTGGGATACAGAAAGGTTTTGAACAGTATTTTAAAAAGCGTAATACGTAGAGGTAAAGCAATGAAGTAGACGAGTTTAAGCGAGACATAGGCGTTACATAAACATAAAAATGTGTTTTTTAATTTTAATATTATTTTAATTTTTAATCAATTGAAAAATCGTTTAATAATTAAAAACAACACCTTCCAAACATCTAAAACAAATTTATAGGAAATTTATACATTTTTTCAAAGTTTTCAACAAAAAAGGTAAGTTCAAATGCAAATATTAAATAATGAATACATATAAATTTTTGGGAGATTTCCTTTGTTCAAAGCTTCAAACGATTATTTTAAATTTAGAACCAACGAAGTGAAGAAATCAACATTTAAGTTTTAATTTAGAAGAATTATAAAAAAAATAAGTTAATTAATTAATTAAGTAAAAATAGAAATTAAAAAAAAAGATAATTATGCACCTAGGTGCGTATACACTACTAAAAAAGACTTTTTACCTACGAAAAATTACCAACGGATTGCATAAAAATCGATTATCCATTGGTAAATGTTATTCACTTTCAGCTACGATAATAAGCAATGGATTTTTCGTTGGTAACGATGATATCTCTTTACCAACAGATATTTCATGTCTCATGTAACCGTTTAACATCGGCCCAAAGGAAAATGATGTTACTAGTAGGCTCATGTTTGGTGAGATTTAAAATTAAAATTTTAGTTTAAAGTCAAAATTCATAAATAATTTTAATAACATGTTTTTTGAAATTTACAAATTTTTAATCATATATTTTATTAATTTTTATTAAAATCTACTAAGATTTTGATTCACCAAACATCACGTAAATATTGACCACCAAATTCACCGTATTACAATAACATTATTTTTACTGTTTATTACTAATTTGGTGTGGCAATTAGCTCCTCCTCTCTTAATGGGTAATGAGCACAAAACGTTCTTATCTTTCAATCTTATTGTGTAAAATATTTATATCTTTCATTTTTCGACATTTTTATCTTTACATTCGCATTTTACTGTGAAAAAATATCATTTTTATCAAATTTCTCGTGTAAAATAACAAATATACCCCATATTTAAATAAAATAATAAAAAAGAAAAGAATAATTAAAGAATAAATTGCAATCATACTCCCAAACTTTTTGAAAAATGTAAATGAGTTCAAATAAATTATTAAAAGAGTAATTAGCACAAAACGTCCATACCTTTCATTATTATTGGGCAAACCGTCCGTACCTTTCTTTTTTGACATTTTCACCCTTATTTTTATATTTCATTTCGAAAATCATTATTTTCATCAATTTTCTAAATTAAAAGTTGTAAAATGACAAATACACCATTTTCTTTAAATTAAAAAAAAAAAAAGAAAAATAAAGAACAAACTGTAACTATATTTCCAAGTTTTCATGAAAAGTACAAATAAATTCTAAATAAATAATTAAAAATTTTGAAAAATTTTGGAAAATAGCTGCAATTTGTTCTTTTTTTTTTTTTGGTTTATTTGAAAAGGAGCGTATATTTGTCATTTTACAGCTTTTAATTGACAAAATTAATGGAAAATAACAATTTTCGCAATGAAATATGAAATAAGGGTGAAAATGTGAAAAAAATTAAGGGTATGGACATTTTGCACAACAATATTGAAAAGGTAGAGAGTGCTAATTACCATTTTAATCATTTATTTGAACTCATTTGCACTTTTAAAAAAGTTTGGGAGTATGATTATAATTTATTCTTTAACTTTCTTTCCTTTTTTATTGTTTTATTTGAATATGGGGTACATTTGTCATTTTACATGAGAAATTTGATAAAATGATGATTTCCGCAATAAAATATAAAGATAAGGGTGAAAATGTCAAAAAATGAAAAGTATGAAAGTTTTGCACAATAATGTTGAAAAGTAATTACGTTTTGTGCTAATTACCCCTCCCTTAATTATTCCAAATTCTATTTAATATTTTAAGGCAAAATATCATAGTCTACACATTCACATCCAGTAATTTTTGTGGGACGTTTACACTTATAATATATTTTTCTTATTTTAATGGCATATATTCTTATATATCGATAAATGATATACGTATTATTTTTGAATTACTAATACCATTTTTCAAAATAATAAAGGTAATTGATATTGTTAAAGGGAAAATTACAATTATATATATGTGTGTGCGCGTGCAATATATACATATATGTATATGTATACTAAATTTCTATTGATTTTTTTTATTTTTTTTAATTGAATGTCAATTTTACTCCTTATATTAATTCCAGCCCAAATGATAAATATCAATTAAATATTTCACCACTTATATTAATTTTAAATCAAATGATAAATATTAATTAAATTGGTAATACGGGCTTTGTTGATGAAAATTAAAAATTGTAAAGAAAAAAATAAATTGAATGTTAGGCATTGAATTTCCATGTGTAATTTATTTTTTATTCATTAAATGTCCTCATTAATTTATTAATGCAACCTTTAAAATATTTGTAACCTCAATTAAATAATAACTTAATGGATGAATTATAATGTAAAGCATAAAGATGAAAAATTGCTCTGTTGATGAAAAATAAAAACTCATTTCATGAATTATAATGTAAATCTTGAAGATTAATAAGGTTTTGTTGATGAAAAATAAAAATTGATTCATTGGTGGAAAATAAAAATTGTAAGAACAAAATGGTCAATTGAATGGTAAGTCACTGATTTTTTTTTTAATTTATATAATTGAATATTAGTTTCACTCATATTAATTCCAATCCAAAATGATAAATATCAATTAAATATTTCACTCCTTATATTATATTAATTATAAACCAAATGATAAATACTAGTTAAATTGATATTCCAATTATGAGGGTATAGTGGGCATATAGTTGAATACATAGGGGCTAATTTGGTATTCAAAAATTTCTCCACCATATATATATATATATATATATATTTATTTATTTATTTATTTATTTATAAAGTGTTGAATACAACTCTCAACTTTCACTTATTCATAAAATTTGTTCACATAATAAAAAATTTGAAGATGGAATACACTGAAACATCGTTCAGCATAAAGATATTTAATTAAGTAGTTATATCATACTATGAAATTACAAGCATGGTTAAAATCATTTATTGTTAACCAATGTTACGAGAATTTTAGAGTTTTGACTCTCAACCAATGTTACGAGAATTGAACTGCCGTAAAGGTTAGTCCTATTGACAAATCAAGAACTAGTTTAAAATTCATATCAATTATGCATTAAAAATGGTTATTTTGGAACTATTAAAAGATTTTTAAAACAGAATGACTTTTCTTTCAAAATTATTTATTTATTTATTTATTTATTAATTTTTATCACCCAGGATTATGGTATAGCTGAACAAGGTTTATCGCCATTCTTCATGAAAATTTTATTGAACTATAATGATTGGATGATACATCACAATCCAATCCTTTGAGGTATGAGGTAGAAGTGGAAACCATTTTTCGGAGCAATGTTATATGCACAAATTAAACAACGAACATGTAACAAAGATTTTTTATTTAGTTTTTTTTTTTTAAATAACATATAAGATATGTTATTGACCTAAAAAATGTACCTCCAACATGACCAATAGATCCCAAGGCCTCTCTCATATTCATGCAAATCGTGTTTCTACACACTTGAACAAACCATTAGCCACACATGACCTCCTCCAGTGGGGTAAAGTTAGTCGTGAGCACTCTAACGATCAAATTAGCTAAGGAAGTAAATATATGAGTGTGTGAGGACTTTAGATGTGAACTTACAACGTAAAAAGATGGTCGATTTTGAGGAATAAAGAATAAAATATTGAAATGATAAAGTTATAATTTGAGAGTCTAAACTTGCATTACCCTTGAATAACACCTAGTGTGAGTTTTATAGTAGAGGATGACGAGTAAGAACTGTCAGATGAAAAGACAAATGGCCTCATCCGCATATCCATGCGATTGAGACCTCTTATCTTAGACACCAATCAATCATAAGGCTTAAATGTTAATATCATTTTAATATCCATAATGCTTAGCTTGCGGTCATAGACTTGATTGGATAGGCTGACAGTGGCAATAGTGACAACGAATTGTTATATCAATCACGTCAAAAAGATTGCTTTGGAGATTTGTGCGAAGCTCCTTCAATGGCTTCGCCTCTGCTGCCCATGAAGCTCTTGCATAAAGGCTCTTACTTGCAGAGTCAGTAATATTTGATGGGGTCAATAGACACATGGGTTTTGTCTCTTGCATAGGCCCCACCTTTGTTTGCCACGTAGGCACGTTGGGGTATTTTGGGCGTAACATATGTAATATGTATCGTTGTGGAACATAGACATGTAAGGTAGTCATACGTTAGTTTAATGTCTATATGAACATATTACTTAAATTAGCTGAGTGATTTGATTAAACTACATTGAAGATGAGTGATTGTAAGCAAATTGAAGTTGAGTGATTCGATTGCACTAAATTAAAAATGAACAACATTGATACACCTCTACTAAAACTTGGGTGACACACAGTGCATACGACTTTGAACACATCATATTACATTGTTATGAATATCTTTGATATCATGGAATTTTAATAGGATTTTCATATTTATAATAATTTAACTTATATTCATAAATTTATACGGTGCATACAAATTTGATTTATTTAAACTTTGAAGTTCATTTTTATGAAACTTCAATTTAAATTTAAATCTTGATCTCTTAATATTTTGAGAGCGCGAATTATAAAATATTGGTATATTATGTGTCTAATAATTAATAGGGGGAAGTGGAAACTTTGACAAATAGAAGAAGCCTTGTCCCCACTCTTCGTACTAAAGTTATTCGATGAATTTAGGGAATGAAAGATCCATCACAATCTAATCCTTAGGGGTATGTAGGATCCCGTCCATGTGTGTTTTGATGGGTCCCACGTAAAATTGTACATGTCATTCTTGTGGTCTCACTCTTGATTGTCGATTTTGATGGAAACATTAAACATATGAGTTATACTGCTTGGATAGGATCAATAAGGCTATTTGTACATCTGGGATTGACATTCCGGACGACACTCCCCTCACAAGAGAGGGGGGCCCACATGTAATAAAATAATTACGGGCTCCTTTCTTGTGATGGTAGTGTCATCTGGGGTGTCAACCCTGGATGTAGAAATAGCGAAGTCCTGAACTGATAGTATAACTCGCAAACATATAGACCCAGATGGGATGGTGATAGGGATTGAGGGTGTGAGGGCTTGTTTGAAAGATATTTCTTTGAAATCATTATCTCTAAAATTGTTTTCATCCACACAGTTCATGCATATATTTTTCTAGTTCTTATACCCCAAATTCTTCAAAGTAATAAATTTTCACTTGAAAAAAAAAATCACTTCCAAACAAAAGTTAAAAGCATTTCTAAGAAACTTTAAAAAACAGAAGATCCTCTTTATTTTAAAAAGTCAATTTTTAGAATTGTGCTAGAAGAAACTCTTCGAATTAACATTTTAAAATAGAGAGTACAAAAATATACTCTCTATAATTAAATGCATTCAAAATATTTTAATTTTTTATTGAGAGAAATAACTAATAATTATTTTGAGGATAAGTTAGTGAAACTAAAGGATAGAGAAAAATAAAAAATATTTTTTTGGAAATATTAAGTGTTAGAAATAAAGAGCATGTTGGTATACTCTTTAAATATATATAGATAATCTCTAAATTACTAAATACACTCATTAAAAATAGAAATTTTTTTGAAAATACTTTAAGTATTGTTATAATTTTAGTCAATAAATTTTGACAAAGAATCTTAACTAAACCTAGAAGTAAACTTGTTAACAATAATTACACAAAATATCGAGTGATCTAGAATACGAAAAGCGAGCCAAATCACTTTATTAAATAGATGGGACTCAAATAGGTGGACGGTGTAAATAGGTAATAGATTCAGTTATAAGTCAACCAATCAATGATTGCTACGTGTCACCAACAAAAAAGATCCATTTACCCTCAAGGCATAGTTAGAAATCTATAGATAAACATAACCGTAGGATATAGAGCATGCAAAAATAAGTAGCTTTCTCTCAAATAATCATTTCTCCTTATTCTTGTTTGAACATCAAATCAAAGAGTTTAGGATGAAAAAGAAAAAATAATAAAATTCAATATATGAGGAGAATTGAGTGAACTACCCAAATGGTCACTAAACTTTGTAAAAAGGTTTTCACAAGATCACTGAACTTTAAAAATCATCTAATTCATCATTGAATTTTGTAAAAAAATTTCACGAGATCATTGAACTTTAAAAATTAACTAATTCATCACTGAACTTTGCAAAAAGTTTCCCAGGTGTTAGTGACCCCTGGAAACCTTTTGCAAAGTTCAGTGATGAATTGGGTAATTTTCAAAATCCAGTGACTCCGTAAAAACTTTTTACAAAGTTCAATGACTATTTGGATAATTCACTCGAGGAAAATTTATTGATTAGTATTTTATGATCAACAATTATTTTAATTATAGCTAAAAGTTACTTTTCATGGAAAAAGTGTATAACCTACTATTTTAAGGGCAAAATTTTAATATAAGTAGTAATTTTAAATACAATATTTGATCTAAAAATAAGTAACTTAAAAATATTTTTATTTATTTATTTTTAAACACAATCAAACACAAACTTAAAAATAATGATAGGAAAGTGTCAAAATCTGCCATAGTATTTCAAAGCCCTCAAGTCCTAGTATTTTGAAGCCTTTAAAGTAGACACCGTGAAAACAGCACATCCTTTTTAAGATTATAAAATAGCCCATTGTTTTGAATTTTTTATGGCTTAAATCTTATCTATTGCGATATATTATAAGTTAACTTATTCGAATTCTAAACACGTTTAAAGGAAATTCTTATAATATATTTTACTTGTAAGCTAAGCCAAAATCATGCTCCAATACAATTGCTCATTGGGTTGCTGCGGAGATGTAGCTAGCCATTTTAATATAAATAATGTTATTTGTAGTTATCCATTATTGCAGTTGTCCTATATAGTATACATGTGACGGTTAGTGATTTGTTATATGTAATTAACAACTACCATATTAATGTATCAAATCACTAACTTCCACATGTATACTACATAAGGCAACTACAATAATGGGTCTCGACTCATATAGCATGCATATGGATTGTCTTCTGGGGTTTGGAACCAAACTTGGTTTTCTTCCGTGTCTGATAAGTGTGATTTTACTTGTTATAATACCGTACACTTACGATAGAATATATTAACAATTATGTCCCTATCTATTTGAATCCAAGATCTCCCTTTGAAGCTGTCTGGGAGCCATTTTTTTGGAATTTTAAGATAAAATTGAACTGTTATAGTATACAAATCCCACACAACCACAAATATGATTACCACAACTATAAATGCATGCACGTGATATTAAAAGCAAAACGTTGGTACCAACTGGGAAATCGTAAAACCGCCTAGACCATATCGGGGTTGTGGGCTGAGTTCAATTGGCCATGGTGAGGACCTATTGTTACAATTCAAATATGATGTGATCATTTCAAGAGTGATGAATTACTTTCTAGAGGAAGTACTAGAGCTCATTTTCATTTCATAACTTGAAATCCAGAGCAAAGTATGGCAATTCGCGTTCGTTTGGTTGAGAATTATAAACCTTAATATTGTACCATCAAAGTTCGCAATATGAGGCTTTATTTAGAGCCAATGATTGAATCCTCGACTTACACTTTTGAGGCACGACATTCTGCCTTGATGTGATGACCAAGGAAGGATCCAGGGAGGGAGGGTAGCTTAAGCCATCCACCGTAAAAGTAATTAAGAAAAATGTTGGCCCCTCGGGGCATAACCCAGTGGTACAAAAGACAGGAGTGAGGTAATATCAACCTTGATGGCAGCCACAGTGTGAGGGTTTGATTTTTGAGATATGGAATTTGACTTTTTGTGGACTGTGTGTGAGCAAGATCTTGTTCCCTGACCCGTCGAGGCACATCTCGCGATTTACCTCCTTCACGATACTCCAAAGACGTGGCGGTAGGGGGCCCTTAAGATTGGGGTTCAACATTTTTAATTAAGAAAAATGTTGCAATTAAACCCATTTTACCAAGCTAGTTTGGAAAATTTCTTGACACCGTTCTAGCCAAATCTCACGTCGACTTAGACAAAATTCAATTTGACGTCAATTGAGACTAGTTTCTTAAAGTCCTCCTTAAAAAATATATAAAATAAATAAAATTGTTAGCCTCTTGACTTATTAATCATGGTTGTGGTCCTAGTGATGACAAAAACCAATCACGTTACATGTTCAGACTCAAATTCAAATAAGACACGTGTCGATGTATGATTGGACAGTTTGAAAAATTAAAACAAAAACATCCAATCATTTTCTAACACATCAATCTGTCTCTTTATTCCCTTGTTTTCAACCTTAGAATGACTTTATTCATATTCAAAAGGCTAGCTAAGAAACAATGATATTGAGTTCTTGTTGGGTTTGTATGAAAACTAGATTTTTAATAAATTTTGATAAAAGTTGATGAAATATATAATTGAAAAGTTGATATAAATTGTGGATTTTAATAAATATGTAATTGAAAATGAGTTAAAAAAAAAATGAATTTTATGAATTGGGACCTAACAGGGGGTGAGGATGAACTTGCTAATAATGGATAATGTAACTTCTCTTTGATTTTCAAATTGATCTAGACTCAATAAAGACGAGAAAAAATACAGATGACAAATCAAATAAAAAGAAATGCTTCAATTGAAATATGTAAATAAATAATTTTCCAATATACGCAAGGGAATGAACAAAATCATGTTAAGATTCAAAGGAGAATGTCATTTGTACAGAAATTTTTCCATAGAATTTAGCCAGATTACTCTCATGTGTGGGACCCACCGTAAATAAAAAATTGTCAAAAAATACTTCCACCCACGCCTCCTATGTGTGTGTTCTGGCAGGCTTCTATATGAAGCCCGCTATAAAAATAGAGCAAAGCTGAAGTAAATACTCTATGAATATACAACCATTTACTTTGTGTTAAGAAAAGGGAAAATAGAGCAAAGCTGAAGTAAATACTCTATGAATATACAACCATTTACTTTGTGTTAAGAAAAGGGATAATAATCCAAATACTTAAATTATAGCAGCGGAGCAAATAATTTTATTTTTCACCTCTTTTGTAATTAAATATGCACAGCACAATTCCCAATAATTATCTACGAATATTAAAAGCAGAAAAGCACAATCAAGATAAGAAATAAATCTTCCACGGTAGTAGTAAAAGGATACAGCCAGGTCGTCTCAAGTACCAGTAGAGGATCCAATCTACAAAATAATATTCTTCAACTACGAGTTTGGACTATACAAAAATAAACACATATGAGATAGGAACGTAACAACCAAATAAACTCGCAGTCTTAAACTCCATCAAGTAAGTAGACACATTCTCCGTTCGACATGCATCTAGTCCAAACACAATCTTGCTTCACAGGGAACATCACCAAAATAAGGTAGTTTAGGATTTACAGTGTTAGAACACCGTTCCTAATACGTTGCGGCATCGTTACTTATACGTCCCATCAATTCAAGATGTGACAAAGTCAAGTCTCAGCCCAAGCTGTTCGGTCATTGTTAAAACTTGGGGTCCATCTTAATAAAATCAACCTTATCAAGAGGAGTAGCCCAAGATATTTTTAAATTGGTCAATATTTCGATATTTAACCGATGTTAGATTTTTATCCTTTAATATGCCCCTGAAAGATGATGGCTCGTTAGAGCAAATCAATTTTACAATTCGTTGCTCATTAATTGAGACTTATAATCGGATCGAATCGCTCATTAGAGTTTAATGGGTTCTGATATCATGTTAAGAAAAATATTGCTCTGATACCATATTAAAACTTGTAGTCCATCTTAATAAGGTCAACCTTATTAAGAGGAGTAGCCCAAAATATTTTTAAGTTGGTCAATATTTCGATATTTAACCGATGTTGAATTTTTATCTCTTAACAGTCTTCACCGAAATATGGTGGCTGACCGTGTGAACTTGACGTAGCCAAATTCACGTACACCATGGCTGCCCTTTTTCTTCTGGCGAAGTCACATCTCACCCAATGTGCACTCTACGATGGCTCCAAACTTCCAATCATGCCCTGTTGCACTTCATAACATATTAAATTAATTTGGGCCTAGATTGCTTTTCTTCCTAACAGTGGGCCCAAATCATATAATTAAGTTTGCACCTTAGTCCATGTAGTTAATTAAAGTGGAAATCACATCACATACATCATTTTAGTAAATTATTTATATAATATACAATCAATATTTTTATTTTCATATGTACTACAATATTAAAGTAAAAGCGATATTTAAAAAATAAAATTAATACTAAATTAATCTATATCGACAACGAATTTTACGCTTCCAAACAGTTCTCATAAACGCTTGTCCAGAATATTTTCTTACTCTACTTCCAAATCAATTTTCCTCCAAATTCACCCAAATTCATTTTCCTCATACTTCCTACCCAAAAATTCATCAATCCATCTTCATAATCATCATCTTCGTATCTGAAGATTCACCCAAACCATAGTTTTCTTCTATATTCCATTTCTACACATTGGATTTGGTGATTCTTGGTGCTTATACATTCACGAATTACCATTTAAAAAATAAAAAAAAAACTCACATTTCTAGTGTTTTCCACATCACATTTGAATTACACAGCTCATCTCCAACCCTACATCAAAATTTGTAACATTTTGCACCAAATTAAAAAACATTTCTAACTATTACACTAAATGATCAATGTTTATTCATTTTCTTCTCTTTTTTATTCTAAAAAATTATTTATTTGAAAAATATTTATTTATTTATTTTATAAATACATAAATTACTAAATAAATAATTACGTTAAATTAACAAAAATATTAAATTAATAATTATTATTACAATAATTAACGAAAAAAATAATAATAAAATAATAATAATAATATTATAATTATTATAAAAGTAATGACAATTATTTTATTAAAAAATATATAATACAAATGATCCAGACACCCTCCATGAATTACTTTGACAAATGGAAAAAAAGTGCAAATATAACTTTGTACCATTTGGTGCCACGTTGAAGAGCTTTTGCACAAAATTTTGGTGAAATTTGATGCTTTGGTGCATCCATTGGCGTTGATCTTTTGTCATCTTCAAGCCGCTATTCAAATATGAACTTAGCCAAGCAAAAAGGGCCATTTAAAGATGATTCTTTGCTCACTAGGTCGATTATCAATAGATAAGTAATGAAAACAAGGATGAAGCCTCCCCTCCTAAAACTCAAATCCTTGTCTATCCATGGGTTCCACGAACACTTAGTGTATGGGTGAAGTTTCAAAATCACTAGAGATCATCGAACCCAAAAATAAAATATTTAGACGTCCTCCTGTTGAATTGCTTATTCATTAACTATATTTCCCGATTCGGAGGGCAAAGATCACAGGTCACCTACTATCCTTGTGTTACAGACTTGTATGGATACAGTAAGAAAAAAGCCCATAAGTAAAAAATTGTAGATACATCAGGGTATTCATATCAGTGTTGACTATTCTCACATGAAGAGAGACCCACTTCGAATAAAATATAATTTATCCGAAATGGATCTCCTCCTCTTGAAGAGGGTGGACATCAATACGAATATCGTATTAGTACAAATAGCATATTTTAAAAACAATGCCAAGTGGCATATAGACACTGAAGTTATTGATCTAACCTCAAACAATGAAAAAAAAATGGTGCAGTGGCAATGGAATAAAATGGACGGTAAATATGAAAGTAACATCAACATATCAATCACTTATCGGTGTCCTATTATCAATCCATCACTAACAACCCACCACTAATCCATCCATAACTCATTTATATCTATTTTATATATTAAATGTATTCTATTTAATTATTTAACCTTATAAATGAGATTGTTCGATATTGAAATCAAACTCGCACAATACTAGTAACTTTCATATAGAAGAATTATCAAACAATACTGATAGTTACACACCCTACATTTAGAAAGAAATCCCAAGTGCAGTAGTGCGTGTGTATAGATCAATATAGAAATAGATTCGATGGGAGCATTAATTTCGTCTATAGATATGATGGGATTCAAATTTGAATATCGAGCTAAATGCTTGTCAGAAGAAGATACTCAGAAGCTCATTTACACAAAATTTTGGTGAAATTTGATGCTTTGGTGCATCCATTGGAGTTGATCTTTTGCCATCTTCAAGCCGCTGTTCAAATATGAACTTAACCAAGCAAAAACGGTCATTTAAAGATGATTCTTCGCTCACTAGGTCGATTATCAATAGATAAGTAACGAAAACAACGATGAAGCCTCCCCTCCTAAAACTCAAATCCTTGTCTATCCATGGGTTCCACGAACACTTAGTGTATGGGTGAAGCTTCAAAATCACTAGAGATCATCGAACCCAAAAATAAAATATTTAGACACCCTCCTATTGAATTGCTTATTAATTAACTATTTTTCCTAATTTGGAGGGCAAAGATCACAGGTCACCTACTATCCTTGTGTTACAGACTTGTACGGATACAGTAAGAAAGAAGCCCACAAGTAAAAAATTGTAGACAACACTATACGTACATCAAGGTATTCATATCAGTGTCGACCATTCTCACATGACGGGAGACCCACTTCGAATAAAATATAATTTATTCGAAATGAATTCCCTCCACTTGAAGAGTGTAGACATCAATACGAACACTCTATTATATACAAATAACATATTTAAAAACATGTAACATATTTAAAAACATGTAGACACTGAAGTTATTGATTTAACCTCAAACAATGAAAAAAATGGTGCAGTGGCAATGGAATAAAATGGACGGTAAATATGAAAGTAACATCAACGTGTCAATCACTTATCGGTGTCCTATCATCAATCCATCACTAACAACCCCCACTGTTCCATGTAAAATTTAAATAATTAAATAGATAAATACTTCTAATGTATGCTTTATTTTCAAAAATGGTTTATCATAATACGTTGAATCATCTCCTTTTAAAAATTAAATTTATTAGAAAAATATCATATATATTCATCTAAGTTTCATTTTTAACGGGGGCTCTTCTTTACAAATTGTATTCTTTTCATCAAAGATATATTTCTAATGAACTCGCGAGTACTATTTACTAATCCATCCATAACTCATTTATATCTATTTTATATATTAAATCTTTTGTAATTCTTTCCAAATAGAGACTAAGCCCCTGTTTGGTTCCCATTCTTTTTTCACTAAAATGAAAAATATGATCGTTATTTATCATATCAAGCCGCCAAATTTGAATTTTTATCTCTTGTGTGGAGCCCATAATAACTATATTTTTCATTCTTATTCTCCCAAAAATGAGAAACAAAATAGGGGCTAAATGTATTCTATTTAAATCATTTAACGTTATAAATGAGATTGTTCGATGTTGAAATCAAACTCGCACAATACTAGTAAATTTCATACAAAAGAATTATCAAAAAATACTGATAGTAACACACCCTACATTTAGAAAGAAATCCCTAGTGCAGTAGTGCGTGTGTATAGATCAATATAGAAATAGATTCGATGGGAGCATTAATTTCGTCTATAGATATGATGGGATTCAAATTTGAATATCAAGCTAAATGCTTGTCAGAAGAAGATACTCAGAAGCTCATGCTTTGGTCACTTTCTCGAAATATCAGGTTATTTATTATTCATTCACAAAATGCTACTAATGGAGGTGAAGCAGAGAACACATCATGAAATGTGGTTTGACGTTACTCGAAAACTTAACAAATTTGTGATCGAGGAATTTTGTCTAGTTATCGAGTTGAAATGCGACGATGAACACCAACATATATTTGAGTTATAGTCGAGGAATTTGAGAAAATAATTGAAATTATGGTTACCATTGCAAAGTAATACGAAAGTAAAGAAAATAAAACAAGAAGAATTCATTCACGATGAAGAAATGACACAACTATATTTGAGTTAAGTAAAAGAAAAAAAATATTGAAAACTCACCATCATGATCACAGTCACGTTCTTCTAACATGAAGAAATGTTTTTTTTTTTAATCAGATTTTGAAATTAAAATGAAGGAAATGCTTAGGTTTGAAATACTAGGTTAATAAGTGTTAATTTGCCTTCGAAAAATTAAGGTTGGATAAGTGGTCTACTCATTTATTGTGCATACTTAGTTTGTGTTGCAATTTTGTCATTTTATTCCGTAAATAAAACTTGGAACTTGACATTTTCAAATTTATCCCTATATAACGCTTATGTGATTTACTTAGTCACTTTAGCGATAAAAATTGTTATTTAGTCGAAATTAGTGAAATGATAAATTTATGAGCTCTGCTCGGTGTATGGGGGTCTGTAAAAACAGACCCCTGTCAGAACACACACATGCAAAGGCCCCAACGATTTTTTTATGTGGGACCGACCCCTATAGTGAGGGATCAGTAAGACTTTTGTGAAAAATGCTCTGTTTCTAAATTTATACACATGAAACTTACCAACAGTGCTCCTTGTCCCTTGTTGTCCCCTACTCCTAAACATTTTCGACGAAACGGGGAAACTAAGGGCTGCCTACTATTCTATCTCACGTTATTACCATCCTTACTTTTATGGCTTGTATTGCAACTTTTTTTCTTGATAACGACATTTATGAGTAATCTTGAATATGCACGAGTCTAATCGCTATCATCCTGGTCATATTCATATGTTTATATTGAAACATTAAATCCTTGTTTGACAGTCATTAAAATGAGTTTTTGAGAGGAAATGAATTTTAAAATAGTGAAATTTTGAAGGATATATGATTATAGAATTTTAAATTTTTGAATTTACGTGCAAAATTTTTTATCATAAGAATGTCTGTTTGAGAGAGAGAGAGAGAGAGAGAGACAGAGAGCTTCATTTAAATTATTGTCAAATGGATGGGTTCAGGGACGAATCTAGAATGTTGAGTCAGCATGGGCGGCCATAATAAAATATTAAGGGCTTGTTTGATGTCATTTTTTGCTAAAAAAAAAAAAGAAAAAAGAAAAAAATGCATTTCGGAATAGTGATTTAATGGAGAATGTGTAGTTAAAAATAATAAAAAATTTTGAATTTACGTGTAATATTATTTTATTAAAGAATGTTTGATTGAAAATAAGAGAAAGAAAAATGTATTCTGAACAAAATGGGACAAACAAGGTTTCAAAATTAAATAAAATAATTATTTTGTTAAAATTGAACATATATAATTTTGTTATAAGAATAAATTATACTCACCAAATAACATTATTGTTTTGTATAATTCAAAGGAAGAACGTGGTATTAAAATTTTTATAATTGCATCAAAACCAATAAAATCTTACATATATTATTTTATTAAACTTTGTACCACAAGTCATTGGATGTCATAATGGTCAAGCTTCATTATATCTTAGAATAGGTCACAGGTTCAATTCCCCATTAGCCCTTTTCTTATTTCAATTGCTTTTGGTGAAAATTGTATAACTAAAAATTTATACAATAAATTGGTGGACGGAATCGAACCTGGGACGTAAAATAAACAAAGGCAAGGGCTGACCAACTCGACTACAAGGAACGGTTGAAAGAGATGTGACTTACCATTAATATATCCTATATATTTGTCTATTCTCACTCAAAAAAAAATGGCTCCCGGCGGATCCAGCACTCGCGACCGCGGGGGCTCGCCGGGTGCTGGATCCGCCGGTGTCATGGGTTAAGCTAGCAAATACATTTTAATAAGGAACACTACATTGTCAATATTGAAAATAATAAAATATGTATTTTTTTAATAAAATAATTATTTGATTGCGAGAGATTATTTGAAGTGAAAATTATTTTTACCACAACATTCCTCTAATTTAGAACAGGTATAGAATTGATTCAATCAAGAAATCGTGAATAGTTTGTAAATTTATAGATTTAAGTATAAAATTATTTTATTAAAAAAAAGTATGATTGAAAAATAATTTCAAATAAATTGTGAAAAAGCTAAAAATCTTATCATTAAACAATGTGATCACATGGCCAAATATTTAGGTTTTGTATGATATCCCAAAGAACCATAGGGCCAAGAGGCCAATAGAATACCCCATTAGGAGTGTCAGGAGGAGCCTTAAAGTACCAAACGACAAAAGTGATTTTATCCTTATCCGATCCCCAAAAGTACTGCCCCCACTCCACTTTAATTCACTGTAGTTTCTCATAGCTTTTCCCGTTTGTGTATTAAAAATTAGGGTTCCGCTCTATGAACACTTTTACATCCCCTCACCATGGAGAATATTTTCGATGAGATGATCGCACCATTGCTTTGGTGCAACTGCCCTATAAGGAGGGCCACCTCAACGAGTGGCCCCCCATATAGCACCATCTTGACAGGTGGTCCACACACCTCGAGGGTGTCTGCGGTCCACCCACTAAGGTGCGATTGCCCTAGCGAAGATTTTCTCCTTACCATGAGGGGGTTCACTATATACCATGGTATATAAATGGTTTTACCTTAAAAATTAATACAATCACATGTCACATCAAAAATTTGTGAAAATCTATTTCAAATCTACAAAATTTATTAATATACACAAGTTTATTGCTTTATATTCTTTATTCCCTTTTTCTCTAATTTATAACAAACTAGATACAAATTCAAGATAAGTCACTATAGCAGACGACTTAAATGACATAAACATAACTTGTATAAATTTTAAAAATATGTGAATTACATGGGGATGCTATCAATAAAACAAACTCGGAGGCATACTTTTACGTTATTTACTCAAGTCTCAAGGGCATCTCAGGAAACTCTTTTTGCCCTCTATACACTCATTTTCAACCATATATCCATACAATAAAATATTCTGGACGTAAACTTGGAATTTTTCCTACTTTATAACCTCACATTCTTTTAAAAATTACCATTCAAAATATCATTTTATCTAAATAATGATTGTTAAACAACGGCTTAATCCTATTTGAACTCTGCCTTTTAAGAGTAGGTCTTGTAAAAAATGATTTTCTAAGAGAATATAAGATTAAAATATATGGACAAATTTTAAATTTACCTTAAAAAATATTTAATTAAAAATATTTAAATTTGAAGAAAATTAAATTTTAATGAATGAAACCCAAACAAAGAATGAGATAAATAGGATAATCCAACTAAACTCTCGGCGTGGGACCTGAATTTGGAATTTTGTATCCCTTTGCGTGACTCTTGGAGTCTGAGAATGGGTGAATGAGAAGGACCACCCTACATGTACAGGGTTTATTTTTGTCAGATATTTTACAAGTACTCACATTGGTGGGACCAGCGTTAATTTTTTTAATACATGTGGGGCCCTCACTGTATAAACCCTGTAGGAAAAAGCCCTGTACACTGGGCTTTTTCCGAATGGGAAATGGGTTTTTCTGTTTCATAGTCATAGTCAATTGCTGTCTTGGGCTACAAGAAACATTTCCTGGAGGGGTTATATTCACGTCACATTTTTTAATCACGTTTTAATAATATTAAATATTATTCAATATCACACAGTCACACTTATATCCTTAATTTTTTTTCTTCACCACATTCTTATTTTTAATATTTTATTAATCAGAAAATTTCATCTTTAATCAAAGTTTTTGTCTAAAAATATTATTATCGTACTTTAAAATGATGGTCAACTATTTAATAATATTTTTGCATTATTATTTATGTTAAAGAAAATTTTTGAGATAAAACATAATCAGGTGCAATTAGTGGGGAATCCAAGATTTTAATTGAGCACGGGCGACCGTTGACTGTCGACTGCCACAATAATAACCAGTGCCATGAATTTAAATTACTTATATCAGTTTAATAGAAAAAAATGACTACTTTAATAATCTCACTATAAGGTTGAATTTTATTGTTCTAAAAAAGTGGATATATATATATATATATATCTTTATACTTGATTAAAGAATATATAGACTTCTGCTGCATGCATTATCAACATTCACCAATAGCCATAGCGGTCAAGTGCTCCATGATTCCAATGGAGATCACAAGTTTGAATTTTCCATTTGCACTAGTTTTATGCCT
Source organism: Olea europaea var. sylvestris (assembly GCF_002742605.1). Lineage (NCBI taxonomy): Eukaryota > Viridiplantae > Streptophyta > Magnoliopsida > Lamiales > Oleaceae > Olea > Olea europaea. The sequence goes on along the minus strand of NC_036249.1, from coordinate 17,948,901 downwards.
ATTAATTTGAACCAAAATGGTTAAAAATATTAAACTAAAATAATTGCAAAAGGATAAAGATGATAGTCAAATCCCCTTCACTTGTCTAGTACTCTAACCAGCTAAGCAATAAGAGCTTGCTGTGAATCAAATGAAATCACAGAAAAAAATATAAATACTTTGACAGTAAAAAAAATTTAGTTCCGACGAATCCAGCACGGGAGGCGGCGGGGGCTCGTCAGGTGCTGCATCTGCCGCTGGGTACAATTTATGTCAATTTAAAAATAAAAATGCAATGAAAAAAATTTGAGACAATAATGTGATTTTTGTAAAGGTTAATAACTTTTATGCAATTAAAATATAGTCTAGTTATTAAAAAATGTGTTTTAAATATATTTAGTCTTTTCTTATTGACCTAAAAATAAAAGTTGATAAAGGGAGGATGTTCACAGACGCAATTCGATAGACCTTCACGACTTGCATGTGTAAGAGGTTAAACTCCAGTCTGGCAATGCGCTTTAGCGGGTTCACCAATCTTCCTGACCATTCTATTTCTTCTTTTGCTTAACTAAAAAATACTTAAGTTAAACAGAACCTTTACTATGTTGGTGTAAATGATAAACGAAACTTTTTCTTGAATTCTTTCTCTTCAATTATGCCTCGGCGACTGAGGTACGAATATCCAAAGACAAACGGTTATGTAATGGGGCCCTTGTGTGGTTGACGCGAAGTCATGATGGACAATAATTATTTAACATTTTCTATCTAACTTGAGTTTGGGGATGAAAAACTGAGTGGCGATTCTCGAGTAATTGGGGAACGAGGCAAGGATGGAGATATAGGTTCCCACACCATCCCCGCGAAATTATGTTTAATTATTCTATTCATGTATTAAAATGTTATGCATCTTATGAAGAGGGTCTAGATCGCCACCACTGTGGCAGGTAGTTGAGCAAGTTAATAAGGTCCACACTCCACGTCACCTTGTACCATCGAAGTGTCGAGGTGAAGTGGCCCATATGTATATCCACGATTCGGTCAAGGCGTCGAAATGATAGGTCTCAGAGGGATATATGGTGAAGTGGTAAGAGGTGGAATGGAGGAATACTATCACCTTGCCTCATCTCCATTAACTAGGGGATCTTTTGTACAATGATCTTGTCAAAATAAGATTTAATGATTGATTAATGTGATATTTGTGTAGCTGATGTCAAAAAGTCAAGTCACAAAATTCACTTATTAGGTGGCATGTCCTCCCACCTGGAGACTAATTGATTGTTACTTAGGAGAGGACGTTTCGACCAACAGATGTGATCACGTGTCCCTCCATCCAATGATTCCAAATCCACCACTTTTCCTATAAATACCTACACTTAGTGCTATTTCAAAGGTAATACAATTCTATACACTCAAGCATACACTTAGCTTTATTATCTTGAAATTCGAGTGCGTTATTTCTTTCTTCTTCATCATTCACTAACTTAAGTTTTTGAAATAATTGATAACTATAGTGTAATTATAATATAACTTAATTAATATTTAAATAAATAAAATTATTTATAAATTGGGAATGGGAGTTCTGTGTTCTCATCCCTACTTAATCCTGACCTCGAACAAGTGTAGATCTTCGAATTCGTCCAATTGTCATCTCTACTTGAGTACGAATTTTTTCATTAGATAGGCCACGAGTGACCATAACCAAGGCCTTGTCTAACTAGTTGTAATTAAAAATTAAAGCTAATCATAAAAGTTTGTGATTGTATATCCTGAAGCACTCAAGAGACGAGGCAGATAGAGGAGTCAATAGTTCCATTCAGCTCTTGGACAACCCTAATTCTAGTATAGCCAGGAGTCCTTAAAAGTAGCAAAAGACAAAAGTGAATTTATCCTCATCTCATCCCTAAAGTAAATTAGAGCCGTTCGATACGGATTTAGAGACTGTTTTTTAACTATTGAACTTTGAATGATTCAATTCGCTCGTGAATTGGCTAATATGCGCCGTCATGTACACGACGTGCAAATGCCGCGTACACTGCCTGAAAGGCAAAGAGACAAACTTTGCTAAAATTCACTTCTTAATTTCAACAAAATTGGAATATTATTTTACTTTATTGCAATCATCTGGTACGGGCTGTAGCAGATGACAACCACCGCCCGCCGCCGTGGACGGTGGTGTCAAAACCGATGGTCCGGCAACCGTGAATCAACGCCGGGGTATCAGAGGAAAATTTCGCTGGGAAAAGATTGGTCGTTCTCCGGTAAGGACCGAGCCACTTGTTCTGCATAAAACGGTGCTTCCGCCATGGCGGAAGATGGAGACCTTTGCTCTTCAGTGATCGCTTTGCCGCGTCGCTTGTTACCTTCAAAATCTGCTTTAGATCTTCACTTTTACCAACGTAAACTCTCGGCAAATACTGAAGAAGATGCTGGTAGAAATTACTAGGCCTCGCGATTACGAATTCCGAAGCGAAATCCAGATCGACGAAATATCTTTTGGAGTCCGATCGAACAACGTCGATGAATTCGTAGTTTCCGGCGGTGAGTCCGCCAGATGTCTCCCATTTTGTTTTGCAAATCGCCGCATTGTAACCTTTATGTCTCAAAAACGCCATGACATTTCTTCGCAAAATCTGCCTATTAGATTTCACGTCGGAAAACACTTCCACAGCTTTCAAAACAAAACCTAAAAGTCCTTTTTCAAACGCTTCTCTCTCACCTTGCAGAATCGATTTGACGAAGTCTAAATTCACCTCACTTGACTCATACATTGAAGGATCGCGCTCAGAATCGGAGTCCTTTACCTCCAACGACGAGTCTCCGGGGTCTTCAACAGTAAAACCGTAGAAAAGTTCGGACAAACTCGGCGAGATGACGTCATCTTCGACTTGGTCGAGGTGTTCACTACCGCTGCTGACGTAAGCGGTTCCAATCTTCTCTATGCCGACGATCCGGTCCATCACCTTCTCATCCCACGGGTCAGTGACTCTCTTCATCCTACTTAAAGCAGACATGCTTTCCTCCCGTTTGAGCTTATCTAATAAAAGTGCTTTTTTTCTAAAACAGCTTTTTACAATCTACCACAAAAACATGTTTATGATTAAGCGTTTCTGTATCTGTTTGGGTTGTGAAGGAGAGGGATGAGAATGATGAGTCCTTAAAAAGAGTAGAACTTCTGCATAAAAAGTACAATATGCGAATGGAATATTCTAAGGAACTTATTTTAAATAATTGAATTGAAAAAAAGTGATTAATCTGAAATATGGGAATTAAAAAGGGATTTGGAGTGGTGTAATTTAAAGGATATACCGGTGGTGTATACTAGATATGGTACCGTGATCATAACTTGAACGGATATCCAATTGCACCTTCGGATTATTCTCACCGCACATCAATGACTTTGGACGGAGTTGATTGGGTCAAATGGGATTTTTGAGTTGCTCAGAAGTAAATTTCATGATATATTAGATAAAATTAAAGAATAAAATTTTCATGCATTGTTAGTCTTATCTATCATAATATCAAATCCAATTATCGAAAATGAATAAGAAAATCAATTCACTTGTTAAAGAGTTAATTGTTCCAATGGTCACTAAACATAGGTTCATATTTTTTATTGGTCAGTGAAATTTAAAATATCGAGTTTTGATCACTGAACTTACGTTCATGTTTTTGATTGCTCGTTGAAGTTTAAAATATCGAGTTTTGACCACTGAGTTTTGAAAATCGTTGTATTTTACTCATTGTAAACTCGAAATTTTTCAAAATTCAACATTTATTTTAGTGAGTAATGTACAATATTTTTTAAAGTTCAGTAGCCAAAATTCGACATTTTAAAATTCAATGAGCAATCAAAGACATAAACGTAAATTCTGTGATCAAAACTCGACAATTTAAATTTTAGTGATCAATCAAAAATATGAATCGAAGTTTTGTAACCGTTGGAACAATTAATTCCTTGTTAAAACCCATAAAATTTTTTGCCAGAAGATAAATTTTTATAAATATATAGCAAATGTTGAATTGTTTATTTAGAGAATCATAAGTCAAAACTTATCACTTACCAATTGCCATGTGTTAAAAATGAGCTGGTGTAATGGGCCAATTGGGGTGATTTTTATCATTAAAGCTAATGCGGTGCAATTCAAGTGGGAAACCTTTGATCAGATAAAATAGTAAATAACCAATTACATACCAAAAAGACTTTTCTTCCCTTTTATGATAGTGTGTGTTAAGAATGTAACATTGATGAGATAAAATGCAACGATAATAATGTTAAAGCAGAAAAAGTATCATTTATCGAGACTTTTTAAATATAAGATGATCTATATTTTAAAAAGTTAATTATTAAAATTACGACCAAAGAGACTATTTAAATTGACTTTTTTTTTATGACTATGAGTGTTCGGGCCAATTTACGCGTACCTCAACTAATCTTATTGGGTCTTGAAATTTACGGTCAAATATTACTCAATGACTCTGAGGGACCTCGAACTGGTGATCATTGGAGAGCAAATTCAAAGCCTGACCATTGAGCACAATTTAAATTGACATTCAAAGTATTTCAATTTTCAATGAAAAAAAATAATATAATAATCTGGAAGAAATCTGGTGAAAATAAAAAATAGTAAAAAATAATAAATATTTTTTGGAATTAATAAAATTAAGTGTAAATATAAAGTGCTCATTAGAGTACTTAAAAAAATGTCTTGCACAAACTTAAACAAAATGTCGTATTGATTGATATGTCAAATCGTATTGATAAATAATATATCTTTTTATATTTTCTACGGCATGAACAAATTATAATTCTTATAAAATGTCTGTCTGTCAAATCACAGATTGGAGCGAATTAATAATTGTCTCAAAAGTAATGTGGAGTTTTATCTGAGAGAGGATGCTCCAACTAAATTTTGTGAGTGGGCCACCTAATATGAATTTGGGATAATCTAATTAAAATAAATTGTAATATTTATCTCAAGACTAATTTTAGGTAGGGCCCCATCAATGACTCTTCGGAGAAGGAAGGGTGAATGAGAAAAAGATGATGCTACGAGTGTTTAATATTAATTTATCTAGGTGATAACGTAGCGTATTGAGTTACATGTTCAAATAAAGGAGGACACAATTTGGTTTGATTTAATTCCGTTTCAATTCGATTTGATATCAAATAGAATGCAATTGAAAATCAAATGATTATCTTATAAGTGTACCATTGTTTGATTGCATATGTGGAATCGCACTAAATGGTTCATGTTTGATCTGGTTAGATTTAAATCCATAACTAAAATCTTTAAATTATCAATGTAAATTAGTGTTACAAAGCTTCATAATATGAAGCTATGTCAGCAAGTCTTATAAGATGAAAGTTATTAGTTCGAGCCTAAAATTAACTAAAGGGGATAAATAGGTGAATACCACATAGTTAAAATTATCAATTAAAAGTAACAAATCATTTTTTAATTGTTCTAGATGTTTGGTCAAACAAGTCAATTTTATTCTAGTTGAATTTCCACAATTGTCAATAAAGTAGGATTTGTTGACGTAGAAAATCCTTCAAAGGATTAAAAACTCTGGGATCAAGCAAGTCACTTCTATTATAAACAATAAGAACTTACAGTATGATCCAGTTAAGAAAATCAGCTAGACTCGTTGATCTAATTCTTGCAATCTCCAAAATTTGTTGGAACGTGTTTCACTTACACCTTGTTCTTATTTTCTTCTTGTGCTTGTGGTCCAACCTCCCTTAATTTTCAACGAAAGTTACTGAGAAGGTACATCCGTGGTGATGGTGAGGTAGTGGGTGTTTTGAATTATTTGATTTTTATGTTTTTCTCAACTTGTGGTCGATAAATTTCAAGATATAGAACAATTCTTTTCTCACCAAAGGAAGTTATGAAAGTAGAATATAATGATCAACCACAGTTTTCATGAAGTGGGGCATGGGTATATCTAGTAGAGAGGTTCTGGTTAATATGGGCCAGATAGAACTCTAAAAAAATGCGAATTAGGGTTTCTTGAAAAACAAAGTCGCTCGAGAACCAGGCTAAAGCGAGACAAGCGATGATGATTTTGTTTTGGAAGCTCGAGCATTAGCTTAGCAATAGGCTAACGTAATTCAGGCGACTCTTTCTCTATGTTTCATACTGGAAACCTAAAAACTCTAGTTCATTAAATAAAATATTCCAACAGATTCTTTGACTTTTACAACTCTTTTATAATAATCAAATTTGTCTAAGGAATAGCTACTCTTCCTTTTGTCAAAAATGACGAATGGAACTGCATCAAATGTAATTATCATAAGCCGACAACGATATATTAAAACTCAAAGATACAGTTAACGGTCATGCAACTTTCTCTCCAAAAACTCCTAGTTCATTAATACAACATTCCAACAGATTCCTTGACTTTTACAACTCTTTTATAATAATCATTTTATTTAAAGAAGAGAAAGCTGCCACTCCTCATTTTTCTCATAAATGACAAAGGGAACTACATCAAATATAATTATTTTAAACCGACAACGATATATAAGAACTCAAACATACAGTTGAAAGCACAAACAAGCATAATCAATGGTCAATAAACTCACAAACATACTTAGTTCATGTTAAAATGGGGTAAATTGTATAAGTGACGTATATGTGTAAAGTGTCACCAATTCCTTGTAAGCAGAACTCCAAACCTTAATTTTGTGATAAAGGACATGCTAATCATCACTGCCAATAAATTTATCCCTCTACTTATAAAAGTCAAACCAATAATATCATATTAAGACATATAAAAGAAGTTCGTTTTTTTGTATATTATTATTTTCTCTTCCTGAATTTTAGCATATAAATATATTTATTTTTTTGAAGCTCATAAATTTTTCCTTTTGTCTTATCTTATGTGCAATCTCTTCTTCATTAAGCGACTAAGATGACCACTATACAGAGCTTGAGGCCAGTTGACCTACGTTAGATGACCATAGGCACCAAGTTGTGAAAAACCCCACGAATTTAATTGCTCGAGTCAAATAAACTCCAAAGAAGAGTAAGATATTGATATTGATACTTTTATTTCAAGATAATATACTCAAACTTAGGTCAACTAGTGTAAGGTCAATTCATGTTTAAAATCACCTTATAGACACATGACTATCATCCTAAATTTCATACACGTGATCAAGTAATGGAAAATATATTATAGCACAGTAATTAAACTCATTCTTGGTCACAACTCACATGTTCAAGTGACTCATATATCACGCTGTAGTATAAAAGAATTCCTTTACTTATTATTTTTTTAATTGATAAAACATGAATGCACCAACTCACAAAACAAAAAATGTGCAGCACAAAAAATAAAAATAAAATACACGTGTCAATGCAAATAAAATGAGATGCATGCTATCAATAATAACACAGTGAATAATTACAAGCATGCACCAAAAATACCAACCCAGTGAGACATAAAACTACTCTTTCCTAAAGAGCAATACAAACAGCATTATCAGTCAGAATCTTTCTGATCATAGAGACCACTCTTCTCAACCCAAACTTATCTAGTGGAAGACTTATTTCAAATCACCTGTGTTAGTATCTCGATCAATTGACTTACCTGATTAGTTAGGAAGTCAATCCGATTATAAGAATTTTGATTTCTATTTCTAGTGAAATTTCTATTTTTATTTCTATTCGAAAATTTATGACAATCAAATGTTATATGTCCGAACTCACCATAGTTGAAATGCGTAGGGATAAACTTAGTCTATAGTTATGAGGTCATCGATATTTATGCCTAGGTTGGTAGGTCTTACGCTGTTTAGTAGGTCTTTTCCCTACGATATACTTGTTCTTCAGTTCAAGATTAGGAACATACTTAGGCTGGTTGATGGCAGGGACAAAAATGGTTTTGAAAGTACTAGCTTTATTATGATCGGTCTGCTTATATCCTAGAACTTCCCTGTTCCAAGCAGGCTTGTTTAACTTTAAAAGACTGTCCAGCTTCTAAGTTTTATTCAGTAAGGAATAGAATTGAGTACTTGATTTCTCAAGGTCGCTTGTCAGGGTTTTAACCTTAGCCTCGAAGTTCTCCCTGACTAAACCTTAACTCACTAAGGTTTTTAGTTGACTCTCTTTCTAGATCAAATGTATTAACAATCTTAAACATGACTTTATTCACTTTCTTAATCTTAAGAATCCATCAAATCATTGATTATAAGCATCAGGAATTTGTTCCTTATCTTCAGAATCTTCTTCAAATTGTTTAGCACTATCTACATTTTCAATCTTCTCGTTGTCCTTATCAGATTCACTCTTAGTCCTAGTAGTGAAAGCCATAAACTTCTCACTCTCATCATGAGTGGACCTCTCACTTTGATTATCCGAACTAGACTCGTTATAAGTGAAAGTTGCATTCATCGTTTTACCATTATTTATCTTACTAGCAGGGCACTCACTCTTGTAGTGGTCAAAACCTTGATACTTATGACATCTCATAGAATGAGATATTTTTCTAGATTTACTAGGATAACCTTATGTCTGTTTTGAGGCTTTTTTTTTTTTTTTTTTAGATTTTCTATGAAAACCTTTTGTTTTTTTTTAGGTTTTTTTTTTTTTTTTTTTTTATTTCTAAACATTTTTTGAAATTTCTTAGCAAACAAACTAAGCTATCTCTTCTTCATTAATGGTCTCTATATCTGTAGAGTCATACTCTTTATCCCTAATAGTATTCAAGGCTATAGAATTGCTTTCCTTCGATTGAGATACGGTGAGTTCATAAGTTTGGAGAGATCCAACTAGTTTTTCAATCTTAACCATATCTAAATCTTTGCTCTCCTCGATAGCCGTAATTTAAGGCCTAAATCTCTTAGGTAAGGATTTAAAGAATTTTTTGACAATCTTGGATTCAGGATGTCTCTCACCTATGTGGTGATGGCAATCGGCTCGGCCCTTTACACATTTCTTGACTTTTCTTTTGTAAATTTACACATTTTTTGACGAGCCTACTCGTGGGATTGAGCCCCCGGCTAAGCTCGGGCTTAGGTTCGTCATTTGACGAGCTCGAGCCGCCCACGAGCCAAGCGACCGAGCCCGTTTGACATTCCTACACCTATGTTGAAACTAGAGTTAATTATGTCATTCAAGCTTGTATAAAAGTCATCGAAGGTCTCATTATCCTTCATCCTAATCTCTTCAAACTAGTGTTTAACATTTGCAATTTAGAATTCTTAACAGCTTAAGTTCTTTCATGTGTGGTCTGTAAAATATTTCAGGCCTCTTTAGCAACCTTACATATAGACACACGCCTAAATTCTTCTGGTGACACGGCCATACTATTCCAATTATACTCATCTAAATTAGTCGACTAATTAGTTATGGGAGTGGGGGTGACAACACTATCAACGGTGCTAGAAGGGGCGGTCCAACCATGCACCACGCTTAACTAAATAAGCTCATCCATCGATTTCAACAAGGCTCTCATTCTAACTTTCCAATAGGCGTAGTTACTACTATCAAAATACGGTGAGACAGACAATGAATTACTCATTTTGAAAGATAGGGTTAGGAATCGAATTTGGGTTCTGATACCACTTGAAAGTTACTTGTTCAACCTTAAAATCACATAAAGGGAATGAATAGGTGAATAAGACGGAATTAAAATTACCAATTAAAAGCAACAATTCACTTTTTAATTGTTTTAGATGTTTAGTCAAACAAGTCAATTTTATCTTATGTTGAATCGTCACAATAATTAATAAAAGATTAAATAACGCAGAATTTGTTGACAGAAAAAATCCATCACGGGATTAAAAATATCTGGAACCAAACCAAAAACTTCCAGTATAGACAATAAGAACTTACAGTAAGATACAGCCTAGAAACCTGCTAGACTCGCTTATCTAATTCCTGCAATCTCCTAGACCCGCTAGAACGTCCTTCACTTAAACATTCTCCTCGATCTTTTGAAATTGTCTATTTTTTGTAGATCATCAAGAACACCTTGTTCTTGTACATTTTCTGTATTTTTGGTCAAACCTCTCTTAATCTTCAGCAACATTTGAAATTTATTGAGGTGTACTTTCCTGACGATGGTTAGGAAGTGTGTGTTTTGGATTATGTGATTTTGATGTTTTTTCCAACTTGTGGTTTATTAATCTTAAAATGTAGAATAATTGTTTTCGCTCCAAATGAAGTTGTGGAGGTTGAATATAATGATCAACCATAATTTTCATGAAGTGGGGCGTGGGTATAAAAAGTAGACATATTTTGGATAGTATAGATCAAAAAAAACTGTTGAAAAATGCAAATTGGTGTTTTTCGAAAAACACTATCACTCGAGCGCTAGGCTAATGCGAGACAAGCGACAAGTGTGTCGCTTGAGCACAGTCAAAGGCGACAAGCGGGTGACAATGTTTCTATTTTGGACGCTCGAGCATCATCTTAGTGACAGGCTAGCATAACTCCGACGACTCTTTCTCCTGTTTCATAGTTGAATCAAAGACTCCTAGTTCATCTATACAACATCTCAATAGACTTTTTGACTTTTACAACTCTTGTATAATAATCATTTTGTCTAAAAAATAGCCAATACAATTATAACCTAACATAAAAAAAATACGAAAAATTAATATTAACATTTAAAATCAAATAATAAACGTCATTCAATGCAAACATCGAATACTATCTTCATACATAATATTGCCTAAAAAATCTTTAACCAGATTTAAAAATAAACATAATTATTTAAAAAATAATTGGGTTAGAACCAATTTTTGGTTCTTGGTTCTAGGTACTAGAAACAGAATCGAACAAGAATTGACTAGGTTTTTTTTTTTTTTTTTTTTTTTTTTTTTGAGGAACTAAAACCATTTGAAATATAAGCGGAATCAAACAAAATCGACCTTTTCTCATTGGTTCCGATTCTTTTGCACACCTCTAAGCATTCAATTGAATTGTCAATACATTATTAAAAATACTGGTACTAAACATTATCCGTGATATGTAACATTAAAAAACTCTTATTGACGACCTGTAGAACGAAAAATAATCAAAAATAGAATTGAATTTGAAAGAAGACTTAACTGAATTGTATTTGGACATGATTTAGCGTCACATTCTAGACAGCAATGGATTGTATTTGGACGTGATTTAGCATCACATTCCTTAAGATTCTGAATACTTCAAGAGAATGTATATAAAAAACATGTGAAAGTGAAAGGCAAAATCAAGTTTCTAGAATCTAGTTCAAGAAGGTTGTGTTAAATGTAAATCCTTATCAAACTAAGGTAACATAAATATGGTACATATAAGAGCGAGATTATTTTTTGAAAATAAAGTTGACCATTTTCAAAATAAACTCACAAATTTATGATACCAAAGTCTATTAGAACTCAAATGGATGTTCGAATTTTAAGACTAATATACTCAAACGAGTTACCATTTGCAGAGAAATGTAAGGGTAAATCCTACATCGAATAAAACTAACAGCGCCAATTCAATCGATGCATCAACTTCAATGAGTACTCTTGCATAGGAAAGTCTGCCTCATGTGGCAGTGAGTTTGTCGGTGGAAATTGGTTTACTAACTTTAGAAACAATCTTCCCCAATGCTACCGGGTTCCGAATTCCAAGGGTAAACCCGGTAAGTTTATCCACCCCATACGGTGAGCAAGGCCTTCCATGAAGCACACTTAATCTTTCGGATTCTTCTTCAAACTTGAAGATCAACCCACCACTTTTGTGCACTAAGTACTAGTACTTTAACTTCCATAAGTCACATAGTTGTAGCAAAGCTGATTTGCCCAGGAATCTACTCGTAAAGTACCTGACAAGGTAGTACCCCAAAGATTTCTCAACATCATCCAAAACATTTTTCGATCAAAACCACCTCTTCCGGCAGATTTTTGAATCATCGCAGCTTGAAACCATCTTTAGATCTCCTGTAATCTTTAAAAAGATCCACCCAAGGAGCTTCGATAGTTTTCTCGCTGCTAAAAACTGTTGGAGGAATTTTGTGAATAGTGACGCCGAAATAAGTATAATGATGGTGACAAAGCCGAGGCAAGAGTTGGACTCTTTGTCCTTAAGTCGAATTTGCCCCGCAACGGTGCCTACGGATTTCGGCAATCGACTCCCAAGATACAACGGCTACACTTGTGTTTGTAGCACTCCAAAACACAAGTACAACGAACCAAATTTAGGCTTATGTACTCCAAGGATGAAATGAAAGAAAATCAAAATAAATGAAATGATTTTGATTTTGGATAGAAGAGAGGATGAGAGACGTTTTGCATATCAAATTGTGAGAAATAGGACACCCAAAGGGTCCTATTTATAGACCATGAAAGGGTGTGGACGAAATGGTTGAGGCCAAATCATGCACCCTTTCCAAACAATGCACTTTTATGAAAAGGTGTCTATTCACTGATTTTCGTCCTTTTTCGTAATTTCTCATTCATCCCATATTGATTTTCGAAATGCCAAATATACCCTTCAATACATGCAGAGAAATTAAAATTCTCTTTTGGGGGCGTTGCCCCCGACCCCCCACGGGGGGCGCTGCCCCCTCGATCCCCGCGACTTGATCGGGCAGGTCGATCCCCGTTTGTGCGCCCCGAAACGGCGAAGTGGCAAACAATTTTGCCTAAACGGATTGATTCGAGTTTTTGAGTATTTGGCCGAAGTCGATACGAACTTTAATCGATTTTCAATTCTCGATTTATTTAACCAATATCCAACAAAAACATCATCTATCATTATTAGAATCTCCCCAGATGAGCTCCGTGAATATGTGTCTTCATCAACTAGTGTTTGGGACACATTTGGTGATTTCTCATCGCTAAGGCCTTACCAAAAGTCCTTATCAGTTGTAACATTGCCTACCTTACTCAAAACTCTAGCAATTTGCGTTAATCTTTTGAATACTGATTTTGTTCGTATAAGGTCTGCCTCATCTAACAAAGAGCTTTAAAGGTTAGTCTATTGAAGAGTGCCTTTAAAACGACATATCGCAAAATTCCTTCATTGAAAACCAACACCACAAAATTTCCATTCAAACACAATTACTATTAGATAACGTAAGAAACATGATTTTTGGGTCTTTTCGTAAGCAAGAAGTTAAAGTTTTATTTTTAGCTGGCGTAGCTAATCCCGTATTTCACTATACTAATTCTACTTATTTGAAAATATAGTCCCTGTTTTGAGAATATGTTTTGTAAAAAGTATTTTTCTGAGAATATGTGGTTAAAAATAGAGATTTTTTTTTTAAAATTTATGTGTAAAACTATTATTTTTGAAAAATATATAATTAATAGTGAGTTTGAGGAAAAAATAAATTTTAAAAAATAAGTTCAAACATTCTTGCAATTTTACTTTCAATTGTGGGCCTTGTGCAGGCTTGGCATTGCACAGTTTTAATTTAAATCATTCACAGTAACACTTTCATGTCCCGGTGCGTTTGACAGACCAAGCCATTTATATGAGTCTAATGGTTAATGTGTATTTATTTTTTATTTAGTAGTTTATTTCATCTTAAAATTGTTATTTTAGGAAAGTGAAAGTGAAAGTACAATTGATTCATAAGATAAAATTACAATACAAATTTAAGTGCAACTTCTAAATTTATATAGGTCAATATCGTTGTCTCAGAATAGACAAAATACAAAAGTATTACGATTATTGTAAAGGAGATCTTTTCTTAATCCATGATCTCGAAATATTTATTAATATTTAATCAAATCTCGTGAAATTTATATATATATTTTTTGTAACCTCGACAAAGTTCGCTCACTACATATTTGAGTTGTAATCTTGACTCGAATACGATTAGACAATGCCTTTATAAATAAAATCGTAACTTTTTTTGCATTAGACACAAGTATTTGACATTGTTTTACTTGTACAAACATCGCAAGGCATTTGGGGTAACATAATTTAACGTCTTTGTTTAAGTTGGTCGAAGGTTCTGAAAACCAATACTTAATATTCAAATTTTCAGGCACGAGGCAATTTAGAAAAGAATTAAGCAAAAATAATATGGTAGAAGGAAGTATTTAATGATGAATATTTTAAGAACTTTTATGCAACATATTCCATGTATTGGCTAATTTATTACAGAAATTAGAGGAAGGTTTATAGAATAAATGAGAAAATTTATTCAGATTAGTCCCAGATCTTTCAATGAAGTCTCAATTGAGTCAACAGACTTTAATTTAATTTCAAAAAAGTATTACTCTGTCATATTTAGTCAACTACCGTTTCCCAAATAGACAGAAGCTGCTTTGTTGATGGTTATATCAGAATTGAGTTCTCAAATAACAGCTACATTACACTCGAGAAACTAAAATAATAAAATGAGGTTCATAGCAATTTTTTTTTTATTCAAAAGTTAAAACGCATGGTATTTTATTTTATGGCTTTTATGTTGTGACATAGTGATAAGTTCACATACCATACAATGATTACGTAAAAATATCGTTGGACGTGACTGTCAATTAAGCAATTATTATCAATTTGGGATACGAAATGTGACAATGATGAGATTTGACAATATTAATCTTGTACCCAAGATTTGGTACATTAAACACCAACCCAATCTTGTTGAGGAAAAAAAAAAACAAACAGCTAAACTTTTTTCCATCAGAAGTCTGCTACATGTCCCTTGATTTGAATTCCTGTGACAGATGCATGCCACACATTTATCTATCAACTTATCCGTACAAAATTATATGCACAAGTAGAATAATGATTTCCTTTATAACTAGGAAAGAGAGGTGCATAATCTCGCATAAAGCCAAAATGAAGTTTAATGACCTACCAAAGACAAATTTTTATCCAATTATTAAAACTTGCTAAAAGACCAGTGATCACAGGAAATTTGTATTTTAAGAACTTGGTTGACGGAAGCCCATATATTGGATAACCTATTATAGAAATGAGAGGAGATTTCGAGAGACTAAGCCCTTGGCTGGTGTAAATTAAAATTAAATTTTAGTAGATTTTAATAAAAGTTGAGGAATAGTTAAAAAATTGCGAATTTCATAATATATGTGGTTAAAATTAATTATTGACTTTGATTTGAAATTTTAGTAAATTTTGATGTGTAAATTTAATGAATGCTCACCCATCTTTAATCTATACTACTACTTACTCATTGAACAATAAAAGATAACCCTTTGCTCACTCATCCATCCAATTACTTACCCATCCATCCATCCATCACCCATCCAATCTCTATCACATTCAACTAATGAAATGTGCTACATGATGGACAGAAATCCAACATGTCACATAACAGAAGTGAAATCAGGCTAAATGGGTCAAAAGTGCAACATGCCTATGACAATTTTATTTCTTTGTCTTACATTCAAGACACGGTTTCCCTAAAATTAAAATTCTCTCTACAGACAGTAAGGGCCCCCATTTATGCTTCATCTTCATCAACGTTCTTTCAAATATGAATCGAAAGATCGAAATTCTAAATTGAATAATCTCACTCTACCTAACCTTAAGCAAACCCAAAATATTTGGAAGAAGAAAAATCACCAGCCCTGGGTATGGAATGCAATGTCACTATGGAAGAAACAAGATTGGTGATAGATGAGGATGGGCAACCACATGATAAATTTATTTTACTTTTCAATGGATTCTGAATATTCTCTTATGGGACTACTATTTTGTTGTAATATCTCCGTTTATTTGCATCTTTTTATGTTTTTTTCTCTGGAAGCACATTGAGTCTAATGTCTACATAACAAATTGAATTTGCATTGTATTACGTGGGACAACAATTTCTATGTTTAGAACTATATTCATGCGTGTTTATATTCTTATAATGTCTTTTTCAGTTTTTTCTTTGGAATCACATTTTTATCCTTTTTAATTGAATCTGCATTTTGTTGTTTGGGACAATAATTTCTTTGCTTGGGACTATATTTCTTTTCGTTTATATGCTTATATTGTATTTGCATATGTGCAGGTGTTCGAAAGAGTTAGAAAATGATGATGGTTATTGTCCTAGTGAGAAGGAATTGCATGATAATTTTTCTAGTGAAGAAAAGAGTTATCACTTTCCGGTTTATGACGCTGAAAAGGAAACCCGCAATTAGAGGTTGGGAAGGAGTTCAAAATTATTGAGGAGTTTAAAGCAAGCTATTTGGAATCATGGGTTGTAACTAGGCACAATTTTAGATTTAGTCCGAATGATGATGAGAGGGCACATGCCATATTTAAAATGGACAATTGTAAATTCAGGATTTGGACATTGTTGAATAAGGCGATTGGTTGTGTGCAAATAAAATCTAAGAATTAGAGCATACATATACGAGGGATAGAACAAATAGACAATATACTGCTAGGCATATAACTGAGAGGTATTTGGAGATGATCAAAGTTGATATTGATTGGGAGACTAGATTGATTACAAAGGCTATGAAGGATGATTTGAAGATGACAATCAGCGATGTTACTACCTAGAGGGCTAGAAGATATGCTAGGATACTATTAAACAGTTCTAATGAGCACTAATTTAGCTTGCTTAGGTCTTTTGCCGCTAAAATTTTGAGAACCAATCTCGGTTCTACATGTATGATTGCCTGAATGCTGAAAATTTTCAAGGAATATATGTTTGCAAGCAAGGGTTCATGGACGGTTGTAGGCAACCTTTAAGACTAGATGGGTGTTTCTTAAAAGGGATATATGGAGGTCAAATGCTCATGGCAGTGGTAGTAGGTGCCAATAACTGTATTTATCTACTAGCATATGCTATAGTGGAGAAAGAGAATGCTATTACTTGGAACTGGTTCATACGAGGGGTGAAGATTTGAAGATTATGAATAGCAATGAGTGGAATTTTATGATTAATAGGCAAAAGGTTTACAGTGTGATAGATGATCTATATCCAGAGGCTGAAAATCGATTTTTGTGTCAGACACATGTACACCAATTTCTTTAGAGCTAATTTTAAAGGTCTGACTCTAAAATGACTACTTATGGATGGCTGCGAAGTCGACAACAATTCCTGATTGGAAGTTCTGGATGGATGAAATTGACAAGGTGAGTAAGGCTGTACATGGTTGGTTAATGAAGAGGTACCCTAGTGAGTGGAGTAAAGCACACATTCTAAGAAAGGTGAAGAGTGGTGTAGTTTTGAATAATCTTTGTGAGGTATTCAACAATGTGGTGTTGGAGGATAGGGAGAAGTCCATATTGACCATGTTGATTGATATACATATAAGTTTCATGAAAATGATACAATCAAAATAAGCAAAGTCAGAGGACCTTTGTATCCTAAACACAACAGAAACTAATGAAGAGCAGTGAAATGGCTGAAGGGGTTTGAGGTGGACTCGCTTTCTTATGTGAAGTGTTCGAGTGGAGAATAGAAATGATCAAATCTTCGGACTCTCTGAAAATACCGTGAGGTGCTCGAAAATGGTTGAAGTCGTTGTTGATCTACCAAACAGGACATTTGCGTGTAGGAGATGATATTTGATAGGGATTTCTTGTGCTCGTGTAGTTGTCGCTATTGTAGACGGATATGATGAGCCTTAGAAGTATGTCAATGAGTGTTATAGAGTTGATACATACCTTAGTTGCTATGAGAATATTATTAATCCTATAAATGGCTCAAAGTTGTGGCCTCCAGTTGATGCTCCACGAATCACACCACCAGGCTGGTTTATGCCCAAATGGGAGAAAACAAAAGAAGAGAAGGAGACAACATGAAGAAAGTGTTGATAAGTGTATTTTTGCGCACTTATTAGATACTTTAACAAACTAATTATCGATTAAAAGAGCGGATATCGACTCTCAATTGGGTAATTTTGACTTTTATATGTTATGAACCCCAAAAGGTAAGAGAACAAGGCAAAAGAAAGTGAAAATGGACCAAAAGCGTACAAAAACATGAAGTTGGGGGCCAAAGTACACAAGTGCGAGGGTAAAATTGATATAAATACTACAAAAAAATTGCATCTAGATTGATCGCTAAAAGGTCTTTCCTATTCGTTGGAGCCCGTTTGCGACCATGTATCTGTGGTTGTTTAATGTTCGCAAATTCGCCGTTGGTAAATCTCTTCAGCGACCAGTATGGATGGTCGTTGTACATGTCATCCCCAACGACCACATATTGGTCACCATAGGGTTTGATTTTTGGTAGCTAATAAATTGAATAATTTGTTGATTTGCTGTCGTCAAATGTCTTTTGCGACCAAGATGGATGGTCGCTGAGTGTTATATATTTAGTGACCAACATGGTCGCGAAAAGGATAGTGTTTTGGTCGCTCATAATTGTTAGAAGTTTGTTACTTATACGCTTTCGTGACCACACGTTGGTAGGTAAATATATTAGAACAAAATATTTTCACACTAAGAACAAACCCAATAGTTGGTTGGTGAAGATAATGAAATAGCGACCAACCTATGGTAGGTGAATAGTGCTACCTTTCGTGGACCAATTGTTGGTTGGTAAACATTGATAATTATAGTGACCAATCATTGGACGGTGAAGGACAACAATTTTTTCCTTATTTTTCGATGACCATAATTTGGTTGCAGAATAGATATTATCAACTAATATGTGGTTGCTAGATGTATGTATCAATGCTTTTATATTAATTTTTTTTTGTTCATGCTAATAATTTGTCCAATATTTCAATTTTCAACCATCATTACTAATTTAGCAATATTGAAAGCTATAGAATATTAAATTTAACAAAAAATATGTCGCTACAAAAGAAAAATGTATTGCGTAGATAACTATTAATAGTCAATGTATAATTATAAATGTCTAATATTTAACCACGAAAAGATAAATTTTAACTTCAATAATGTAATCATAGTACTGCATCACCAACTGATGGCAGCGGTGGAGACGATGGAGGTGGATCATTGGTTGGTTCTATTGGAGGATGCTGACTCATATCCATTCGTGCAACAAGGCTCTGGATAAGTAACACTTGTTGTTCGAGACTTTTTGTAAGCTCACTAATAGCTTTATCCTTCTCTTTATCTCGTTTTGTAAGAATTTCCAATTGTTTATCAATTTAGGGGGGCCGTAACTGCGTTACTGTATGATTTGCGTGGAGCAGGTCCAATCCCAGAAATAGTCCCATCACTCTTACCAAGAACTTGACCACATATTTCTACTTCATCCATTATAGATGCTTCATCTTCAAGCTCTGCTTGTGATTGTTGTAATTCCATCATTTCTTTTTATCATACAATAGAAAAAGTTTGTTAAAATAAATAATATTAATGTTAAGATTTTTGTGTAATAAATGATGTATCTTATATATCGAGACTCTACTAGTTGGTTATCTCATCCTTTTGATGTGGAATGCATCCTCCTAAATAATTCAATATGTCCAACTAATTCTTCATTTGTAGACTGTAAAAGGTGGAGAAAACGTCATAATATAGTCAAATTAGTAAATAATTGATAACCTCAACATGTTACCAAAGTAGCGAAGAATATAAAACCTGTCAAAGTTTAAATTCAACTAAACATATCACACAGAACTATGACCTCAGGGATTGAAAAGCATAGCCATCAACATTTAAAAAACATTTAATGACAGTCGAGGGATAGAAAACATTTTAATACTCCTTCTAGAAGTCACCCAACATTCTAATGACAACCTTTAAAAAAAAAAAAAAAAAACTAATTTCATTTTCAGAAATCAAGTCTACTTTCTGAATATGTATTCTATGAAGCGCACTTAGAAGTTAAATAGTCTAGTAAAACTAAACATGAAATAATGACGTTGGATCAATCAAAAGACAGTTAATTATTCCTATTTCAACTAAAGGAAGCAAATTTAAAATATTAAGCCTCATACTCAAGCTTAAACTACGGAAAAAAACACATAATTCATCATTTAAGTCCAAAGGGTTATAATTCTAACATAGTGAGCAATGATAAGTAGACTAGTGATATTTATTAACAACAATTAATAAAACATTTCAGCTTAAGAAAATTGAATACTATTTAACCAACAAACTTTAATTGCTTAATAAGCTAGACCAATACTCACTCTAGAAGTCAACATGTTTAACAAAAACTAATTATTAAAAGTGTAAGAGATTAAGTCTATTGGATTACCAGTACTTCCCTAGTTGCGGTAAATGATCTAGTCCCTCCATGGTGATTATAAAGAAGCTTCGAACGATTGAGTTTCTCGGCTATAGATCGTTTCTTAAAACCAACAACAATATCTTAAAGTGAATAATTTGGCATCTCATTCATTCTGCTCTAATTAACAATATTGTAACGTAGTATAATAACTTAACATACCAACAACAATATCTTTATATGTAATTTGTTTTTCAGGAAAATCATCTCCACTAACATTAAAATACATACCCCCTGCAGCATCTTGCAATGCTGCCATCATATCATCATCTTCCTTATCTTCTACATCATCTTGGACACCTTCTGAATCATCTTCAACAGCACTCACTATCATTGGTTCTCCATGACAAATCCAATTTTGATAATCCCGAGAAAATCCTTTCATCCATAAATGCCGCTCAACCACATCAATATTTTGAACGTACACATTACAAGAGTGCCGACAAGGACGACGAGTCTTGTTATCATTGTCTAGATGATTTTTTGCCAGTTCGATGAATGATTTAACCCCATTAGTGTATTCATCTGACATCTTATCTTGACACCATATCCAACTTTTATCCATGTTGATACCAGAATTTACTTAACTGAAATAGATAAATTAACAAAAAGAGAAATGAGAAAGAACAAGATAAACATAAAAGGAGAAAGGGAAAAATACATTTAAGTGTTACTGGAGATGGTTAACCATCAAAATGCATATAAGGGTATTTTTCAGACACTTAATAAAATAAAATTACTAGTAGGGAAAGGGGAAGAAGGAAGATAACAAATGAATTGCAAAAAGAAATGGTTTTTTTCTATGTTGACACCAATACTCAAAATAAAAGAAGATAGTGTATAAATTCGGTGAAAATATATTAAAGAATTGGTTCTTAAAGTAATCTACTACTGTGATGTTTCACTATTGATTTTCATTTTCTTTTGGAATTGGTAAGATGCTTTCTTTACTTTCATTTCACACCCTTAAATTCCAATATCTCTATATGAAATGTAGAATTAAACTTAGAAATTTTTTTGCATACAATCATATCACAGTGTCATTTTCTGATATTTTTCTCTTCTTGTATTGTTATGACTTGTGTGGCTTTGTACTCTAGTAATAAAGAAACTATTATAACTAAGCTCTGTGGACCTTTGCCTCACACAGTATGATACCTAGTTCACGTTTTACTTGTATCTCAAAACCATCGTACATCTTGCCTTCATTTTTTTCTATTTGCTATCTTCTGCAGGAGGAGGCTTCTGCAATTAAGTCTGCAAGTAAGACATGGTACAAGACTATGATCTCAGATAGCTATTACACCGAATTTGAGAACTTCTCAAAGTGGTTGGGCGTCTCCCAGTGATTTATCTCTGTTTGAAGTCTCTTAGAACCCGTTTTGTTATCTTTTATTGTTTTACGTCTTTTCTCTGGTTTTTTTTTCTCTTTTTTTTTTCGGATTTTAAGACATTAAGGTGATCATATTTGAGGGGAATTATAGCAAAAACGTTTCTTCATCAGGCAAAATTTTCCCATGTTCAGCAAAGACGACTTCAAGCAGTCTACTGCTGTTCATTACCATGAAGTGTGTCCCACTAACCATTAGAAGTTAACACCCTTCAATGCTAGACATTTTTCACCACTTCACGTATTTTGAAATATCAAATTTATGCTGTCTGTTGGCCTTGTAAGAGCATCATGGCACAATAAATAATGGCCTGTTCATCACAGAATGCTACAAAGAATCAGGTCCCAAACCACATTCCATCTGCACCAACTGCTCTAATGTAAAAAGGCATTGAGTTGTGCTTGCTATCTATACAAAATCAAGGTCATGACTATCTGGAACATTCTCATTTGTATTTAAAATAAATATAATGCAAATCAAAACTGTGAAAAAACAACAAAATGAGCAAGTCCAGTAAATGTCCCTAATCATATCTAGTAAATATCACCCATGGTAATTTTAATTCTCAGAAACTTGTCCCAGTCCAAATCAGATTTTTAATCTCCTAAAGCTGATTTCGAAAAAAAAATTTATGAATCTTTCAGCCTCATTCAAATTTACAATCAATGTAAAACAACGAGTGATACTGGATATTGGCTGACTATATGTAAAACAACTAGTGATACCAGATATTTTGAATGAAAAATTATAAATACACAATCAAGAAATAGGGCTAAGATATTGCCGACTATATGTATAGAGAGAACCAGTAATCATGATTGAAAAACAACAAGCGAAAGAACCCGACTATATGTATACAGAGAAGTGGTGATACTGAAGATGCAATGGCAGCGGCAGCTTGTGTCAAACACTGAACCAGGTAATTGTGTATTGCTAAGATGCAATGGCAGCGGCAGTGGCTCGAAGAAGAAGACGTGGAGAAGGGTTGAATTCTGGACGTGGGTTATGGCGTTTCCTCTGCCTTTTACATGGATAGTTAATAGATTTATTTATTTTGAAAATCAATTGTAATTGGGCTATGTTTTTAGGCTATGTTGAATGGAGATTAAAATTATGATTTTGGAATTAAAATCAATTCTCTATATATTTTAATCTCTAAATTAAAATTATAATTGATAAAATGTATAGTTGAATTAATTCAAATATGAAATAAATATGCAAGGAGAGTATAGCTTTTTATTGGTATTTTATTGGGTTGATTAATTTTGGAATTAGATTTTATTGCAACGTAAAAATTCATGAAAAAATGGGTCTATTTTAAGTGTGAACAACCTAATAAGCGAAATTAAGATCTTTGCCATGATGTTCGACTAGTTTGGACTAAATTCCATCGTTTGACTCCTTGTATTGTGATCCTGTCCATTTTCGTTAATAATGTAATTTGGTCGAGTAGATATCAATCGTAGAGTGGTCGGGGTCAATCAGGTTGTGGCATATAAAACCAACCCTATTAGATTCACCACAAAGAAAACAAATAGTATTGGTGATGAAGTTCGTGTGGAGGAATAGATACTTGCGTATATGGAACGCTTGGATTGTTGGCGTTCCAAGAAATTGGTGTAACTTTTACATACAATGTCCGTTTTGGGCCCATAACCCTATTCCGAAAAGCTCGCGACGATTCTGGATGAACTCACAGCTTTGTAATGTATAATTGCCATTTGAATTCGTTTACTGGGTCAAAACGGCATTTAAAGTTTCTTAGTTTATTATTCTCGCTTTGTAGCCTTGCCCATTAAGGGACTACTGCCCAATAAGTTATTTGTTCTTTTCATATTTAAGACCCAGAAACGTCTCCTAGGATTTTTTGGCTGTTTATGAAATAAGAAAACGTTTATTTTTTGAGTTCAATCCATTTGAGTTGTTAGTATCTTATATCTGTAGATTCGATCTATATCAATTGATCACTAGAAAATATCAAAATTAATTGAAAGAAAAAGATGGATTTTATTGTGTCAAATGGTTTAGCGACTACGACATCAATGGTTGAAGAGATCTGGGCTTAGCGACCATTTCAAAACCAATGAAAAAAGCAGGAATATTAGCTACCAAGACAGGAGTGGTTGCAAACGATTGGGATCAGGGACCACTAACTGGTCGTTGGAGTGGTGCAATATTCAGCAACCATCATTAGGGATCGCTACCAAATGCCAGAACCAATGAAAAGAGAGCGGTATAAAATTGTGCCAACTATTTTAGCGACCAAGGTATGAGTGGTTGCAGAATAATAGTACCAGGAACCATACCATGGTCACTATTATGGTGTAGTATTCAACAATCATCGCCTTTGGTTGCTAAAAATGCAAAAAACCAAATGAAAAGGAGCGAGATTTTATTGCGCCAAATGTTCTAGCGACCATGATATGATTGGTTGCAGAAGACTGGGATTCAGAGACCATTCAGTGGTCGCTTTTGTAGTGTAGTGTCAGCAACCATCTCATTTGGTCGCTAAATCATGCAAAAATCAAATGAAAAAAAAGCGGGATAAAATTGCGCCAAATATTTTAGCGACCATGACATCGATGATTGCAGAAGACTAGGAGTTGGAACCATTCAGTGGTCGTTTTTGTGGTGTAATATCAGCCACCATCGCCTTTGGTTGTTAAAACATGCAAAGACCAAAAGGAAAAAGGTGGGATAAAATTGCGCCAAATATTTTAGTGATCATGACATCAATGGTTGCAGAAGACTAGGATCTGGGACCATTCAATGGTCGCTTTTGTGGTGTAGTGTTAGCAATCATCGCCTTTGGTCAATAAAACATGCAAAAACCAAATAGAAAAAAAAGCGGGATAAAATTGTGCCAAATATTGTAACGACCATGACATAGATGGTTGCAGAAGACTGGAAGCCAGGAACATTCAGTGGTCGCTAGAGTAGGTATCATATGCGGAAAATTTTTTGTTCTTTTTCTGTACTACCTTTACCAACCAATCAAATGTATGGCCTCTAATTCTCTGAAACAGCTACCATAATTTGGTCGTAATAGAACATAATAAAATTTGTCCAATTTTATTAGACCAAAACCTATACCCACCATTAGTTGGTCATTGAACGCGTTTTATAGCAACCATGTTTTATTGGTCGCTAAACCTTTGGTCGGTGGAGCCCTTTTTTTTGTAGTGAAAAGTCAAAATCCGAAGACCAAATTGTACAAGTTCAAAGTTGAGGGACCTGACGCACAATTATTAAGGGATTTGGCTGCAAAAGGAAACTATTTCTTAGTTT
Organism: Olea europaea var. sylvestris; assembly: GCF_002742605.1. NCBI lineage: Eukaryota > Viridiplantae > Streptophyta > Magnoliopsida > Lamiales > Oleaceae > Olea > Olea europaea. The sequence continues at coordinate 17,924,128 of NC_036249.1, read as the reverse complement.
TGGACAGAGCCTCGGCGCCGCCTTTAATTAGAAAAGAAGTTGGGGACCTTTTTGCCTTTTGTCCGAAATTCTAGGAACTTGTGTTGCAATTTTCTGAATAAGGTTTTAGTTGAATAAAAAAGACAGCAACTGGGATTTTCATTCGGCTTCTTTCGGCTGCAGCTTTTTGCTGGGCTTCCTCTTTCATCCCTTTTTATTTTTCTTCTTCTTCTTCTTTTATGTTTTATTGTATTTTGGGGGAAGTCATAGAGCCAAGGAAAATCAATCAAGGAGTTAGAAATTTTGGAGAAATCAAGAGTTAGTCATTATCTTCACAAATCTAACCAAAAGGGGCTGTATTCTGAAATTGTATTTTCTTCATTATTATCTTCTATTTGCAATGTATTATGTAAAATATCCTCATTTTTGTTATATATTTAAGATGGGCTAAATATTTGTATTGAGATTTATGGTATTAACTTAATCTAGCTTTTAATTAATTTTAATATTTGCTCTTTAATGTTAAGTTATTTATTTTCATGTGTTTTTACTATTATTATTATTATTGCTTTTTCATTTGTGACCAATGAATGATTATGTTCAGTGATTTGTATATTGTTCGGAAGAATATTATGCATTTTAGATCAAATAATAGAAATCCTAAGTTTATGTAGAGGATAGAGATTACCCCTGATCATAGGTGATCCAATGAACTATTTCCACAAAGATTTAATGAAAAAAGAATCTCAACCACATTTTTCCTTTAAAATTTCCAAGCGTTTATTTTTTCTTATTTTTCAGATTTTTAGTTATTTTTTCTTATTTTTCAAAATCAAATTTTATTGTGTGTTTGTTTTTATTATTAAAATTAAATCAATTAAATTTGTGTAATCGAAAGTAAACATTTCTCGAGGGATCGACAACTCGAACTTAAAGAGTCCACTTTATTACTTGAATACGACCCGTGTACTTGCGGTTTACATTCTTAGTGAATAGATGTCATCACCCATTCAGGCTCAAAGGCAAAAATGAAAAATGGGGGAACTGTACTTATGACTTGTAGTGCTGTGGACCAACGGAACAAACAAATGATACCACCAAAGGTTTGATGCACCACAAGAGGTTTGTTTTCTTTTAAATAGTTCTAATTTTAAAGATTTCATATTTTTCTTAAAATGATTATAATTATTTATCCCATCTACTTATTTTAGGATTTGCTTGCTTATGATGTAGAGCGTACAAGTATTGGCTTGTGTTTAATATGCATCCAAACTGATTATTGCCCGATTTTTGCTCTTTCCATTTTGTCATAGGCAAAGCTAATGCCTAGGAGATCAGACAAGAGTTCGAGAAATGAAGTTCAGCCACCTCCACCATTTGAGTTCCAGTTTATGCCAATGCTTGGATTAGGTTCGAGAAATGTTGTACAATATGACTCGAGTGCCCCTTCACTTACTGAGCCAGGTTCTTCAAGGGCTGAGAAAGGCGTGGCAACTGAAGCATTTGTGCAAATCCCAACTGAAAATATCCCACTCCAAATTGTAGTGGAAGATTTGCAACATATTGAAATTCAAGAAAATATACGGAAAAGGGCAGCTAGAGAAAAGAACAGAAGAGTGGTAAGAGGCTCGATGCCATTTGCACCTCCAACGAAAAAGACCCATGCAGCTACTTAGTAAAACACATATCGTTTTTAGTCCTTTACTTTAAAAGTTATGCCATATTTTGCAGCAAACTAGTTAGTGTTGTATAGAGCTACTTAAATTAGTATACTGTGCTTTCTTAATGGAATGAATGGAAGCTTTTTTGATGTTATTTGCAAAAAATTAGTTGGTGTTGTAATTTGCATCAGTTTTTAAACATCGAATTGCACAGGCTAAATGCAATTTGACGCAATGCATCAGAGTTCTAATGCATGAATCAGGATGCATCCTGATAGTTGATGCTCATCAACCAGCAAGTGTCATATAAAAAACACGAAAAGATTAATATTTAAAACTAATCCTTAAAACACATGAAGGATTAAATTCCATTCCATTCATTTATAGCTTCAATACAATCAGAAAACAAGCCATCAATTTTCCTACTACAATACAGGGAAAAATGTTAATATGGTGGTTCCAATCTTTAAGACAATTTTACTTATTTACAGATGTAAATCAATTGATCGAGACGTCCATGACGAAAAAGCGCATGATTGATTATATTAGGCCTGTTGGTGGCACCAATAATGAAGACACTTTTGTTTGCATTCATTCTCGAATTGGAGTAGACCACAAGTTGATACCAAGCAGTTTTCTTACGCTCATAAACTTCAATAAGTTATTCCAGACTCATGGATGCAGCATGAAAGTGAAAAACAGAGGTTCTCGCAATAAACCAGTCACCTAACCAAAAAAATTATTTGCTTTTGACAAGAGACCAGAATATTGTTGTGAAAACATGCAAAAAAAAGAAAAATTTCACCCAACTAATCAACCTCTCTTTTTAGTCAAAGTCCCAAGTGGAGTTTACTTTTCCACTTTTCATTTCTTTCAAAATTCCATTTTTCCTTTGCTCTGGGGGCCGAATGGAGCATCAGATTCCACTTTCCATTTCATTCGAAATGCCGAGCTCCTTATTTACCCATTCTTCTCGCGTATAAAGAAACCATACTACCAGCTAATCAGCCTCTCGTTGAGTCAATTGTCTGTGTGTGTGTATAGTTTCCGAACATCAAGATTTTCTGCTGGGATTTTGGTGGCGAATTTTAGGGTTCTTCATTGATTTGGGGGTGAATTTGGGTTTCAATTTGGAACAGTTTATTGAAAAGCATGTTATCAATACATAGGACCTTTTTGCGGGGGGGGGAATTTGGGTTTCAATTTGGAACGGTTGATTGAAAAGCATGTTATCAATACATTGGACCTTTTTGCACCTTTGGCTCGATTTCACATCCATTACGTGCCATGTCGGATTTTCGTCATTACATGTCATATTCCATTAGTTGATTATAGCGTGGATAAATAATAAAAAATGTCCCTATCGTTTGTATTCATTGCTAAAATAGTTCATATCATTTCAAATTTGACATTTGTACCTTCATTTCAAACCTTTCATATGAAAGTGGTCCTTTCCGTCACATTCCGTTAATTCCACCGTTAAATAAATGCATGAAATTCACTCACGTTTTTTGAAAATGGTAAATTAGTCAAGTCACTATATATTTTTCCCCTCTGAAAGTTTTTGGTGAATATCATCCTTATGATTTGATATAATTTACAAGTTTATACTCCATCTCAAAACGATGTCGGCAAATATCATACCTAATCCCTTAGCCATTTAGCACAAATAACTATTAAGCAAATCTCAAAGCATGTAAATAAACATACAAATCTGTTTATAAAATCCGTTTATAAAATAAACATGTAAATAAATGTTTATAAATTTCAATAACTAATGCAATTCAACTATGAAAATCTGTTAAAAAATATAGAGAACTCTTTAGATAGATAACTTTATTCACCTCAATATGTTCAATGATGAAGCCTAACATTTTCTATATAAAAACTATATTGATTAAAATATTTAAAAGAAAAGGATAAAAATAGGCACATCCTATTTGACAGCCTAAACTTTAGATTTTTGTCTTACATTTTTTTTTTATTCCAAATTTGAAATAGGATAAGAGGTTAAAATTGTATTTGAAACAAAAAATAGCTTTTCCAATGTCATCAAATGCCATCATTGAATGGGTTGTATAAATAAATTACATATCCAAATCTGTACACATTTCCAGATGGAAAAGTACAAAATAAATTAACATGAACAAAAGGGGAACTTCAAGTGATAAAATGTATGTTGTGATCATTGGTTGGGTAGCAAGCCTTGTCATGGAGTGGGTTGCCAAAGTAAAATTGATTTATGAAAACCACTATCCATTTCAAAATTTGAAAATAAAATTTAGCGATGTCAACATTGCAGTTGCTAGTGTTGGGATGGCAGAGGGAAGATGGTAGTATAATGGGTTCGAAGGGCTGCTTCTTCCTTTTGGAAGATTTTGGAAAAGTGAGGTTTGATGTGGTTTACTCAATTTGGGGATTTTGTTGGCCACTGTATAACTCTATGCAAACTACAAGAACTCCCCCCCCCCCCCCCCATAAAATTATAGTGACTTGACTAATTTACCCTTTTCAAATAATGTAAGTGAATTTCATGCATTTATTTAATGGTGAAATTAACGGAAAGTGATGGAAAGAACCAATTTTGCAAGAAAAATTTGAAATGAGGGTGCAAATGTCAAATTTAAAACGATAGGGACTATTTTAGCAATACATGTAAACGTTAGGGACTTTTTTGCTAATCACCCTTATAGCGCAGATAATACAGGTGTTGGATATAGGGCTGTCAATAGATTGAATTTTGATCCGAATTCGATGAAATTAATGGGAGATGGATTTAAAGTTTCAATCCGATAATCCGATTAAGATCCGAATTCGATAATCCGTTAACTAAATAGAGCTAATATAGATATATGTCGATCTGATCCGATTTATTATAATAATAATATATATTTTATATATTATATCATAATTTATTAAACATAATTTTTTCCATTTTGAAACTTATATTATGCTTTACGCATAATTTTCGAATAATAAATAATATTAGATAATAGTATAATATTTTTCCTTGAAACATTCAAAGATGTTTAATTTTTTATTAATTAAAATAAGATAAAAATATCTATAGTAATTTGTTTTATAACATCAAAAACTAATAATTAATATGTCCAAAAATAATTTACTTTGTTAAAATTGATATTCTTTTTTATTTTAATTTTGTTAAGGCTATGATTTTTAATGAAAATAATAAAATAAATTAGTAAACACTTAGAATTGACAATTGAGTAGTATCTCACATTGAAAGACCACTAAAATATTAGAAGAGAAGTACCCTTTAAAAATGTAGTATCCCACATAGGAAGATTATTAAAACATTCCAAGAGAAATCTTCTTTAAAAAGAACTAAAGGAGCATCACTTGGATAAAAAATTGATTTGGGCCTTATAGTATATTAGGTGAGCCCATCAAGATAGTTAAAATATATTTTTTTGGAAAAAATTGGTGGAAAAAAATTCGGATAAGATTATCGTATCGGATATCCAATAACATAGCAAATCGGATATGGATTTAACAATCAAATATTCGTTGGATTATCGGATCGAATTTGGACAGATCTGCTCCATATCCGATTCATTGACAACCCTACTTGGATAGATAAGATGTTAGATAGATGGACGAGTAACGAGTTATAATTTATTGTTCAATGAGCAAATAATTATATAAAATAAAGTTCAATAAGCATTCATTAAAATTACTCAAATTTTGATTTTCATCAAACAAGGACTAAATAAGATTTTCGTAATTTAATTTTGAATTAAACATAGTAAACTGTCTAATATATTATATAGTCCCAGTAAGAATTTAAATTAAAATTAAAATCAACAATTAATTTTAATCATATATTTCATGGGATCCTCAACTTTTTAATTACAAATTTCATCAATTTTTTAAAATTTGTTAAAAAAATAATTTTAAATCCCGCCAAACGAGTGCATAATTGAGTTTGTTATCTTGGTCGATCAGTAAATTGTATGATTAGGGACTAATAAGTAATCTTATATCGGGCTTTGAAAGTAACATTGAGACACAATGACAAAAAAGGTTCCAAATAGATAAAAAGCCAATGATTATGGCCCAATACATTGTTCCAGCAAAAGTCCAAACACACGTTCGCAATGTGACACGGAAAATTACGTGTGTACAGAATTTTTCATCACAGAAGAATTCGAGATACTCACATGAGAGTGGATTCCATGTGAGTAAAATAATCCAAAAAATTATTCACCCACTCCACGCTGTATGTATTCTGTAAAGGATTTGTAAAAAAAATTTCTGTACGTCTAGTGGCTCCCAATGTGACACGCCTCACATGTTTTATTCTTGTTTGGCAAAACTTAAAATTTCTCAAGAAAAAATCAATTTAATCAGACGGATTGAACGTTTTTCTTTTTCAAGGGGGAGGTTTCGAAAAGTTTCGATCACAATAAGCGAATAGTATTCTTTTTATTTTCGTGGATTATTGATCACTTTCATGTTAACGATCAAAATCGGTTGGATCGAATTGATTTATTTAAACTTTAAAGACCAAAAACATACAATTAATTTAATTCTTATTGTGGTTTGTGACTTTAAAATATGATACGTTGACATATTGGGTGCTTTACATTTCGGCCCATAAAAATGATATACAATGTATGTATGCGCAATAAAAGATTCAAATTAGGTATATTCTCGATTCATATGACTTTAATTGACAATTAACATATTCTTTGTTCATCTAACTTCAATTTAGTATATGTCCGAGGAGCTGATTATAAATAAATAAAAATGAATGATGAAGAAGTGTACTTGCAGATTGTGGATAAAAAGCAATTTGACAAATTTTATTTTTATTAGTATTTATAAACACATTCCCAAGTATATGCATAATCCTTAAACTATGCCACTGTTTGGTGTAGCCAAAAATAATATTTTTAGTAAATTTTGATATAAATTGATGAAATGTGTGGCTGAAAAATTGTGAATTTCATGAAATATTTAATTAAAATTAATTGTTAACTTTGATTTAATTTTTTGTCAAGGATTTAATCCACACCAAATAGGGATGTAATGTTAATGAAGAGTAAGATCAATCCCACCTATAATTGTAAACGTCGTATTGATCATAAGAACAATATATTATGTTATACAATGTAATAAACAAATGAGATTTTCATTTTTTTTACCCTTTAGCCTCCGTTTGGTGTAATTTAAAATTATATTATTAGTAGATTTTGATAAAAGTTATTTAAACATATAGTTAACAAGTTATGAATTTAAGTTATGAATTTCATGAAATATATAATTAAATGAAGGGATAATTGCACTTGAGGTCCCAAACCTTTCAAACAATGGTAGACTCTTTTCTAACACTTCAATTGCTGTAGCCATAACTCCAAACCTTTCAAATCGTAATAGTTGAGGCTCCAATGCACGGTTTCCATCCAATTTGTTGTTACATGACCAAAAAAATAATTTCGACCACATTTTACTCAATTTTAATCGGCAAAATAGTAATTTAATATTTTCCCAGAAAAAAATAAAAAACTTAAATAAAAAACAAAAACAAAAACAAAAAATAAAAATAAAAAGAAGGAAAAAAGAACAAGAAAAAAAGGAAAGACTATCTTCTTCATCTACCCCTCAACCCAAAACTAGAAATTTGCCATCGTCACGCCTACCGCCATCGACCACTATCACCATTGGCCACCACTGCCATGAATATAACCAAATCAGGTCATTGAAATCCTCCACACTCAACTCCACCCAATTCAAAATCGACCACCCTCAACTCTCCCTCTACATATCAAGACATCTATAGATTCGGTTGGCTGTAGGGAATTGGAAGCCACGAACACCAATTCCTTGTTAAACCAAGAACTATCAGTCCAAAAAATGAATAATCATCAAAATGGTCAACCCCAGACGTCATCCCACTTCGATCCGACGTCGTCGCATGATGATTTTCTTGACCAAATGTTGTTGTCTATTCCATCTTCGAACTCCAGTTTCACTTGGGATGTGTCCTTTATAGCGGCTTGAGACGACCACAAGTCGTCGTTGACTTTGCTTAGCCAATTTGAAGGCCAGTCAGTGGAGTTGGTTTTAAAGCTGAGATGTTAGGAATCAACTTGATCTATGAGTGAAAAAGAACAATGAATGCTGAATCACTTTGAGGGGATTCACCTCCAAACACCTGTGATGGTGCAACTTGCCAGATAGATGCTTTTTTTCATATATCTTCAAGGTTAAATACAAAACAAATGACCACAACTTCCAGTTCCCCACGTCTTCCTCTAACAGACTCTACTTCAGAAAAATAAGGAACATGACTACTGCACTACAGACTCTTCCTAAAGACTCGGACATGACTGTGGACTCAGCCAACTCTAGCATTTATTCCTACTACTGGACTGGGTTAAGCATAACCCATTGGACTTCATTAACTAATGACCCAATACAATACTTAAAGGAATTAATAGGAAGACAGACTGACCCAATAACTGGAAGACAAACCAGCCCATAAGCCCACAGGTTCTTACATTCCCCACCCCTTAAAAAACCTTGCCCGCAAGGTTGGGAAAATGGAAGTGTAAGTCACGGAGCTTTTCCCAAGAATCATCTTCAACTGTTAGTCCTTTCCAACGAACTAAAACTTCTTCTTCCACTCTATTTCGCTTCTGAATTGTCCTCTGCTTGAGGATTTGTTCTGGCTCTGGCCTCACTGACCCTTCATTAGACATTGGTGGCACGGATGGAGCTCGTGCATGTGATTCGCCCAGCTGCTTTTTCAAACATGACACATGAAATACGGGGTGAATCAAGGATTCTGGTGGAAGAGCTAATCGGTAAGCAGCCTCTCCAATCTTTTCTTCAATTTTATATGGCCCATAAAATCTAGGACTGAGTTTCTGATTCTTGCGAGTTGTGACAGAGTGTTGCCGATATGGTTGAAGGTGAAGGAAAACATGATCTCCTTTTTCAAATTGACGGTCAGAACGCTTTAAGTCGCTAAATTTCTTCATGCGGTTCTGAGCCGCTACCAAGTTCTGGCGAAGGAGCTGGAGTAGTTTATCTCGGCCAAGCAAGGAATCTTCCACAGCCTGTAAACTAGTGGTCCCTGCTGTGTATGCATGCAACTTAGGCGGTGGGTAGCCATATACAGATTCAAAAGGGAGTCAATTTCGTAGCCATGTGGTAGTTTGTGTTATACCACCATTCAGTCAACGGTAGCCACTTAGCCCATTCTCCTGGCTTGTCTTCTGAGAAGCATCGTAGATATACTGTTCTAAGCATTTGTTTACAATCTCAGTTTGACCATCAGATTGAGGATGGTAAGCTGAGCTAAAACAAAGTTTAGTCCCTTGTAATTTGAATAGCTCCTTCCAGAACATAGATGTGAATGTTTTGTCCCTATCTGTAACTATGGAACTTGGCATGCCATGAAGTTTAAAGATATGGGATAAGAATATATGGGCGATTTTGGCTGCAGTATATGGGTGGGCTAGAGAAATAAAGTGGGCATATTTTGATAGGCGATTAACCACTACCAAGATAGTTGTATGGCCGTTAGAATGAGGAAGTCCATCGATAAAATCCATGGATATATCAGTCCATACCTGGGTAGGAATTGGTAGCGGTTGAAGAAGTCCAGCTGGTAAAACAATCTCGGTTTTATTTCTTTGGCATGTGTCACACTCTTTCACATACTGCTTCAATTCTTTTTGCATGCCTGGCCAAATGAACTCTGCCCTTGCCCTTTTTAGTGTCTTTAGATAGCCCGAGTGTCCTCCCATAGGGATGTTATGAACGTAGTACTTTATCTGATCCTTAATTGTAGGATTAGAACCTGCATAGATTCTGCCTTTATATATCAGTAACCCATTCCTTAGAGAGTACAAGTTAGAATCCAGTTTTCCTTCCCTGAATTGTTGCAACTTCAACTGTAAAGTAGGGTCGTCTTCATAGCTTTTCTTCAAATCTTCCATCCATGTTAACTGAGGAGAGGTTATAGCAAGTAACTGGCCCTCATTATTTTCTATTTCCCTTCTAGATAAGGCATCAGCAACCTTGTTTTCTCTTCCTGGCTTGTACTCTACCTTCATATCATAACCCAACAGCTTGGTAAGCCATTTTTGTTGCTGTGGTGTACCTATCCTCTGCTCCAAAAGGTATTTCAAGCTCTGCTGGTCAGTTTGTACAGTGAATAAGTGACCAAACAGGTAGGGCCGCCACTTTTTTACTGCCAATACCACTGCCATGAGCTCCTTTTCATAGGTAGAGAGCTGTAGTGCCTTCCCTTTGATTGTATGACTCATGAATGCTAATGGCCTCCCTTGTTGCATCAAAACCGCCCCTATACCCTGTCCACTAGCATCACATTGAATCATAAAGGGTAAATCAAAGTTAGGGAGAGCCAACACAGGGGGACTAGTTATTGCTTGCTTTAAATTTAAAAATGCCTCTTTAGCACTATCAGTCTAATGGAAGGAATTTTTCTTTAGAATGGCTGTGAGAGGGACAGCTATTTGGCCATAACCTTTAATAAATTTCCTGTAGTAGCCAGTAAGGCCTAAGAACCCTCTTAAAGATTTTATGGATGTTGGGAATGGCCAATTAAGCATGGCTTCCAACTTGCTAGGATCCGGCCTTACCTCTTCTATAGAGATGATATGGCCTAGGTAATCAATTTCTGGACAACAGAATTTACATTTGGACATTTTAGCGAATAACTGGTGCTGTTGAAGAGTTTCTAGGACAGACTTGAGGTGGAATAGATGTTCCGTCATGTTCTTGCTGTATATGAGTGTATCATCAAAGAATACAAGTAAAACTTTCTAAGGAATGGTTTAAATATGTCATTCACGAGACTTTGAAAGGTGGAAGGGACATTAGTTAGTCCAAAGGGCATAACCAAAAATTCGTAATGGCCTTCATGAGTCCTAAAGGCAGTTTTTGAAATGTCATTTTCAGCCACCCAAATTTGATGATATCCGGACCTTAGGTCTAACTTAGAAAAGATTGTGGCACCATGTAACTCATCTAGGAGTTCATCAACTATAGGAATAGAAAATTTAGCTTTAATTGTCTCAGCATTGAGTGACCTATAGTCAATACAAAGCCTCCAACTCCCATCAGATTTCCTAACTAAGAGGACAGGGGATGAAAAAGGGCTCTGACTTGGGCGGATAAGACCATTTTTGAGCAATTCATTAACTAATTTTTCTATTTCAGCCTTTTGGAAGTAGGGGTATCTATAAGGTCGGACACAAACTGGTTTAGCTTCATCTTTTAGCATAATATGGTGATCTTGGGTTCTAGAGGGAGGTAATCCCTTCGGTTCCTCGAACACTTTGGAAAACTGTTGGAGTAGGGCCTGGATTTCTGGACATGGAATAGACTCAATAGAATAAAAAGGCATTTCCAAATTATCCATTAGCTGTATTACTATTCCCTTAGATTTGATCATGTTAGCTCTACCAAACTTAGTACCCTTAATTAATGTGTTACCAGAGGGAGGAATACCTTGCAGGCAATGTTGTTGGTCTCCTAACTTGAACTCTATTCTGAGCTTGTTAAAATCTAAAAGGATTGGCCCCACAGTGCGCATCCATTGAACTCCCAAGACTGCATCACAACCGCCCAAGGTAAGCATGTAAAAATCTGCTATGTAGATTTTACCCTGCATCTTCAAGGGCAGATCAGAACACTTTCCAGAATTGTAAACAGCATCTCCATTGGCCACTTTAACCAACAGCCCCTTAGAAGTTTCTATCTGCACATGGGCCCTTTTGGGAATGGCTGGATCCACAAAATTGTGGGTGCTGCCAGTATCAATTAATACCACCACTTCAGCCCCAATATTTGGCCTTTCATCCGTATAGTCTCGGGATTTGGAGATCCCAAGATAGCGTGAATTGAAATTTCTGGTTCCACCAATTGCTCCTCCAAGTGAACTTCTGAACCTTCACTAGTACCACCCATTAATGTGGACCTTTCCACCATCTCTTGAGAAGAGTTGGTTAGTAACCGATGCCTATTGTGAGTAATGGGTCGATTTTCCTCAGGTTCTTCCTCTCCCAATTCCATGAGCATCACCCTCCCTGTTTTGCACTTATGTCCTAGGCCCCATTTTTCATCACAACTAAAGCAAAGGCCATTCTCTCTTTTCTCCTTTATTTGAGCATGTGTGAGCCTTGGAATTGAAACAACTGATCGACGGTCCCCAATTGTAGCCCCTTGAGTTGAAGGTGGGCTATAAGTAGCACGATTGGGACTTGAAAGGGCTCTAGAAGCCCTTTTGAGTGCAGCCACATTTTCTTCTTGCATTGTAGCCAGTCCATATGCAGAATTTAGAGTTGTAGGGTTTAGCATTCTCACCTGGTACCTTATCTCTTCTCGTAGGCCACTTATAAAACAGCTTAGTTTATAAGGCTCAGCCAACCCACGTAGCTGGTTGGAAATCACTTCAAATTCTGACTTGTAGGCTTCTACTGTAGACGTTTGCTTCAACCGTGTTAGGTCTGCCATAGGGTCTTCAAATGCAGATGGGCCAAATCTAGTTTGAAGGGAAGTTAAGAATCCCTCCCAACTAGTTATCCCACCCGTAGCTTCTAAATCTTGATACCAAGAAAGAGCCTTCCCTTCCATGTGGAATGAAGCCAGAACCAACCTATGTAGAGGGTTAGTTTGGTTGTGGGCAAAAAACTGATTTGCCCTATAGATACAACTCTTAGGATCCTCTCCATTAAAACGAGGAAAATCCAGTCTGGCAGAGCGGACTTGAATACCTCCCAAATCTTCAACGGGTTGAATGTGGGCTATGGGATTCGAATTTACTTGTTGACGTGCACTGTTTATGGGTTCTGGTTCTTCTACTTTTTTGCCTTGCTACTTCACAAGAGTGGCCATATGACTGGAGAGTGTCTGCATCTGTTGGGTTAAAGCCTCCATGGTCTGTTGGTGCTCTGCTCGAAATTGCAAGAACCTCTGTTCAGTAGCTTCCTGTTGCGCCACCTGAGACTCCTTTAGGTTGGCAATTGCCTTCTCCAATTGCATATTCCTGGTCTCCATTAAAGGACAACCTGGCTCTGATACCAAAATGTTAGGAATCAACTTGATATATGAGTGAAAAAGAACAATGAATGCTGAATCACTTCGAAGGGATTCACCTCCAAACACCTGTGATGGTGCAACTTGCTAGATAGATGCTTTTTTCATATATCTTCAAGGTTAAATACAAAACAAATGACCACAACTTCCAGTTCCCCACGTCTTCCTCTAACAGACTCTACTTCAGAAAAATAAGGAACATGACTACTGCACTACAGACTCTTCCTAAAGACTCGGACATGACTGTGGACTCAGTCAACTCTGGCATTTATTCCTACTACTGGACTGGGTTAAGCATAACCCATTGGACTTTATTAACTAATGACCCAATACAATACTTAAAGGAATTAATAGGAAGACAGACTGACCCAATATCTGGAAGACAAACCAGCCCATAAGCCCACAGGTTCTTACATGAGACAAATCAGATTAGTAGCAGCACCCCCAAGGTCTTGATGCTCCAACAGCAATTGAAGTTGTCTAGAGGGAGTTTGTGTTCAAAATCTGAAACTTCCATTCGGTCAAGAGAGTTTAAGAGAGAGATGCAAATGTAATAATATAAAACTACAAGCAAAAAAAGATTGTGGTTTGAGGACAAGCTTGAAGTTATTCCTTATATGGTGGCGGTGGTAGCAGTGGTGGTCGAAGGACACGGTGGTGATGGTCGATGGCAATGGTATGGCAGATTTCTGATTTTGGGTTAAGGGATTGGGGGTGGGGTTGAGGGAAGGTGAGGTGAGAGAGAAGATGATAGCTTTTGCTTTTCCTTTCCTTCTCTTTCCTTTTTTTTATTTTATTTAAGTTTTTAATTAGTTTATGGAAAAATATATTAAATTACTATTTTTCCCTTTTAAATTGAGAAATATATGGTCAAAGTTTATTTTTTGAGTCAACTAGCGATATATTGTATGGAAATCGTCCATTGGGTCCTCTTCTATTATAATTTGAAAGATTTGGAGCGACGACTACAACAATTGAAAGGTTAGTAAAAAGTCTATTACTATTTGCAAGTTTGGAACCTCAATTGCAATTATCCCTTAAATCAATTACCGACTTTGACTTGAGATTAAAATTTTTATACCAAAAAGGGTTTAATATTGTTATGTACAAAACATGCTGCTGGAGCAAGTGGAATTTAACACCTGATGAAAGGCGCGTGAAAAATTCTCGGGCTACCACCACATGAGCTGTTTCCACATGCCAGAAATAAGATTACTTGCTGATTGGACAAGAACACAGTATCAAAATGTTTGGCTAAATGTTTAAACAAATTACTTATAAGTAAATAAGTGAATTTACAATATAATAATAGTTTAAATATCTACTTGAGTACCAATATTTAATTTACGCTAAGCGAAAATAACATGACATATTAATTAATTGATGAACAAATTTATAATAAATTCCACAAACTAAGGGGAGCGTCTTCTATTAGAATTTTAATGGATTCTAAAAGATTTTAAAACTCCGATTCGTATTCTTCACAGAGTAATCTCTAATAAAAGATAGGACAAAATTTGATTTCCATCATATACGAGTGATTCATATTTTGTAAATATGAATAAATTTTGTCAGAATGTATAAGAATCTCATTAATAAAATATGAAATTTTAAAAGAGTTTGTTTTGTGTATTTTTGAACTAGAAATCCATCTAAATTCCTTGGAATCTCTTTACAATTACATGTTATTGATGACATCGATTTTTTAATGAATTTTTATGAAATTGATTAAAATCTCAGTTGACACACATAGATTTTAATGAATTTTAATAGAATTCAATAAAATATTGTGTATAAATGAATATAAAATGGCTATTAAATGATTTGCCGATTAATTGATATTTTATTATCGTTGTTTAACATAAACTAAACAAAAATTATTAGTAGATCATTTTTCTAATTTAAATAATTAAAGATATAAATAAATTACTTATAATTCATAATAAGTTAGACTTATTTTTTTAAAAATTATGCCTATGACTATCTAAGGGGAAGTGGAACAATTCTCATTAATAAACATTCATTATAACTTATATCTATATTTGTACATATGAGTATCCGCACCCGTCACATGAGGTAGGGCTGACCTTGCTCAGGCTCCACCTCATGTGTGGACACCTCTATATACAACAATTGTGTACCTTTAGCATTGCTCTAATTCTAATAATCTAACTATTGCCACATAAATGGGTTCAGTGTAACATTACTCTTTATAAAATTAAAATTTTTTATTTAAAAACAAGGAAAAAGTGAGTATTATTAAAATGAAAAATTAAAAGTCATTATATATTTTTTAGGTTTATCCAAACATGCTCATAAAACACTATAAAAACAGAGGAAAATAACAAAAAATGGATTAAAAAACCCTCTTCTTGACTTCTAAGAGAGGTGTATTCAATTGAGAGTTTTAGAAACTCTCTAAAAGTCATGGTGTATTCAATTAAAATTTTTATAAATTTTTTAAAAAATCTCTAAAAATTACGGTGTATTCAATTAAAACTTTTTAAAAGTTTCTATAAATCTGATGTATTCAAATTTTAATGATTTTTAGAGACTTTTACAAAAGTCTCTGAAATACTAACTTTTAAGCAGAAAGTATTCATATACAACCTTAAAATTTGTTGTTCATTAATTACGAGATTTTGGGAGATTTTCACAATAAAATAAAATAAAATAAAATAACATTTCAATCTTTCTTTCCTTTAACTTTACATGGACATATATAATTCAAATTTTTTTCTATTAATTATATTTCATTTATTTTTCGTTCTCTCTTATTATTTATTTATATTTTCTATGAAAAATTAAATTGGACTCTAGCAGTTTTTTTTTCGTTCTTTTTTTTTTGAAAAATATCTTTTTTTTATTAAACTATAAAATCTTATATGGAAGATTTATAATTAAATTTAAATATATTGATTTTTATTTATTTTAATAGTATACTATTACACATACATAATTTTGATTATTATTTATTTAATTAAAGTCTTAAATTTTTATTTTCTAATTTTTTTTATTATATGGGAAGAAAAAGGAAAAGGAAAAAGAGAACTGTGAAAACTAGCACCTCATGTGTAAGAATTTAATACCAAATTCACATAAATTCTATTTTAAAATAAAAAACTTCAAAAATCTCTTGAATTTCACAAAAATCTATAAAAATTTTAAAATGAAAATCCATACAAATCTAAAAAAAAACTTCCACTAATTTCGTACAAATTTATAAAAAATACACAAAATCCATAAAAATCACAATTTAAAAAAATAATCTATCAAAATTTTTAAAATCCCAATTGAATACATCTCCCAAATTTAGCTTCGTCTCAAGTTCCAACTCTCCCCCATTCCCCGGATCCCATTGCACTGCAATGATCCGCCATTGATACAGAAAATTACACAGATCCAATCTATACATACACTTCCCTTTGTGTATCTATATCCATACCCATTTACATATGTCTCCTTCACCAAACTATGAATTTCAAGAATGGTGGAACAAGCAAAGAGCAAGCGACCACAACGAGCTATTATCTTCATCGGAAACTTCCAGTGTTTTGACGGTTGATATACGCAGCGCCTCCACGGCGGCAGCGGCTTCGGTGTCGGAGAAGGACCGGACACGCAGTGCCCGCCAGCTTTCATGGATTTACCTCCTTAAGGTCCATCAAATCGCACATTTCTTGGCCTTTATAACCAATGGATTTATTACCCTCATTCGCACCGCGAAGCGCCGTGTCTCGTCCAGCTCCTCCAGTTCTTATCGGTCTGAATCGAGGTTTTATAAGATCATTAAGCTTTTCTTGTTGATGAGTATTGTTTTGTTGGTTTTCGAGCTCATTGCCTACTTTAAAGGCTGGCATTTTAGTCCTCCGACTCTGGAATCGGAGGTTGAGGACTTAGTTGAGTATATCTATGCCAAATGGTTAAGAATAAGGGCGAATTACCTGGCACCGCCATTGCAGAGCTTGACAAATGCGTGCATCGTGTTGTTCATGATACAATCGGTGGATCGGTTAGTATTGGTGCTGGGGTGTTTTTATATCAAGTTTAGAGGACTGAGACCAGAAGCGGAGATGGAGTTCATGGAAGATGCCGAAAATGGGGGCGTGAATTTGGAGGATTATCCAATGGTGATGGTGCAAATACCAATGTGCAATGAGAGGGAGGTAAGAAGATGCACGTTTTCAAAATCCCCAAGGAGATTTATCTTTTTACTAATTTTCACGTTATTTTATTTACTACAATGAATATTGATTGAAGTGAATGTACTAAAGCATATGATGGTGTAGATATTAAGTTTTGTTTTAGGTGGATACTTAGAGTAAACTATTGTTTGCTAGTGCAAATACGCATCCTAATGTTAAGTTGCTTCTTAGCTTGAGCCCTCGTTCAGCTTCCTATAGCACATTTATTAGTTGGTTGATTGGTTATAAATATCCTCAAAATGAACAAAGAGTTGCTCATTTTTCCGTAACTTCAATTTCTTTCGGTCCTCAGCTTTGAAAGCCAAATGAAAGGACCTGTTATGAGGAAAGAATAGGATATTCTTGCAACTTCTGAACTCGAAGAATTGTTACCACAAGCCATCCACTTCATGTCTTTAAATTTCCTCTCACTAACTTTGTCTCAATATTTAAGTCCATGTAGTCTTAACTATTCTATATGAAACACATTCATCATTTCTTTACTTCTTTGATGAGACTGACTGTAATTGTGCAACATGCTCAAAACAATTCAAACAACACAACTTGATATGTGACCTTGAGAATGTTTTAACCTTTGCTCTAGACATGGTGAATTGTTGGTCACTATTTTGTGTACTAGTAACATATTTACCCTTCTTGAGCAAACAATACCATTTATGATGAAATTCAATTAATAGACATTTTTTTCACACAAGATGCATATATGTTCAGAGGAAAGTGTTATGTCTTTTTCCCTGCATTACTATCATTAATTAAAGTTTTTATTGTTCATACAATTAGCTTTGCCACAAAATATTAAATTCAAAATGTCACTTGTTCTAATTGAGCTAAAGTCCTTAGTTGGAAAAACAATCATAAATGCCATTTATTATAAACAAAATAGCTTTTTATTATTTATTATTTATTTATTTTTAACGTCTATGGGCTCCAGATCTTCCATGACAGTATTCTAAACCTTGAATGAAAACACCTTCATATTAAAATTGCCAAAGACACTATCAAGGTATCAGATGATTAGCATGGACAAACAAATTCGTTGGTTTCACATTTATCTTTTCAAGTTAAGTTCTGTAATGGTATATCCTTGAAGTACTATTCACTTGCAAAAGTATTGTCTCATAATTTTTTTTTTTTAATCATCATGTTGATCTTTTTCGTAAATATTATTATCTTTATTGCCTAAATCTTACACTCCCCACAAGAAGAGAACTTTTTGAAAACAAGGGTTTATCTGGAATCATCATGTTGTGGTGCTTGGTTGAAATGTGTGAATAAAAGGACAATGAAGAATCAAATTCATATAAGCCTGAGGAAGAGCATGGTAAACAATATAAAAAAAGAGGTTGAGAAATGTCATAATTATTAGCAAACTCTGTTTGCTATTGATGACTGGAAGCCTATGAAGCTCATGATGTCATATTAGGTTGAGGCTATCCATCTCTCATAGAAAAACTTCATTCAACAGACTGTTTTTATAACATTTCTGTTCCATTAGAGAATGAGTGCACTTAGACATGATTACGCTTTCTTGATACATTCATATTTATAAACATAGAACCAATTGAATTTTTTATTTAAGATTATTGCTATTGTTCATACTGAAACATAATTTAGTGATGTAAATAAAACTCTATTAATATAAAAAGTTACTATATGTTAACTTATGGTAACTAATATCTATTTACATAATTTAATGATGTAAGTTTAAACTATCTTTATCGAACTCTGTGTCTGGCTCGAAAGAGTGTCTCAATGTCATTTTAAGTGGAAGTATCCTCTCCTCAGGATAATTTTTCTATCTGGAGACACTAAGTGAAAAATGAAATCAATCAGTCATTGACTTCAGATAGCATATCTCCGTTTTTACAATATTGAAGTAGTTCCATCTATTGTGATTTTGAGTTCTTTGTACAATGGTGCTCAGGTATATCAACAATCTATTGCAGCAGTATGTATTCAAGATTGGCCTAGGGAGAGAATGCTTGTACAAATACTGGATGATTCTGATGATACAGATGTTCAGGCTCTCATTAAGGCAGAAGTGCATAAATGGCAACAAAAGGGTGTGCACATCATATACATACATCGTCTTGTTCGCACAGGCTATAAGGCAGGGAATCTTAAGTCTGCAATGCATCGTGATTATGTCAAAGATTATGAGTTTGTCGCAATATTTGATGCGGATTTCCAGCCCGCTTCAGATTTTCTGAAGAAAACTATTCCTTATTTTAAGGTAATCTAGATAACACATTTTAAGTGATCAAGAACGTAATTTTTCTTAAAAAATAAAATTGATTTATACGTTGATACATGGACTGTAGAGATCCTTTTATAAGCGCATATTTTTCATTTTTTCATCTTTTTAATTGACATTGGAAGTTTCTGCACATTTTCTTTCAGTCTTTGTTTAGCACAGGGTAACTCCCATACCAGCTATAAGAGTCAATTACTAGGCTGTAGTGCCAAAGTCCGAATGCTAAGGCTGAGATGACTAATACATGATGTTGCTCTTTGGCCTAAGGCGTAATGTAGTTTTATTAACACCTTGAGTCCAGCTTAAAACTTGAGACCTGCTGGAGTGATGAGTGTAAGGCTGCATAGTGTCCTTAAGTAAAGAAAAGCTGCAATTTTTAAACCAAAAAGAGTATAATATATGGGGAAAGATGGCCAAAACCAATAACTGTGGGAAAGTGTCTTGTAAAGTGGGTACTTGCTTTTCATTCACCTTGTTTAGGTTGAATATGAATAATGACAAATTATGCTTCAAACAACCATGTTTCCCATGTCGTTGACATATGGAGCCTCACGTCGGAAGGATCTGGACATGGCTGAAACACTTTTCTATATACATAACTGTCTAAATCATCCGAGCTTTATAAGCCTCAGTTTGGGAAGAATTTATAAAGATCCAATTTATGAATAGATAGAAAGGAGTGGTGGATAAGTGGATAATACTCGGAAGTCTTTGAAATAAGTGGTTGAAAATGAAGTTTGGCCATTTATAAATGATTTATAAATTTTACCTAACGGAGGCTAAATAATAATTAGGATGATGTAAATATTGTGGAAGGAACAAATTGTTTCTTGTATTTTGAAGGGAAAAGATGATCTTGCCCTGGTTCAAACCAGGTGGAGTTTCGTCAACAAGGACGAGAATTTGCTGACAAGGTTGCAGAACATAAATCTGGCTTTCCATTTTGAGGTCGAGCAACAAGTCAATGGGTGGTTCATCAACTTCTTTGGTTTTAATGGAACTGCTGGTGTGTGGAGAATCAAAGCCCTGGAGGACTGCGGTGGCTGGTTGGAGCGAACAACCGTTGAAGACATGGATATTGCTGTCCGTGCTCACCTTTATGGTTGGAAATTTATCTATCTGAATGATGTCAAGGTTTGTCAGCTATTTAGAATTTTGCTGTCCTTAACACATAATACTTGTGCCATATGGTTGTTCAGTTCTTTTTCATCTTGTGCAGTGTTTATGTGAACTACCTGAATCTTACGAGGCATACAAAAAACAGCAACACCGCTGGCACTCAGGACCCATGCAGTTGTTCCGCTTGTGCTTTGTTGACATACTACGCTCGAAGGTTGGTGAGTCCAACTATCTACTTTTTCAGTCAGTTTTCTAGCCTAAAGTGAATTTGTAGCATGCATGGGTGAAATGAAAATTAGACTAAACAACAAGGTATTCAGCTTTGTAGTAGGTACTGAATTCATAGGTGTAATCAATATGGAAAAAGACAGGGAAAAGCGAGTTCTTTAACTTTATTTTCATGGGAAAGAAAATATTCTGCCAATCATGAAGATGAAAAAATGGTAAATTTGATTTCAAAAAATAGAGTGTAGTTTTCGACACAGCTCTTGCACTTGAGATTAAGCATCTGAACAGTACATGTGACTAGCATTTGTGTTCTAGTTTAAATTTTTGTCAGTACAGAAAATAAAGTATATCTCTAAAAGAGATTGCATCATTTCCCATGTTTTTTGAGGCACTTCACACGAGCTCTGATCCCTGTCCCTGTCCCTTTCCTGTTTCTTTCATAGTGGAGGGTCTGAGTCCCCCATCTCCTTCACATATTACCCACAGATTTCTACATCATATTTCACCCACACATATTAGGTGTTTTAGAAGTGCTTGACTGCTCATAAGCATGAATTAGTTTAAGTAAATCTTTCTTTATCCGTGAAGAATTTCTATAATCCAATGATTATCAATATCCTCATACTACCTCTGTTGCACAGACATTTCAACTAGGGTGGCGTGTTTCTTGTTTGACACTGGTCGGATACCGATACTCCTCGAACACTTTACCATGATATTTTTTTTATTTGAAATATTATATATTTTTAATTCAAAGTAATTAGTAAACAACAAATATATACTCATATTTAAAAAATTTCAAGAAGAATAATTAATAATGAATATAAAACTAAATTTATACTATATAAATGAAGAATTTTAAAGAATTTAATTAACGTGTCGACGACGTGTCATGTTAATACTTTTTTTTTTTTGAAAAATCGCGTGTCGGTGTAGTAGACTCGTGTCATGTCGGACACACGTGTCAGTGTCAATGCTTTGTAGGTTACAACCAATTCAAAACACTCACAGAATGAAGCATATATTTATTTATTATGCACTAGTTCTTCTTATCAAGTTCAAAATTTCCGCACTCTACCAAGTTATTGCATTGATTGTAGGCTATCATTTTACTTTTATAGACTTTTAACATTTCAGGTGAGCTGGGTGAAGAAAGCAAATCTGATATTTCTCTTCTTCCTCCTGCGGAAGCTTATACTACCATTTTATTCGTTTACTCTCTTCTGCATTATTCTTCCGTTGACCATGTTCCTGCCAGAAGCTCAGCTGCCCTTTTGGGTTGTTTGTTATATCCCAGGACTTGTCTCTATACTGAACATCCTTCCGTCTCCTCGATCATTTCCATTTATCGTGCCTTATCTTCTTTTCGAGAACACCATGTCTGTGACCAAGTTCAATGCCATGGTATCAGGACTCTTCCAGTTGGGAAGTTCTTATGAGTGGATCGTCACCAAGAAATTGGGTAGATCATCAGAAGCAGATTTAGTCGCCATGGTGGAAAATGAATCGGCGCCTTTGGTGGAAAGTGGCTGGGTCCACAGGTCATCCTCCGAATCAGGTCTTGCCGAGCTTAACAAACTAGAAATGACCAAAAAGACCAGGAAAAAAAGAAGAAACCGTCTATACAGGAAGGAACTTGCTCTTGCATTCATATTGTTGACTGCATCGATGAGAAGCTTGTTATCCGCACAGGGAATTCACTTCTATTTCCTCTTGTTTCAAGGTATCACTTTCCTAGTTGTTGGACTTGATTTGATAGGAGAACAGGTGAGTTAATCCAATTGATTCTCATTGTGTTGCTAGCTGTTCTGCATGGATCAAGCCAGGAACATAGAAAGAAATCAAGCATTTATCTTATAATTCAAGTAACATTAAGACCCCGGGAAAGGTCCAGATCCATACGTTTGAAGAAAGATTTTATACCATTTTGTTAGTGTTAAATTATATGCCCTCAATTGATGCAAGCGGCTTTCAAGTGGTGAAGATCTCAAGAGAAGAGTATATATAGTAGCAGGATCATTGGATTTTATCTGAATCTCTTAGAACAATTTGATTTTATTGTACATGTTGCCTGTGTAAGTTTTTGAAGGCTTTTATTTTGGTTAAATGTTTCAGTCTTTATCTCTGTAATTAATTATGTGATGTACAATTACATACATTTTTATGGGAAAAGAGAACATTCACTTGGAGTTTATGTTATCAGATATGAGTGATGTCTTTTAACTCAAATTTAGCTTATATAAGATAAAGTGTCTTTTAACTTAAAAATGTTCATTTTTTCCTTTTTGCACAAATGGTTAAATCTCAATAATATTTTTCAAATTTTTTTTTTTTTTTTTTAAACAATGAACAAATATTGCAAATGTAACAAAAATTCTGAACTTTGAAATTTAATTATTCAATTCTAACTTTATTATGTCTTTGATATTTGATAAGTGTACTTTATTTATTTTTTTATTTAACTTAGCATAAATTATGATCATAAAAAAATTAAATGTAAATAAAGATATGGAAGAACAAAAAAAAAAAAAAATCATTTTTTTAATAGAACCAAATTTATTTATTCATTCATAATTTCTTTTAGGAAATGAAAGAAAGAGTAAAAAGAATATAATTTAAATGATTTATAAGATTTTATCCCAAAATATATTACAAGCTGCAGATTCCCTATGAACTCATCGCCCCCGTTTGGCCCCCATTTTTTGAAGTAAAAATGGACGGAAAAACACTAAAAAATGAGTGGTTGAAAAAGAAGTAAAAATTTTCGATTTATGTGTAATATTATTTTGTGAAATATATTGTGATTAAAAATAGGAGAGAAAAAAATGAAATGTAATAAAATTTAATATAATGGAGGCCAAACGGGATAAGTCTGAATAAAAATTCACTTTCTAAAAGAGCATCATTTTCATGAATTGCAATATCCTCGATATTTTTTTAGATTATAGCATGTCATTGAAACACAAGCAATGGATGGCTCAACAAAGACGCATTTACAATAGCATGCAAGAAAAAGAGAATAGATTTAAAATATTTAAAGATAATGTAGAGTTTATAGAACGTTTCCACATAGATTTAAGAACAAATCCAAGCTTGAAATCAAAGAACTTGCATATTTAACTAATAAAGAATTTCTTGGAAAGTATACCAAAACACTCGGTGTCATCTCAGACATCAACTTATCTACGCTCAAACGTCAAAATGTGCATGTAGTTCGACCAACTCCTGATTGAAGAGCAAGAATCTAGACCTAACTATATATAAATCATTACTCTTAAAAGAGAGAATCCATCCTGCACTTCTCATTCATTAGGCCCCGTTTGTTCCCATTAATGTAAAAATGAGAATGAAAAATATAATCGTTACGAAAATTCAAATATGGTGGTTTAATATGATGATTATAACGGTCATATTTTTTTATTTTAATGGCCAAACAATGGGAAACAAATAGGGACTAAGAACTATTGTTTTCCTATTTTACCCTTAAACACTTGTAAAGAAAGTAGTTTGTGCGTGGGCAAAAAAGGACAAACGATAATATTTCTTTCTTGCCACAATTGTTGATTGAGGAACTGGGTTTTCAGTATTGGTAGCTTCCCAAATATATTTTGTTTCTCGTTATCTCACTATACAAAGAGGCCAAATACCCAGTCTTTATATTCACTTTTACGTTTATTTTCCACATCACTTCTGTATTTCACTATTCCTCAACACAAACCATATTATTGCAACATCTCCATTTCTTCCACCACCTCTTCCACTGTCACAAAAGCCACCTCCACCAGCTTCCAGCTCTTCAGCAGCTTCAAAACATAACAAGATGTGAACTTTTCTTCGTTTGAAAATCTATTTGAGCCAAGATGCGCCAAGGAAGCAGCTAGATGTGTTCGTGGGAGCCCATCAAAATGGCGATTGTGGATAGGAAGATCATGGAGCGATTTGTTAAGGTTTTTAGCTGCAAAGGTTTGGTACTGTTAATAATTCAATGTTCTCAATTTGAAATTGTGGTTTTACAGTTACTGTTGTTGAAAGTGGGAGGACGACTCTGGAGTATTTGGGTTGGATGAAGGACTGGTCGTAGCTTTTTCAAAAAGATCGAGCCAAAGAAACTAGCTCCTTCAACGCCTCCCAAACATCAACTGCAAGTTAAGCTGATTGCTACTGCAGGGAATGCTAAGCGTCTTTTGAAGCCTTTTCTCCTAGCTTAGGCTGGTGACTTGCCTTCATTTTCTGCTTCTTTTATTTATTTATTTTTTTTTACAAGATTTTAACAAATTATTCAGAGATGAATGGTTGAAAATCAGTTCGACTGTTCGAGTAAACATTGAATTGAGATGTACTTCACGAAAATTCAAAACATTTAACATACTAATATTACTTTCAAAATAACCCAACTTGTGCAATGCTTGGGCAAATGACTAGTATATTTAATAAGATTATCTGCAATTATGGTGTAAATAGATCTAAATTGTAATTTAGATCTTCAAAGTGGCCGAACACCTCATCGATGGATTGATGCATAGGAAGTACAAATTGTATTTTTCGACAGAAAATATATAAAATGATATAAGTTTTCATTTTTTTTATTATTATTTTTACATTCAAGAAAGGCAAAAAATGAATTTAGATATTTTTATTGTAGCAAAATTTGAATTTAAATATATCGAAATGTAAATGAGGATACAATAATGATTTTGAAGATATCAATTTACAACATCATTGGAGATGCTGCAAGCAATTTGATAGAATTGAATTAAAATTGTTAAAATATACTGACCACTATGCACGTGGACCTATATTTAAACAAAAAATTAGAAAATTTGTTTAAAAAGCCAAATCAATAATGATATTTGGTAAAATGGTCTACAGTCAATAATATTTGGTAAATAGCCTTTTGGTAATTATAATCCACTACAATTTTTATTTTTTGTACCACATTTTAATTGCACTTAAGGTTCTTAATCTTTGCTCATTATAGCACTTATGTCTCTAATGATTTTTCATATCATTCATCGAGGGTGTTAGGTAAGGATTAAAATTAGATTTTTTAGTAGATTGTGATAAAAGTTTTTGAAATGTGTGATTGAAAAATTATGGGACTCCTGAAAGATGTGGTTAATATTGATGGTTTGACTTTGACTTAAATTAAAATCAGATTTTAATATCTCACAAACAAGTTGTTATTCTCAAATTTTCCATTTGTTATCACATTTTGTATTGATAATATATATATGTCGAAAATTTCGTTGAAATGTCATAAAACTTATTTTTCATCATATTTTTAATAAATAAATAGATAAATAATGCAAAAAAAATAATTATTTTTTCCTCTTTGCAAACTATGAAAATAAAATATTTTGATATAAATCATCATCAAGAACAAAACGTACTAATTAATGGAAGGTTGAAAATAAGAATTTGATTGAAAAAATTGAGCAAAAATTGTGGAGCATAATTACAATTAAAATGTGACGTATAAAATAAAATTTGTGATAAAAATATAACCACCTATAGCCTTCAGCTCATGTTTGACAATTATTATTTGAAAACTATTTTTTCTACATACTCATTTTTAATTATACGTTTGCACAATAAAATATTCTGAATGTAAATCCAAAATTTTTATTATTTTTTAACCATAGATTCTCCTGAAAAATACCATTCAAAACTTTATTTTTCTCAATTAATGCTGTCAAACATGGGCTTAGTCTATTTTATCCTTGGTTAAAAGTCTTAAATGCCCTTCATTTGAATTGTCTAAAATGTCCAATTTCAAATCAAAATTTATCAAATTTCCCAAACATAAGTCCTCCTAAGTTTTCCTTCGTTCTCACATTTCTAAACGCATTTCTATATACTAAACCTACTAACAGACTCTACTTTCTTCTTCTTCACATGCATTATCCTTCATTGCAATTGGCAATTACGTATATAAAGTAACTTTATTTGCACCAAAATAAATCAAAGAGCAAATTTTGGAAGTGCGCAAGTAAGAATCGATTCCAAAGAGTTGAAGGTACGCTTTATAATTGGAAAATGGACAAGATTTTTGTTTTTTGTTTTAATTTCCTACCTCCAGATTATTAAAAATCAATTGCATAAGCAAAATTAAGCATGAAATATGAAAACGAAATGTTGACAAATTTATGTATTTGGTTGTCGTTTTTTCCATAGTTCATTTTAAATTGTTAACGGTGCTGTGGATGTAGTTGTTTACAGATTAGTCATTCCTCCATTCTTTTACAATAATATATTTTAAAAAAAAATTAAATGGGACATACACATTTTAAATTATAGAATGCCATTTTATGCCGGCTTAAAATCTGCTCTATAATAATATGGGTTGTCGTTTGTTTATTATTGAAGCTGTATTTTATAATCTTCACTTTTGACAATTAATGGACTAATATATTACATATTTTTGTTGAATTGCAGATATACACTCTGGTGCAATGATTATCATTTCTTATTTCATTGAATTTGAAAAGAGTGACCAAAGTATATGGATTTGGTAATGGATAGAGAATGATCAAGACACTGTAATAAATATTTTTGTATCAATAAATATTTCATGTGTTGTATGATGAATCAAATTAATGTGTTGCCAATCCTTTCGAATAGACGACAAAGTGGATTGGATGTCTAGAAAGACATAGGATTCTATTAACAAGGGGAGAAAAAAGGACATATATATAGTATGTGTGGTCAGAGGGGTCATAACCATCTTAATCGCAAAAATACTTTACACTAGTTGACAGACTAATGAGACTTATTTTTGTTGACCTTAATCTAGAAATTGTAATAATTTTGATACATTTTGATTATTTTGATAAATTTTTATGGATGGACAGACAGTCTTGATGGATATATTGATGTACTCTTTAAATTGTGATTTTTGGATAAATTTTGAAAGCTCTGTTTGTTCAATCCCAAAACGGCATGCGGTTATTTTAAACATATGGGTGTCGTTCAGGATTAGGGTTTAGGGCATACAAAATATAGCAAATATAGTTATTCAATATGTCTCATATATGATGTTTCAAATATTGTTTTTACTAGTTTTAGAGTGAAATTGAGAACTAGTGATCCAAAATAGCAAGTGATCGTTTAAAACATACGAGTGTCGTTTCTACTAATTTCTTGTTCATTTCGCTTTATTCTCGCTCGTATCCACTTGAAAGCGTAAGAATGAAAGTTTCAACTATTTTTGGATGTGATGTCCACCCAAAGTTCAAATTATAGTGAATCACACCAATGTATTTAACAATGAAGGAAAACGTAAGTAGGAAGTATGGTATACAAAACCTAGCACATACAGTCATTCAACATGTACAACTCATCTATGATGTTCTGAACACTATTTTTACTAGTTTTGGAGTGAAATCAGGACTCCGTGACCTAAAATGGTATGTCGTAGTTTTAAACGTATGTGGATTGATTTTACTAATTTTGTGTTCATTTCGTTTCACTCTCGCTCACATCCACTTGAAAGTGTAAGAATGAAGATTTCAACTACATTTGACGTCAAGGTCTATCCAAAGTTCAAACTGTAGTAAGTCAATGCATGCAGATAGTTAGAAATTACACTATACTTGACAACAAAGGAAAACATAAGTAACAAGTATGGTATACAAAACATAGCACTTGCATTCGTTCAACATGTGCAACTCATCTATGATGTTCCAAACATTGTTTCTACTAGTTTCAAATTAAAATCGAGATCCCATGACTCAAAATAACATGTGATCATTTTAAACATATGAGTATTGTTATATCAACTTCGTGTTCATTTTGCTTCATTCACGCTTGCATCCACTTGAAAGTGTAAGAATGAAAGTTTCAACTACATTTGGATTTCACGGTCCATCAAAAGTTCAAACGGTAGTGAGTCACAACATACATACGATTAGAAACTACACTATACTTGACAACAATGGAAAACTTAACATGTATTATATACAAAACATACAATGTGCAGTTGTTCAACAAGTACAACTTATCTATGATATTTCAAACATTATTTTTATTAGTTTTGAAGTGAAATTGAGAGTCAGTGACTCAAAAAGGCATATGGTCATTTTAAACTTATAGATATCATTTCTACTAATTTCACGTTTGTTTCATTTTATTCCCTCTTGTATCCACTTGAAAGTGTAATAATGAAAATTTCAACAACATTTGCACGTACGGTCTACCCAAATTTCAAACTATAGTTAGTCACACCATACATCGGATTAGAAACTACACAATATTTGACAACGATAGAAAATATAAGTAACAAGTATGGTGTATAAAATATAGCACGTGCAGTCGTTAAATATGTTCACTTCATCTATGCTGTTTCAAACATTGTTTTTACTAATTTCAAAGTGAAATTGAAACCCCGTGACACAAAATGGCATGTTGTTGTTTTAAACGTATGTGTATCATGTCTACTAATTTTGTGTTCATTTCCCCTCATTCTAGCTCGTATCCACTTGAAAGTGTAAGAATGAAGTTTCAACTATATTGGAATAGGCGATCTACTTAAAATTCAAACTATAGTGAGTTACACCATCCATCCGGTTATAAACGACACTATATTTGACCACAAAGGAAAAATGTAAGTATGATAGACAAAAGATAGCACATGCAGTTATTCAACATATGCAATTCATCTACGATGTTCCAAACATTGTTTTTACTAGTTTGGTGGTGAAATTGAGACCATGTGACCAAAAATGGCATGTGATCATTTTAAATGTATTTCATAATCAGTTAATATAATCTGTTTTTTCAAGCTTAACTAATTCATAAAAACATATGAAAAGTTTATCATTTAACACGTTCCAATCAAATCATAAAAATCACTACCAACTACACAAAATCAGCATCCACATACCTGTTTCCCAACTACATTGAAAACCATATCTCGCTTTCTTTTTTTAGTTACAATCATCCTCATTGCAAGCTGGTGGATTAGGGCTCAAAAGGTATAAGCTTTATTCAATATAGTTGCCCAAAACAAGATTCCATTGACATTTTTTTATGAACATTATCTAACATCTCTCAAGCTTTTGAAGGGAACTTTTATGTGAAGGTTTGCATTTAATTCTATGTTCAATAGAAATTACATACTCAAATGAATGTTCCATTTCTGCAATACAAAACTAAAATGATCATGTTAAGTAATCAGTGAACAAATACAAAGAATCTATAGTAATGCTCAGTGATACACAGTAAAGTTCGTTTTCAAAAGTCGATAAATGACAATGTGACATTTAAATGACAAGTTGCCATTTTCATAACTAGAAAAACAATAGGGTATCATTTGACTAGTCAATTCAATTTATATTACACTAGTCCAATAAGAAGCACGTATAAGCTTAATACATAATTTAGACATAAGGAACTGAAGCAAGTGAAAGAGAATTATTTGAAAGTAATAAGGAATAGTAGAAATTGTGATTTGTGGCCGTGTGATAACTACGGAGATAAGTCCTAGGTTGAACCTTTTAATAGCTAAATTGGCTATAGTCCATTGTAAAATTTGATTCAAAATTTTCTTTCCTTTTTTACTTTGTAAGATTGGCCTTAAAAGACTTATCGACTTGACGTTGGCGCACTTAGTGGAGCTAAAAATTATCCTTTATCAAAGACCAACCATTGCTGTTATTCCTCTTTTTAAATTCGTTGAGTACATTTCTACATGTGTACAACAAGGCCATCAGAGGTTGGCAAATATATAGATACAATCTCAGCCTCATCATTTACAAAACTTCTATGTTGATGTGCTATAATCCATTGTGGGAGATGAAGACAGCTTTTCGTGGTGTTTGTGTTGAACGTTAATAGCCCAACTAAATAAGATAATTTCATATTGATATATTCAATATGTAACATTGCATGGTATAATGGACATTTTATTTTACTAATTATTCGGTGCTATACAATTCACCTTACTAGACGAACACAGGTAGATGCTGCCGCAAGTATAAGAAGTCAAAAGCATATATGAAAGAATAAAATGTAAAATATTTCAAGTTTGAAAAATTAATGTAGATTTTTCCATTATTCTGAATGTGATTTAAGATTGTTAAATATATTAAAGTTTTGAGTATGGTTGATTAATGCATAGAAGGTATAGGAGAAAACATCGAGTCCCATTTTCTTTACAGGATCAAATTTTTTCTTCATTTACAAGAAAATTATCTTTAATTTATTTCCTAATAGATGTTCAAGTATCTTCAGGAAAGATATTATTACTTACTATAAACATAGTTACAAGAGAGCTTATATAAAGAACATCAAATAATATCTAATCAAGTCCTGTTTGGTGGGGATTAAAATTAGATTTTTAATAGATTTTGATAAAAGTTTTTGAAATGTATGGTCGAAAAGTTTGGGACCCCAATAAATATGTAATTAATATTGATTGTTTGATTTTAACTTAGATTAAATCTGAGAATCAATATCAAAGAATGGTCAAATATTTACTAAATATAAATAAGGAAAGTCTTTTAACTTTCACTCCAAGCATGAGAGGATTTGCTTATAATGCAATGAAATCATGTTCTTTATACCAAAACTTGTTTTAACCATAATAGGTGTTCATATAAAAAGTCTTACAGCAAACTATTTACCTAAATGATATGGTAAAATCATGAGTTTGATGAGCCTTAATCAATGTATGAACTAGTTGATTCAGCAAAAGCTTACGGAGTTGACCAGTATAGCACACAAAATTCCTTTTAATTTCTCCAAATTATTCACTAACAAAAAAATTGTATTTTTTAATTACTGAAGTCACAAATCTCTAGTTAGTTGAGATAGAAAAAGAATAATTTTTCTTTGGATAAAATAAAGTCAAGAAATTCTATCCAATTGAGTTTACAAAGAATATATTAGTATTCTCTTAACTTTGAATTACATAACAAAGTGGTATAAATATTCAATCTAGTTATACCGTTTTGACTATACCTATTTATGGACAAATATTTGCTTGAATTTAATTTTTTTGTTCAATATCTCAGTGCAATCTTCCAAAAGAATATTATATCATTATTCTAGAAGAAACAATCTAAATGAATATTCTAGAAGAATATTGAAGCATTTTTTTGAAAAGGAATGTTTTATTCGAATTATATTGTTGCTCCTAAAGAATCACAAATTAACAAAAATTAATATTTAAAAATAATATTATCTTGTTATTCTTGATAAAGCATAATATATGTACGTATTATATTCTAAACGAATTTTATGTCAATATTCTTGATGAAACATAATCTATTTAAGCAATCTTCTAAGAAATATTGCGTTAATAATCCCGAAGAAGTATAAACCTTGTACATTTTAAACTTTTAAAGAATATTTTACTGTTGATTCCTAAATAAAAGTAAGAATCAATATTCTAAAAGAATAATGGATTGATACTCGTTAAAAAACTGACTCCATATACTATGAAAGAGTTGTATTATTATTTTGTAATCATAGTGTAGAAATATGCAGAATTTGGACAGCTTTTACAGCTATGAATAAAATATTGATATCTTGGTGTTTTGTGGTTTGATTGTCGTGAAATTTGAAAAATATATTTATAACTCATTGTTCTTAAAATCTAACTGTCCATTCATGAGATATCTACAACAACCAAATTCTTTTAAATTAGTCGTTTAATACACGAATTGGATATTTTCTCAATTATACAAATTGTATGATTATATTAAATAATTATTCGAGTGCACACATCCACCTATAAATTCCAATCGATAAACTGCCATGTTTTCTTTAATTGATTGTTATATTTAGATTATAATCATTACTAATGCATATTCAATTTTTGTATTCGATTTACATGTTATAATTAATCGCAACATAAAATATATTAGTTGTATATATTTAATTGATATATTTAAGTTGTTGTTTCTCTTGAAGAAGTATAACGTTTATACTATTCCAAAAGAATATTACTTGCTCTTGAAGAGCATGACATTATATTTTTAATATTCCAAAGAATATTATTTTGTCAATCTTGAAGAATATCAAACAAAGATTTGATTTGAAATTTTTCGTGAATTTTATAAAATCTCCATAAAAGTCAATATTATGTTATATGGAGGGATAAATTTGCTATTCCTTGTAATTTGTTCTCCATTAAATAAAGAGAAACCAACAAAGTTTCTAATAATGTTTTTTAATTGGTGCACTATTTGTGCAGTTTAAATAAACATTGTACTAAACCATATGTTCAATAACTCTAATATTTTATTGTCGACATGTCTAGTTAGACCATTACTAGATCAATAATGATGCAAAATGAGAATTCAAATGATTATTTAATGAAGAACTAGGAGAGTCTTCAATCCAACGAATTCACATATAATGCTCACTACAACAAAAATACTCGTTTGCAACACCCAGAAGGCAATATTCATTGATTGAATGTTGCTAAAGGGGGTCTTTGGCAATATTCTAGTGGGTGAATGTTACGATTTGTTAATTTTATGAGCTTTAGCAATGTTTTTCAAATAAATATTGTCAATGTTACTTTTTGTAACGTTCATTAAATGTTGCGAAAAGTTTTTTTTTTGCAAAGTTCACTGATCGTTGTTAAAATATAACACTTTTGCAGAACATTGCGAAGAGTCACTTTTGCAATTTTTCTGAATATTGCAAAATGTCTCTTTTTGCAACGTGTGTGTGAACGTTGCGAAAAATCACTTTTAACAACGTTTTATGAATGTTGCGAAAAGTCTCTCTCTCTCTCTCTCTCTCTCTCTTTTATTTAGTATTAACCTAACTCAATCCATTCCCATTTCACAATTTGGCAGTTATCTCCCGGTTCTCACCCCAGTTGTTGTAGTGCGTTATGGAGGACAAGCAAATAATATTAAAATGCGTTATGTAATTTGATTCTTGAGATTTGTCATTAAAATAATATTACAAGTAAATAATTTTTTTCATATTTTTCAACCGTACATTTTTCATCAATCTACTATTTAAAATACATTTTTTTTCTTAACAGGTTTCCAAACACTCTCGTACTCCTTCTGTTCCAATTATATAGACTTATTTCATTTTTCACACGGATTAAGAAATTTTCTTTAATGTCATTGAAAATTTAATTTTTGCCAAGATTTTTCCTAATTTACCCCTATTTAATTTTCAGTATATAGTAGTAAATTATTGTTGAAATTAGTAAATAATTTGAATGATTTAATTTGAAGAAGAAGAAATGAGAATTGTTCCATGTTTCCAAGAAGTTGGAAATGTGTGTATTTGAATGATTTCAAGAAGTTGGCATATTAAGTTGGAAAAATTGAATATGGATATATTGGTAAATGAATAAAACAAAATATTCTAAATTAGGAAACATGCCTATATATTTGGGACAATAGAAAAAGGAAACCTAGTATATATAATTGGGACTGAGGGAGTATATTAAATCTTTACCCCTGGCCCATTCTAAAATCCAACAACTACCTATTTATTCTGGAAACCCTATACTCGTTTTCTTCTCCACTCTGTAGATGTTAGAGGGTGCTAGAGAGCCGAATCCCCACAACAAAAATGAAGCACAACCCACGAGTCTCCTCCTCCAGGCGCAAGAACAGGAAGGCCCATTTTACGGTGCCGTCGAGTGTTTGCCGTGTCTTGATGAGTGCTTCCCTGTCCTCCGACCTCATGACAAAGTATATTGCTCGTTCTATGTCATTCCACAAGGACGACGAGGTCCACGTTGTCTGGGGTACGTACAAGGGTCATGGGGTTTAATGAAATGCTTTTGGATATTGATTGTGCTTTATTTTTCGTATGTTTTAATGAAATGCTTAGGGCATCTCCAATGCATGCCCTATTGCACCAAATTGCACCAAAATTTGGTGCAAATATCCTCCAACCATTGCACCAAATTTTGTTGCAAATATGGTGCAACATTAAGTGTTGCACTGTATTTGGTGCAACACTATTCATTACACCATTTTTTACACCAAATGGTGCAATGTCCATTTTGCCCTTATTTTTCATTTTTAAAGATAATGGTGAAGGGTATTTGTGTCATTTTCGTTCTATAATAGTAATGATAATGAGGATGATGATGATGATAATTAATTACACTATTAATTATATTATTAAAGTTTATTATTTTTAATAATATAATCAATAATAATTAACGTAATTGTTAATTTAATGTAAAGTTTAATTCGTAAAGTTTACGTTTAAAGTTTAATCTAACGTAAAGTTATATTATTAAAATTTATTATTTTTTTAAATTTAACGTAATTGTTTATCATAAATCAATAATATAATCAACTATTTTTGTCAATTTAACATAATATATAAAATACGTGAATAATTTAATAATCAATATATTTGTTAATTTAACAAAATTATGATTTAGTAATTTATATAGTTATAAAATAAATAAATTTTTTAAATAAATACATTATCAAAAATCGAAAGAATGAATAAAATAATAAAGCACTGTTCATTTGATGTAAGTTTTGATGTAATGGTTGGAGAAGAATTTTGGTTTGGTGTAAGATTTGGTGCAAAAGTTTACTCTATGCGACCGCATAGAGCAATTATCGAGGAAAAATTTAGTTTCATTTTTCTTCTGAAACTCTTATGGAAACAACAATTTTTAGGGTCTTATAAATACAAAAACTCGACTAGAATGTAGGGGACGTCGCTTTTACATGTTTTTGGGAGATTTTGAAGGAGAAACGAAGGATAGAACAAGAGAACAACATCGCGCCAAGTGAAGATCGGATTGAAGATTGATTCGGGTGATGTCGTTTCTTCAAATATTTTTATATTTTGTTCTTTTTAGCAGGTTAGGAGATTTATCACTACTAGGAGATCGATGAACCTTGTAATGCTACGTTTAATTGTTGTTTTGGATTTTTGACGTATTTGAACACTAGTTCCAAAATTGATTGATTTATTTCGTTTTTATTTTCATATAATTATTGTGCACGTAATTATATGATTGTGGTGACCTATTTTATGCATTCGAAAGAAGGAAAATAGGTTCGACATAGTATAAATCATCATAGGGTCCGATAGGGGATAGAAATATACCTCTATGCCTTGTGTGAATCATTGGATATTCGTGAATTTATAATGCATGTCGGTATATTAGTATTCGTCATAGAAATATAGTCGAATCATATATTGGGATAGGTTTGGCATTGCTCGAGAGAGATTGCTAAATTAAAATAGGAATATCGATTTATCTTTTGTGGAATTGTGTGTCAAATTTGCGTAATTGGCAATTGAACGGGTATTGTTTGGGGATTCGTGATCCTAATGTGTTAGAACATCCATTAATTCTATAAAATTCTAGCTAAATTTCATCCAAGTTATTTTGCACTTAGTATAATTCTTCATTCATAATTGCATCGACAATTATATTTTGTTAGTTAAAGTACAAAACCTCAATTTGGTTGTCATGTTTCGGTTAAGGTCATATTAGATTAATTCGAACTAATTCAGTCCTCGTGGGATCGATACTTGGACTCATAGTCCATTTTACTACTTGTTAACGAACCGAACATTTGCGGTAGATTTAAAATCGAAACAAATAATTTCTTGAACAAGTTTTTGGCGCCGTTGTCGGAGATTAAATTTAGTTTTAAATTTTATCTTTTGTGACACTAATTCGAACTTATCTAGATTAGTAATAGTTATCTTACTAGGTTTAGTTTGTTATTACTTCAATTTAATTTTGTGCTGATTTTGCAATATCAGGGCTTGTATGCAAGGAGCACCTGATCAAGATTTTGGTTCCCATATATCCAGAGATCGAACGCACATTCCGTCATAGGCAAAGAGAAGCAAGAGCAGCACAACAAATGGCTAACGAGCAAAATCGACCGGTAATTCCACTCAACGAAGACATGGTAGTTGAAGATGATGGGAATACAGCTCCGTTGGTGGTCCAAAGTCAATCTAGCATTGTATATCCTCCATTTGGGCAACCAAATTTCTAGCTGAAAACAAATGTGATTCAACTCTTTCAGAATGGGCATCAATACCACGAGGTGACTAGTGAAAATCCGCAAACGTGCATATCCCGATTTCTGGATATGTGCCAACACTTTAGGTATCAAGGTATCTCGAACGATGCTATAAGATTGCAGTTGTTTCCACACACTTTGCGGGATAAGGCACTTGAATGGCTAGATTCGCTTTCCGTCGCAAGTATCAACACTTGGAATGAGCTAGCCCACAAATTCTGCACCAAGTTCTTCTCGCCAGCTAAGGTAGCCAAAATGCGGCATGATATCTCTATATTCAACCAATGTGAGTCCAAATCATTTGAAGAAGCATGAAATTGTTTCAAAAATATGTTAAGGAAGTGCCCGCAACATGGCTTTGACAAGAAGACATATATTCGATTTTTCTACACTGGACTACTTCCATCCTTCAAGAGCATGGTGGATTCATCATCTGACGGGTCTATCTCCACAATAACAATTGACGGAGCATGTGAGCTATTTGAGAGAATGGCTACAACTTCAGCCATGTGGTCTACAGATCGAGTGGTTCAGAAGAGATCGTTGGGGGTTTATGAAGTAGATACTTATTCAGCACTGTCTGTAAAGATAGACTCTTTGTTCCATAAGGTTGAGATCATTTCACAGACCGCCACTGCTAAACAAGTCAAGAAGCCCAGTTGTGAAGAATGTGGAACAGACCACAATACTGTTAATTGTCCAATTCTCGCACAGGGGGTCGAACATGCAGATTTTGTGCAATGGGGCCAACTCCAACAGAATAACACACATTCAGAAACCTTCAATCAGGGCTGGAGAAAACACCTAAACTTCTCGTGGAGCAATCAAAATCAAAACAAACCACAAGGTTAATATCAGCAGCAGGATAAAAAGCCACCATTGGAAGAGATGTTTGAAATGTTCATGGTAACAACCAATTAGTATATGGAAGCCAACGATCAGTTTATGTGAAAGACAGATGCAACTCTTCAAGATCAAAGTGCAGCAATAAAAAATTTGGAGACACAAATGGGACAGATGGCAATCTCCATGATGGGTAAAGCACTAGGAAATCTGCCCAGCAACACTGAAATCAACCCTAAGGAGCACGCAAAGGCTATAACAACCAGAAGTGGAGTACAACTACCAGAGATACATGTAAAAAGAACGGTAGCTAGCAAGGGGTCAGCACCAATCTCAGATGACGAAATTGTAGAACAGACCGATCAAACAACAGGGGATGTGGTCAAGAAGAATTCCAATACATCACGGGGTACAACTACCATTCCTATCAACTCTCATGAGCCTCCTATTCCATTCCCGTAGAGGTTGAAAAAGCACAAATTGGATCAGCAATATAGTAAGTTTCTTGAAGTCTTCAAGAAACTACACATCAACATCCCATTTGCTGGAGCACTTGTTCAGATGCCGAGTTATGCAAAATTCCTAAAGGATATCCTCTCTAACAAGCGAAAGATAGAAGAACATGAAACAGTGATGCTAACTGAGGAATGCAGTGCCAGAATCCAGAGAAAGTTGCCTCCAAAACTAAAGGATCCTGGGAGTTTTATTGTACTTTGCTCTATTGGAAATTGTCATTTTGATAAAGCGTTGTGTGATTTACGTGCAAGTATTAATTTAATGTCTCTCTCTGTGTTCAGAAAACTCGGCTTGGGAGAAACTAAAGCCACAATAGTTACATTACAGTTAGCAAATCTATCCCTTACACATCCAAGAGGGATCATTGAAGACATATTGGTAAAAGTGGAGAAGTTCATATTTCCAGTCGATTTTCTTATCTTGGATATGGAGGAAGCTAAGGATGTTCCACTTATATTGGGGTGACCTTTCCTAACTACTGGAAGAGCGATTGTTGATGTTCAGAAAGGGCAGCTTATATTGAGGCTTAGCGAAGAGCAAATCTTGTTCAACATGTTCAAGGCAATGAAATTCCCTACTGAGTCAGACAGCTGTTTCCAGATCGATGTAATTGACAGAATAATTCAAGATACATTTCGGCTACATCATCCTTTCGATGCATACGAGGCGTGCATTGCACATTCTCAATCCACTCACACCGATTCAAGTGAGATTGAAACATGTGCACGATTTTTGGAAACTAATCCGCCATACGTGCCCAGACGTTACTTCGAAGAGCTAGGAACTAGGACTACAAAGTCAGTACCATCTATTTAGCAACCTCCCAAATTGGAACTCAAGCAACTACCACCACACCTTCGATATGCTTACCTGGCGAATCTTCTACACTTCCGATTATTATTTCAAGTACTGTCAATGAGGTGGAGGAAGAGAAACTACTTCGGGTGCCAAGGGAGAATAAAATAGCCATTGGATGGTCGATTGTAGATATCAAGGGGATCAACCCGTCGCTATGCATGCACAAAATACTCATGGAGGAAAAATTCAAACCAAGCATTGATGATCAGCGGAGATTGAATCTACACATGAAGGAAGTGGTTAGGGCTGAGGTTTTGAAGTTGCTCGACTCAGGCATCATCTATCCTTCGGAGGATCCCATTCTATACAGGTGGGGGGCTGATCAAATTGTTCGTCGCTACGTACCTGAGGAAGAAGTGCCTTTAATATTAGAACATTGTCATTCATCTACATATGCTGGGCATTTTGGTGCTTCGAAAACAGTGGTGAAGATCCTTCAATCAGGCTTTTATTGGCCTACACTATTTAAAGATGCTTTTGAATTCATGAAAAGGTGTGACCGATGTCAACGCACCGGTAATATATCCAGGAAAAATGAAATGCCTTTGAATAATATTTTGGAGGTGGAACTATTCAACGTCTGGGGGATCGACTTCATGGGGCCATTTCCCCCATCCTTCTCTAATCAGTACATATTAGTGGCTATGAATTACGTATCGAAGTGGGTAGAGGCCATTGCACCGCCTACCAATGATGGGAAGGTGGTGATTGAGTTTCTAAAGAAACATATTTTTACCCGCTTTGGAACACCGAGGGCTATAATTAGTGATGGGGGCAAACATTTTTGCAATCGTCAGTTTGAACAATTGTTGGCTAAATATGGCATTAAATATCGTGTAGCCACTGCATATCATCCCCAAACCAGCGGATAGGTCGAAGTGTCCAATAGACAATTGAAGCGAA
This sequence comes from Olea europaea var. sylvestris, assembly GCF_002742605.1. NCBI lineage: Eukaryota > Viridiplantae > Streptophyta > Magnoliopsida > Lamiales > Oleaceae > Olea > Olea europaea. The sequence goes on along the minus strand of NC_036249.1, from coordinate 17,884,470 downwards.
TACTCGAAGTCATAGTAAGCTCGTCACGAAAGGATTGGTCTAAGAAACTGGACGACGCCTTGTGGGCCTATAGGACTGCATTCAAGACCCCTATAGGAATGTCACCATATCGACTGATTTTCGGGAAAGCATGCCACTTACCTCTTGAGATAGAACATCATGCTTATTGGGTAATGAAAAAATTGAATTTGGATTTGAAGGCTGTGGGTGAAAAACGTCTCCTACAACTTAATGAGCTGGATGAGCTCAAAATGGAAGCCTACAAGAATTCAAGAATCTACAAAGAGCGCACCAAAAAATGGTATGACATGCACATTCAGAGGCGTGAATTTATGGTGGGGCAGAAAGTGCTACTCTACAACTCTAGGCTTAAGCTGTTTCCAGGAAAACTGCGATCGAGGTGGTCTGGTCCATATACTATTGCACACGTTTTTCCACATGGGATAGTTGAGATCACTCACGACAGCAAGGGGACATTCAAGGTCAATGGGCAGCGTCTAAAGCACTATTGGGGCGGCAATTTTTCAAAGGAAAAGTCTACCGTTCATCTTAGACCACCAGAATGAAGCAACACGGTAAAGTCGAGTTATTGACTATAATCTAGCGCTGCGTGGGAGGCAACCCACTGTATCCTTTTATTAGCTTACTTTTCACATTACTTTTAGAATTATTTCATTTTTGCATTTGCATTTTTCTAGGTCATCGGTCGTACATGCATGATAATTGGATTGAATTCTCATCCCCTTAATTGTCTAGGCATTACACAGATGGTCAGTGAGTTTGAAATGATTTTTGGTGTTTGGGAGTAGAGTTCACGCATTTCTAAATAAAAGAACGTTTTTATTTTCAAAAAAAAAAATTAAGAGGGAAAATTTTACGAGGGACATATCTTTATGCATTGCAGTAAAAAAGAAAAAAAAAGCCTATGCGATCGCATAGACTGTGAGTCTATATGTGACCGCATAGCCTGTTACCGAACACAAAAGGGAGATTCTTATATCTACTATGCGGCAGCATAGTAGTCTCTCGGTCATGGTTTTAAACCATGACCGAGCCATTATCCCCCATTTTCCCCTAATTTCCTCACACACCATACTTACCACTCTCCCACACAACTCAACACACCACATTTCACTCGACTCCCCATCCCATTTAACCCGTAAATCAACATTCCACGCATCCCGTGCGAAGTCTAGGTATGTTCCTCTTTCCTTCTTCTATGTATTTGTCTTCTCTAATTTGGTTCGTTAAGAGAATAAGCTATTTGAGTCTGATTGTGGAGGATGGGCAATGCTTTTCGTTGGTTTTGTGTATGTTAAACTTGGCTTGTGTTGTGGATTGGTGGAACATTATCAATTTGGTATAGTGCAGGGTTTTTCAATCTTGCATGCTACGTGTTCGATGAACTGCCTACGTGACAATTGTAGTATGTTTTGCACAATTCCGCATTAGACATTTTGAGTATATGCATTCCCATATACCTGATGCCCAAATGCCACTGAAATTGACCTCGAGACACTCACATACCAACCCCACACATTTAGGCTTAAGTGTTAGGTTCACGTCATCTCATCGCACCCAGTTCGTCCCTTGCGTTAATTACCTGTACGACGTCCAGTGAGCTTGAAAAATGAATATGTGTCACTCTACACTACATACTTTCATATGCCCAGAGGTTCCTCGCGAAAACTTCAAGTTTTCTCGATGATGTCGGGGGCGAACATGCACACTTAATCATCAAGTTACTTGATTCATTTTGGTTGTTTGGACCTCCATTTGTGTGTAACTTGTTATTTTGCCTTCCTTAGATGTTCTTGAGCATGTCTTCTTGACCTTTGCATGTTACAACATGCAAAATCATTTGAAAGGCCACGTATCACATCACATCCATTTTGCAACACGTCGGCACATGGTTAGGTCACGGCATGTCACGGCACCCTACGTCCCTTACTTTCCACCATTATTTGGCATTCCAAACGAAGTCCATTTGCTTTGAGATTTGAATATGTGGTAGATCTCATTGAATACTCTCATATGCCGGAGCTTGCCCGTGGAAATTTTGATATTTTTTGACGATGTCCGGGGCAGAACATGCGCACTCGGTCATGGATCCAATTTTTTTCAAATGTGCTTGTTTTGGCCTAACTTTCCAATTTTTCACCTTGGCATTCTCTTTACACTTCCCTCTTTGTCATATTTTGATAAGTGCACACCATGGTGTTCTATATACATGTTGAAGCAAGTTTGGGAGATTTGTGTATTATTTGTCTCGCTTATCTCATTTTCCCTATCGTTTTTTTTAATACTGCAGTTTACTGACTATTATTTCTTTACCTTTGCAGGATGCCCCCAAAGCGTACATCAAAAGGAAAGGAGAAAGTTGGTTCCACATCTGGTACAGCCCGGACTAGGATACCCGAAGGGGGAGTCCAGAGTTTTCTTTCTTCCGACCAAGCAGCCTGCTATGCCAATGTTGTCCGGGAATGGGCGCTCATTCTCGAGAGACCAGTTAAGTTAGATGATTTCCCAGGTTTTGAATTGGTTTATTTAGTCCAAAACTGCAGGTGGGAGAAGGTGATTGAAAGACCACACCCCGTCTATGAAAATTTGGTGCGGGAATTCTATGCAAATTTCAAAGCTGAATAGACACACTGAGATTCGACCATCTGCATCAGACTTGGGTTCGGGGCAAATGGATAATGTTTTCACCTGAGGTAATACATGATAACTATCAGCTCACTTGGACAAATATAGTCCCAGTCCCGCATGATTTCAACTAGGTTGAAGTTGCAGAAGTTTTATTGGGATGGGAAAATGCTTGGCTGCTCCCTACTACTGATTGGTATCAGATTGACCTCACTCAGTCTATAGCCATCCTATGGTTGTTCATCTACCACAACATCGAGCCTATCTCCCATAGGACGACATTCACAGATCAGAAGGCGGGTTTTATCTACCACTTAGTTCAGGGCAACAAGATTAACTTGGCCACTTACATTTACAATCAGATACACGTTATAGGCGCATGGGGTGACTGGCACACATCACTGATTTTTTCGAGCCTGATAAGTGAAATTTGTAGAGCTGCCGGCATACAAGTTCAGCCAGGGGAGGCACCCGAGAAACCAAGTCCATTTATCAAACGCCTCACACTCGAGGCCCAGGACCGCGCCAGAATTAAACATCAACAGAAATTGGAAAACGAGCACCGGCGACAGCAATAGGCTGCAGAGGGGCCAGCAGCTGAGGACCTTGAAATGCCACAGGCTCCACCACTACTGGCTGACGTGGACACCCAGTTATTGTGGCAGATGTTTGCTACTATGACTGGACACGGTTGAGACATGCAGCAGCTTCAGCAATCCTTTGGGGCACTAACTACCACCATCCAGCAGGTGCAGACAGATATGGCATCTGCACGAAACTTCGCGTCCATTGCCAGCAGTGAATCCATCGCAGCACGCCGACAGATGAGTACCTTTGACAAGTGTCTGGGCATGTGCGTTGGCCAGATGGACGGTATACAGTGGCGAGTAAACGAGTCTTGGGACCGTCTAGGGAGTTTGGAGACGAGGGTTCAAGCCATGCAGATGGAGCAGACCCAGCAGTCTACCATGTTGAGAGAGATCTTGTCCCGCCTTCCCTCCCCTCCCCTCCTGCCGATATAATGCCGGGCCCAGTTTTCCATCACAGCCACCGTTTTGATCAGGGGAGTACTATTTTCCCCATTTTGATTTTTCGTTTTCATTTTATCCTTCAAATTATGTCTTTCATCTTTTGTTAATCTTACATTGAGGACAATGTATTAACTAAGTTTGGGGGGGTTGACATAATTTTAAGTCTCTATCTGTGTTTATCATTATCTATTTTTCACTACTTTTCATTACTGCATAATGTGTGCATGATGCGTGTTAAAAAATAAAAAATAATTTTCTTTTTGCATTTTATCAAGTTATTTTACATTTTCTTCGTGCATGCTTGTGTGAGCTTGATAACCTTGTTAGCGATGATGATATTATTGGACTAGTTTAAACTGCAAAAAAAAAAACTTTGGATCTGGTGCTAATTAGACTACCTGATACTTGTTGATGCAACACTTGACTTTATCTATGCACGCTATTCATGCTTGACATATTAGGAGAATGACTGGATTTTGGGCATAACATAGGAAACGAATGATAACCTCCTATTGAATTAGTCCATGAACTACCTTAAGACAGTTTGGTGATAGTTGAGCTATTATAGGAAAACATTGAGATGAGCGGGGGCTCCGTGCATGAAATTTATTGTGTGGATTGCCTAGACCAGTGGGATGAAGAGTAGGTGAAAATCTTAAATTGGGGATTGGTTTTGGAAACTAAATGTCTAAAAAAATAACAAAGGGCGCAATTTTGATATGTGAGAATAAAACACTTCTTTTCATGCCTTCATGACTCGAGCAAGTAAGCCTGTAAGGATATTTCAAAATCTAGTGCCCTAAAGCCAACTGGTTTGAGAGTCACCAGCCCAAAGCTCGATACATGAGTCATATAGAAAGCAAGAGGGAAAGAAGATTATAAAAAGTCATCTTATCGAGCCTTTATAACTCGAGTGAATAAGCCTGCAAGGGTTTAAAACCTGGTGCCATAAAGCCAACTGGTTTGGGAATCACCGGCCTAAAGCTTGTTACATGAGTTTTATAGAAAGCAAATGAGAAGATGACAATCAATCAGAAATTAAAGAAAGGTGAGAAAAACAAAGGGGAGACAAAACATGACGAAAAGCCCTTAGACATTTGGTTGAAGAGACTGTACCTCTGAGGCGAGACAAGTAATCTAGTTTGATCTTGAGTGTTAAAGCAATCAATTCTAGGAGAGCCTTCACTTTTTGGAATGTAGACTTGTGATAGTGATGCTAAATCCGAACTACGAGAGGATGAGGACTACAGCTATATAAATTCCTAATCTTAAAACACAACCCTGGGATAATTGAGTGAAAAGAATAAGTTTGGGGGGTTGTGTATCTCTTGAGCGAGTAAGAATATATTTGACCACTTGGGGTCGGGACTCAAATTCATCATAAATCTGTTATGTTGGCATGAATTCACACACGCATGTCAATTTGCATTAAACAGGTAAAGGTTGATGTCATGTTTGCACAGATAAATTTTTAAATACTGAGCCCAATCCTGAGCCACAACAGAGTATTAAGCCATGTTTATTTAGAATTAGTCACTACCTTGTTTGAGGACAAACAATATTTCAAGTTTGGGGGGGTTTGATAAGTGTGTTTTTGCACACTTATTTAGGTCACAAACATGACTTAATAATGAGCAAAATGATTGAATTGTGATTTAATCTCATACATTTGTGAATTGTAGAGAACAACGATGAACATGGTAAAATTCAGGAGAAAAGATGCGAAAAAGGACTAAAGTGATGCAAAGTGAAAGTGATGCGAACCCCGTAGCAACGTTGACTACGAAATCCACAATGAGATTGACGAACCCAAGAAAGCCAAATTAATCCAAGAGTTTAGGATTAATCCCAAAAGAAAGTCAAACCAAAAAATCCAGCAAGAACGACGCTTGAAAGACCCCTTGATCACGCAAACCAAGAATTAAATCCGGTTGTTTGAACGCAATAAGTTAACACTTGATAAGTTCGAAGTTGTTCAATGCAGAACGACGAAGAGAAGACAATACGCTTCACTTTAATTCAATATCAATAATGTCAAAAATTTATTTAACAAATTGAATGAAAACTCCTATTTATACTAAACCTAAAAACTAGGTAAAAATCGTGCAAAATTAGATCATGATCCCCAAAATATGGAAAAGAATCAAAATCTAACAAAATATGGAAAATTACCAAAACTGGAAAATTCGCCAAAAAAAATAACTATGCGACCGCATAGTATTTTTCCATGCGGTCGCATGATTCAACCAAAAATCCAGACTTGAGTTTCGGTGTGCCTCCATGCGGTCTCAAGCCCCATAAGCCTATGCGGTCGCATAGGCTTAATTTCCTCCGTCTTCGGCCTTCGATATTAAATTGATCCAAGTTGATTCGGCCTTCGACCCGAACATGAAAGTTACTCCATTTTGAGTTCCGAACATGTTTCCATCAATGGTTTCTTGAACGAGCAATCCCATCGCATGTTTAACTTGATTTGCCCTTGATCGCGTCATTGGTCCGCCATCGACTATCAACAGGTCTCGTCTCGCACTCGCCTTCGTCGGGCTCGACTCCTAGATCATATCATCCCTTCCCTCTTCAAAAGGATTCATCCTCGAATCTGAACCTGCATTAAACAGAGAGAGATCAGATACATTAAAAGTAGTCGAAACATTGTACTCACCTGGAAGGTCCAACTTGTAAGCATTGTCGTTTATCTTTTCAATCACTTGAAATGGACCATCGCCCCTCAGTTGCAACTTGGACTTCCTTTGCTCCGAAAATCGCTCCTTCCTAAAGTGTACCCAAACCCAATCTCTTGGCTCGAATGTCACACGCTTCCTACCTTCGTTAGCCTGCGAGGCAACCAACTTACTTTTGTTTTCAATTTGCGCTTTTACCTTTTCATGGAGTGACTTAACCAATTCCGCTTTCTTTTTGCCATCTAAACTACCACGTTCATTCACAGGTAAAGGAATTAAATCCAAAGGAGTTAGTGGATTAAAACCATATACAATTTTAAATGGAGAATATGACGTAGTAGAGTGAACAGCTCGATTGTATGCAAATTCAACAAATGATAGACACTCCTCCCAACTCTTCAAATTTTTATTGATTACTATGCGTAACAATTATGTCATACACTACCTCGGTTTGTCCATCCGTTTGTGGGTGACAAGTTGTGAAAAATAGTAACTTAGTGCTTAACTTACCCTACAAAACTCTCCAAAAGTGACTCAAAAATTTGACATCCCGATCTGACACTATGCTTCTAGGAACCCCATTTAAACGCACAATCTCTCTAAAGAATAAGTCAGCAATGTTTGTGGCATCGTCAGTTTTGTGACATGGTATAAAATGTGTCATTTTGCTGAACCTATCTAGAACCACAAAAATAGAATCCTGACCTCTCTTAGTCTTAGGTAAACCCAAAACAAAGTCCATCGAGATATCAACCCAAGGCTCACTAGGTGTAGGTAAAGGTGTGTACAAACCTTGAGGTAAAACCTTAGATTTAGCCTTTTTACAACCTATGCATCGACTACAAATTCGCTCAACATCACTTTTCATCTTAGGCCAATAAAAATGCTCCTTCAATACATCTAAAGTCTTTTGAAACCCAAAGTGTCCCATCAATCCACCACTATGTGCCTCCCTTACTAACAACTCCCGAATAGAGCAATTAGGAACACATAACGTATTTTTCCGTAATAAATACCCCTCATGCCTAAAGAACCTATCAACCGCCCCTTTTATGTATGACAAATAAATATCCAAAAATTCAACATCTTTTTCATACAATTCCTTAATATGTTCAAACCCAAGTAGCTTAGAATCAAGAGTAGTTAGCAATACATACCTTCGCAACAACGCATCCGCCACCACATTTTCCTTACCTTGTTTATATCGAATGACATATGGAAAGGTCTCAATGAATTCCATCCACCATGCATGCTTCTTGTTCAATTTACCTTGTCCCCATAAGTGCTTTAGTGACTCATGATCGGTGTGTATTACGAACTCCTTCGGCCATAGATAATGTTGCCAAGTCTCCAAAGCTCGAACAAGTACATAAAGCTCTTTATCACATGTAGGATAATTTAAAGCAGCTCCACTCAATTTCTCGCTGAAATATGCAATAGGCCTTCGATCTTGCATTAAAACTGCTCCAATCCCTATTCCTGATGCATCACACTCAATCTCGAATGTTTTATCAAAGTTAGGTAATGCCAAAACAGGTGCTTTACACAATCAACCTTTAATAGTATTAAATGCAAGTTCCTGTTCATCACCCCAATGAAAATCTACACTCTTTTTAACTACTTTTGTGAGCAGTGCGGTGATAGTGCTAAAATCTTTCACAAATCGCCTATAAAAACTAGCCAAACCATGAAAACTACTAACTTCCGTTATGCTTTTGGGTGTTGGCCAATCTCTAATAGCTTTTATCTTTTCATCATCTACTTCTACCCCATTAGCACTAACCACAAAACCAAGAAAAATAACTCTATTCATACAAAACGTGCATTTCTTAAGATTAGCATAGAGTTGTTCTTTCCTTAAAGCAATTAACACACACTTTAAATGTTCCAAATGCTCTCCTAGGTCTTTGCTATAGATTAAGATGTCGTTAAAATAAACCACAACAAACTTTCCTATAAAAGCACATAAAACATGATTCATTAAACGCATAAAAGTGTTAGGTGCATTTGTGAGTCCAAATGGCATAACCAGCCATTCATATAAACCATATTTAGTTTTAAAAGCCATTTTCCATTCATCACCCTCCCGCATACGAATTTGATGATACCCTCTTTTTAAATCAATTTTAGAAAATATGCAAGCACCATATAATTCATCAAGCATGTCATCTAACCTAGGTATAGGGTGACGATACTTTACCGTTATGTTGTTGATAACCCTAAAATCCATGCACATTCGCCATGTTCCATCTTTTTTTGGTACAAGCAAAAACGGTACCGCACAAGGACTCATACTTTTCCTCATGTATCCTTTGCTCATTAAGTCCTCCACTTGCCTTTGAAGCTCCTTAGTCTCCTCGGGATTACTTCGATAAGCTGGTCAATTTGGAATGACTGCTCAGGATATGAAGTCAATTTGATGTTCAATGTTTCAAATAGGTGGCAATCCACTTAGTGCATCCTCTGAAAATACATTGTCGAATTCCTGCAACAAAGACTTAGCCAAACTAGGGAGGGGTGGGTTAGTTTCCTCAAAATTGAGGAGTGATTCCTTATAAATGAACAAAATCATCTCTTTTCTTTCAACTACCGCCCTCCTCAAATTACTCTCTTTTGCTAAGAAATTCGCTTGTATTTTCTCTCTTCTCTCGGGGCACTCTCTTTCTTGTCTCTCTTGTGATTGCTCTTTCTTTTTCTCTCTAATGGCTATCTCAACATTTTCTCTCTTTTTCTCCAACTCACTATTTGCTCTTATTTTTTCTAACTCTTTTGCTCTCCTCTCTTCCTCACTTCTCAATTTTAATTGGTCTTCATAGACTTGCACCGATGTTAATGGTACAAGAGTAATGGTCCTTCCATCCTTAATGAAACTATATCGATTTTTGTACCCATCATGCATAGCCTTCCTATCATATTGCCATGGTCGCCCTAATAAAATATGTCCCGCTTGCATTGGTACCACATCACACACTAACTCATCCTTGTAACTCCCAATTGACAAACTAAGTAACACCCTTTGATTCACCCTCACCTCGCCACTTTCATTCAACCATTGCAATTTATAAGGTCTCGGGTGTCTCAACAATGTTAAACCCAATTTTTCTACAAGAGATACGCTAGTTAAATTAGTGCAACTACCACCATCAATTATAACACTACATACCGCATTGTTGACGTGGCATCGAGTGTGGAAAATGTTCTCCTGTTGCAACTCCAAGTCATCCGCTTTGACGTGAATAGTAAGAGCTCGCCTTGTGACTAATAGATCCCCAACCGGCCCTTCAACTTTTTCTTCTTCACTAACACCCTCCAACGCCGACATGTCATCAAACTCACCATCACTATCGGTCACAATCTCTCCATTATCCTGTAACATCATCACCCGTTTATTTGGGCATTGAGATGCAATATGCCCCATTCCCAAACACCTAAAACATTTGACATCCCGATTGTACGATGGTTGTGCCTCCAATTTTGATATTGGTTTGCTAGCGTTTTTATCCTTGCCCTTTTGCCAATCATTTTTACCTCTAGGTACAGCCCCGTTTTTGTTGTTGTCATCCCACTTCGATTTCCATGTTGGATTAGGAGTCGAAATACCTAACGGTTGCCTAGATGTCCCCTTCCTCTTCAATTGCCTCTCGACCTTCATTGCCACATGTAAAATGTCCTCGATTTCCACATAATGTTGCAACTCTACAATGTTTGCAATATCCTGATTTAACCATTCAAGAACCGTGCCATGGTAGCTTCCCGATCTTCCTCCACATTAGCCCGAATCATAAGAATTTTCATCTCCTTGTGATAATCCTCTACGCTTTTCGATCCTTGGTACAAACCTTGCAATTTTTGATGGATTTCCCTATAATAGTGACTCGGAACAAACCTCCTCCTCATCAACATCTTCAACTCATCCCAAGTGCTAAATGGCCTTTCCCGACCCCTACGCCTTGATGTAAGTACTTGATCCACCAAGATATCGCGTAATCCACAAATTCAAGCACTGCCAATTTTACCTTTTTCTCCTCCGAATAATTATAGCACTCAAAAATCATCTCAACCTTCCTTTCCCACTCTAAATATGCTTTCGGATCGCTTCTCTCCTTAAATTGCGGAATAGTCATTTTAATACTCCCCAAATTTCCATCTACTTCATCTCCTAAATTATTTCTACCTCGTCTTTCCATCCTATCGCCCCTATACCTCGCTCGACCCATATCAATGTCTTTTTCATCAAAATCATCCTCATCACTACGATACTCACCCCGCCTTCCTCTCCTAGATTCACGCCTACTCGGCCCCCTAGCATTAGACATCTCCACTTGTCCTCGGCTAAGATTATCAATTGTAGTACCCATTTGCGCCATCCATTCTCCTTGCCTATCCACCTTCTCCCTAACATCACCAAGTACCCTTTCAAACCTCCTTATCACGTCTTCCGATGCATTATTGTCATTACCGTTTCAGCTTGAATTAGAACCTTCTCTTTCCGACATCATATCACACAATTTTTTTATGCCTCATAAAGATTTCACTCGGAAAACACTCGCTATGGCTTTTTTCCTCTATTAAACTCACCACTCTGCCTTTTACAACTCAAAGTCTCCCTCCAAGCACTTCAAAGAACCAAGTGAACTAAATCAATTGTTTTACTGGGAATTCAAACAAAACGAATATTAATTGAAGACCACGAAACTCAAAGGACTTGAATAAGTGGAATAGATGAATGTTTTGACATGAATATGTAAATAGACTCAAAAGAAGATTGAAAGAATCGAACTCAATTGAATATCCAAAAATCAAACACAATGTAGGAATTGTTGTTGGTAGAAAAATAAAATCAAACAATAATGATATCAAAATTTTTTTTCTCTCTTTTTTTTTGTACTCTTTATTTATTTATTTATTTATTTTTAACTACTTGATGAAAGAAGACTACCAACAACTCAACGAAACGACGAAAAAAAAAGAACGAAGAAGAACTAAGAAAGAACAATTAAAATAGAAGAAGAAACTAAGAAAACAAAATGAACGACTCAAACAAATAAAGAAAAGATATAACCTTCAATTAATTTGGAGCCAAAACTCTGATACCAACTGATGCGAACCCCGTAGCAATGTTGACTACGAAACCCACAATGAGATTGATGAACCCAAAAAAGTCAAATTAACCCAAGAGTTTAGGATTAACCCCAAAAGAAAGTCGAACCAAAAAATCCAACAAGAACGACGCTCGAAAGACCCCTTGATCACGTAATCCAAGAATTAAATCCGATTGTTTGAACGCCACAAGTTAACACTTGATAAGTTCGAAGTTGTTCAACGAAGAACGATGAAGAGAAGACAATACGCCTCACTTTAATTCAATATCAATAATGTCAAAAGTTTTTTTAACAAATTGAATGGAAACTCCTATTTATACTAAACCTAAAAACAAGGTAAAAATCGTGCAAAAGTCGATCATAATGTCCAAAATATGGAAAAGAATCAAAGTCTAACAAAATATGAAAAATTCCCAAAATTGGAAAATTCGCCAAAAAAATGAACTATGCGACCGCATAGTATTTTTCCATGCGGTCGCATGGTTCAACCAAAAATCCAGACTTGAGTTTCGGTATGCCTCCATGCGGTCACAGGCCCCATAGGCCTATGCGGTCGCATAGGCTTAATTTCCTCAGTCTTTGGCCTTTGATATTAAATTGATCCAAGTTGATTCAGCCTTCGACCCGAACATGAAAGTTGCTCCATTTTGAGTCCCGAACATGTTTCCATCAATGGTTTCTTGAATGAGCAATCCCGTCGCTTGTTTCACTTGCTTTGCCCTTGATCGCGTCATTGGTCCGCATCGACTATCAATGGGTCTTGTCTCGAACTCGCCTTTGTCGGGCTCGACTCCTGGATCATATCATCCCTCCCTCTTCAAAAGAAAGTGATGCAAAGTGAAAGTTCAGGGACCAAAAGTGTAGATATCCAAAAGTTGATCCGATGAACAAATTGAGAAATCGATTAGGCCAATTACCAATTGACAATATCGTGGGGTGATGAAATGAAAAGAATGAAGAGAAGATGCCAAGAAGTGAATGATGTAAGTGGGAGGATCAAAACGCACATCTACCATAGTTGATATTACTATGCGACCGCATAGTACTATCCTCTATGCGGTCGCATAGTACCATAACGAAATCAAAGAAGGTTCAAAAGTTTACTCTATGCGATCGCATAGAGTTGCTCTATGCGAATTATCGAGGAAAAATTTAGTTTCCTTTTTCTTCTGAAACTCTTCTGGAAACAACATTTTTTAGGGTCCTATAAATATAAAAACTTGACCAGAACGTTGGGAACGCCTTTTTTACATGTTTTTGGGAGGTTTTGAAGGAGAAACGAAGGATAGAACAAGAGAACAGCATCGCGCCAAGTGAAGATCGGATTGAGGATTGATTCGAATGATGTCGTTTCTTCAAATATTTTTATATTTTGTTCTTTTTAGCATGTTAGGCTAGATTTATCACTACTAGGAGATCGATAAACCTTGTAATACTACGTTTAATTGTTGTTTTGGATTTTTAACATATTTGAACACTAGTTCCGGAATTGATTGATTTATTTCATTTTTATTTTCATATAATTATTGTACACGTAATTATATGATTATGGTGACCTATTTTATGCACTCGAAAGAAGGAAAATAGGTTGGACATTGTATAAATCATCATAGGGTCCGATAGGGGATAGAAATATACCTCTATGCCTTGTGTGAATCATTGGATATTCGTGAATTTATAATGCATGTCGGTATATTAGTATTCGTCATAGAAATATAGTCGAATCATATATTGTGATAGGTTTGACATTGCTCGAGAGAGATTGCTAAATTAAAATAGGAATATCGATTCATCTTTTGTGGAATTATGTGTCAAATTTGCATAATTGGCAATTGAACGGGTATTACTTGGGGATTCGTGATCCTAGTGTGTTAGAACATCCATTAATTCTATAAAATTCTAGTTAAATTGCATCCAAGTTATTTTGCACTTAGTATAATTCTTCATTCATAATTGCATCGACGATTATATTTTGTTAGTTAAATTACAAAACCTCATTTGGTTGTCGTGTTTCGGTTAAGGTCATACTAGATTAATTCGAACTAATTCAGTCCTCGTGGGATCGATACTTGGACTCATAGTCCATTTTACTACTTCTTAACGAACCGTATGCTTGCGGTGGATTTAAAATCGAAACAAATAATTTCTCGAACATTCTACCTGCATTTCGTAATGCATATTTCCCAAGTTCGTCAAATTCAATCTGAACTTCAATCTTTGAGCGGCTTTACATTTTTAAGTGATATCTCATTTTTCTGGCTCTCATTATGTCCAGTATTTCTGTGTTGCTTTGTCAACAACTTTAACTAATCTTAAGAAATGGAGCTTTTCATGCTGTAAATTTTTTCTTTTTATTTTGATAAAATTATACTTTGAGAAAACATTACTGAAAATTTATATTTTAAGGGTCCATTTTTTGTACACCATGTTAGATCTGAGATACACTTCATTTCATGTGGTAACAATACCTCTACCTGAGGAACTGCTTCATTTCACAGTTAGTTTCTCGAGTAAGCTTGATGTTTAGCATGACCTCTTCCGTTCACTACAGGTTCAACTAAAATGGTGGTTTCTGTTGCTCTTGTAGGTTACTTCACCATATGGCAATAACCTTCATCGGGTAATAGCCATCTTTTTGCAGATCTTTGCCTGACCTAGATATTTAGCATTGGGTAAATTTTAATGTTAAATTATCTCGAATATTTACAAGCTGCGTCTACAATACTTGTCTGTCTCAAATAATTTGTTTGATGTTTTGAATTGTTTCTCAGTCATTCATAATTTTAATGCTCTACTAGGATTTAAATTATTATTCCATTCCATTGGGAAACTAGAAAGTTCGTTACAATTGGAATTTTTTGTTATCGAAAGTCGATTTCACTAATATTGGCTTATGAACAATCACATTCAGAGGGAAACAGAAGCAATGGAGCATCAACATCAACAAGAAGCAATGGCAAAACTCAAATTACTGGAAGAGCAACCTTCGTTGAATCAGCTTCAAGTTTTTGGACAAGATTTGCATCCGTCTGCAAGTGCTATGCCTTTGCTTCAACTTGGTATTTTATCTCTTGATACACACTCCGATCGCCTACTTAGAGATTCATGATCTTATTTTGTAATTAGGATTTAAGTTTTCTATGACTCATATCAGATCCATATATTGTAATTGTGAAATGAATTACAATAGTTATCTTTATGGCAATGATGCGGGTTTTATGTTTATTTTTATGGAGTAATGAAATTACGGAAAAAATTGTATATACCCTATAAAAAAAATGAAATATTCAAAAATACTAACGATAGGATGTTTATACCTAATATACTATATACTATATAAAATATATTTATAAATACTAGTTCCTAAAATTATTCCTCCAATCCTTTTGTAACTGAAATTTATATAAGAGCGCACAGTAAGCTTGTATTAAATATGTCTCCCATCATATTTATTTCAAAAAATGAATAAAAAACAATTGCCATATCACTTGTGATATAATTTTGTTTGGGATTGATCATCATCTTCAAGTTGCATTCATCATATTTCATCGATTCCTACTACGCATTTGATACTTTTTCAAACTGTAATTCCTTCTCTAACGATTTTTATCAAAATAAAGGTAATTTTACATACTGTGTTATGATTAAATTGACGGTGATACATCACTACATTCTTCAACATGTATGTGATGTAAATTTTGTGTTTGATCTGCATCAAATTGTATCAAAGTAAGAGAGAAATTCATTTGAACAATAACATGCACAGTTTATATTCATTGAAATTTGTTAAATTACAAATGTTATTCTCTATGATGAGAACTTGTAACCTTAAAAAAAAATCGCATGTGTATGATGTTTAGCATGCTATGCCTCATAGTTTTTAGCAAAATTTAATTTTTGAAGCTTGTGTATGATTTTGTTTGCTTGTGTTTTTGGATGCTAAGGATATTATAAAAGAGACGAAGAAAAGCAACCATGCCCAGAGAAAATTGTATCAGAATCAATAGGATTGCAAGTTTGACACACATGTTGAGAAGTGATTTGGCAGTGTCCGTCTTTTACCTGAAATCTCTTCATGCCTTGACTAGCATGCTCTTGCTGATCTATTTGGGTCAGACTTTATAAAGTATGTTGTCAGGTTAATGAGGAAATCGATGTACTTAATCACATAACCGCAGTCATGTCTGTGTGGAATGTAAGAAATGTTGTGATTAGATATCAGGATATGAAATTAAAAATTAGGAACAAAAAAACTTCATAAATCTTGATTGATAAAACATAAGTCAAGTAGTGGGTATGTAAATTGACTATCTTATGAACTAATTACGATGCACTGATACCATTTAAATAAAAGCTAATGATATGGTAAACAACGGTGAGCACAAAGTTAAAATATAATGACATTAAGTATGAAGTCATAGAACCATTAACATATTGTCTAAAAAAACTGTAAAGTGTCTTCTTATCCATAAGGGATATATAAATGTTGCATGCGTGTGAAGTGTTTTGATTGTGATTCAAATTACATTATATAACATGTATGTGAGAATTATATATCTCATTTCATATTGTATGTATTTTTAGCTGATGCACATCCATGGTTTGAGATCTATGTGTAATGTGTTGTCATGCTGGTACATTTTAACTATATATTCATCTACGTGTAGTGTGTAGGTTGTGATTAACATGGCATGAGATGATATGAATGGTTTGAAACATATAGCACGAAACGAGACGTGATATAAAATATCTTTACATGCATGTTGTGGAACTATGTGTAATATATTGCAGTGCTGATTCAAAATTACACGATGGGTTGTTGAACGTATCTTATTCCATTATATTACCCAACCAAAATAGACTATAAACAAAATTAAAAAACATAAGTATTCGTACAAACATGATTATAGCAAGACAAATGAGTACAAAAGCACGTAATGTTTAGTTAAAAGTTAAAAAGCATAAGTACTCGTAAATCGTAAGGATATAAATTAATCAACATGGTTGCGTGGTTATCCGTGTCGGTGTTAGGACATGGTTACAAGTTGAGAAATTTTGTTGAATAACTCGTACATAACCATCAAATAAAAAGAAAAAAAATTATATAATAATCTTTTAAATTGTATTTTAGTTTGCGCATACTTTATATCATTTCAACCCATAAATATTTTCCTAATTTATTGTGCAAATAGTTTGAAATTCCAATTTCCCTATCAAGTAAATTGAAATTGAAAATTGATCTATACCGCAATCGTTAATAACATCAAACTAACTAATTTTGCAAATTCTAAGGATAGGAAGTTCCACTACTTAAAATGCCAATTGTCTCAATTCCAATTTTCCTAACACACATTACTCAAATTGCACATTGATATAAACTAGAGATTTTTATATTACATCAAACTAATTTTTTTGTGCAATTTTTTAGGACACTTCCTATTCCACTAATAATGCAAATTTTTTCCATTCCAATTTGATTAACGTGAAATTAAAATAGCATACTTCTATAATACGAGTGCAAATAATTTCTTACAATTTTGAAAACTAAACGGTTCAAAGAAAGAACAAAAACTAACATCTGGAGCGGCCCATTTCATGGGAACTGAAGGAATATCAGCTCCATAATTCCATTTGCGGACGATGAACTTACTTCCTCCATTTCCAAACTCCGAGCAACCCGTACAACATAAACACTAACTTGCAATAAAATTGAAAAAAAAAATCCAAAAAAACTATATAAACTTGTTTAGAAAGGAAATAAGATCTAGTTCAACTACTGATACCTAATTTTTGTACAATATAATTGGATGATTAGAGAATTTACATGAGATATATAATTCTAAATTTGAAATTGGATAGGAATTTTGCAATGTGGTAGGGAATCTTTAGGCGGTGGAGTGATTTGTGGCGGGTGGCAAAGAGACCAATGCACGATGAGGAATCGATTATGCTTTAGGAAAAGTAGTACAATTTTTATCATATTTTAGGAGGATTGCATTTTTACCGTCATTTACAAAATTGGGTTGGGGAGGATAACTAGATTCTTACTAACAAGATTTGCAGATGGATTGAAGGATTTTTTTGGGCAATAATCGAGAAGAGGTTGAATTTGGGAGGATGAACGATTTTGGGTATGTATTGAGAAGTGTGATTTGAGGATTCTCAATTATGGTGGAAGAATTACAGGAATTGTTTGAGGGCATGATTTAGGGTGGACTAAAATTAGATGGGTGATTTTGCTTATTTTAACATTTCCTTTATACTGGAATATTGTAGTAAATATCATAATAAAAATGTTAAGATGTATTATATGAATATTTTTATAAAATGAGGTATCCCATGTAATTTCCTCATGAAACTATTATGAAATTCTAGGCCCAAAAATTATTTTTGATTTTGTTGGTTTATTTGAAATTTGTATACAAATTTTAAAAAAATACAAAATTGAAAAAAAAATTAAATTGATCTATGGCAATGGTCGGAGAATGTTGCCAAAAATAAGGATAAAGAATTGACAACAAATGAAAAATGTTGCCAAAAGTATTTGCAACGGTCATTGAACGTTGCCAAAACAATTACTGCAACTTTCAGTGAGTGTTACAAAAAACCTTTTAACAATATTCATTGACTGTTGTAGAAAACCTTTTAGCAACGTTCAGTGAATGTTGCAAAAAGGTTTTTTGCAACACTCCTTGAACGTTGCTAAATGTTTTTTGCAACAGTTAATGAACGTTGCAAAAAAATAAAAAGCAACGTTCGTTAGGGCCTTTTGCAATGGTCAAGGAACATTTTCGTATCTCAAGACTCTATGGCAACATCGCATCACAACATACACATGAATGTTGCAAAAGGTAATAGGCAACGTTTTTTGACTACTGCAAAAGGCAGTTTTTGGTGTAGTGGCTTATTATCTATATCATAAATTAGTTATTGACCTTATTAGCAAATGTTGAAATTAAATTCTTATAATTTTGAAAATTAATTTAGGTGATATATATGATTCCATCATCCTCCATATTGACCATCTAAATGTTCTTTGTATCTAATACATATATCTATTAGATGATTGTACGATGTTTGTAACCTAAAGTTTGGAGATTACTTGTTCGAATTTATATTATGAGTATAATTTTTAGATTTTACAATCAAGACGGCATGTCTTGTTAATGCTAGTGAAATTTAAATTCAACCTTTTTATAAGCATTAGTTGGGATGGTGATAAATGGTTTAAAACTATTAATTGTTAAACGTTTTCAATTAAATTTTTAACCATTACTATTGAGAATAAAGTACTTTCCAGTTCTATTTAGGGAATGTCAATATTAATTTTTTTCGCTATATTTGGCTTATGATCGGCTAAATTTTTCATCTAATTATTTTTATAATGCAATATACGTACAATTCATCTACCACAATACACTAAAATGGAAAGTAGAAAAAATGTTAAGAATAAATATGTAATTTGAACCCTTAAAAAATTTATTGCTCCTAACTAATGATATATTATAACGTTGTTTGTTGATTGTCAATTTGACTGAATATTGTTCTTAGTATTAGGAAAGAAATTATGAAGTTGAAAATGATTAAAATAATACATATTTATATTATCTAGATCCTCATAAAGGGAATTCGAATTAGAAGTTTGAAAGATAATTATTTTAGATACATTCACTAATTAACAAGATTAACAATATCTCATATACCATCTTTAAATGCTCCAACTTGAATTAATGTCCTAGAAGGATAATTCTTTAACATTATATTTAATATATCTATAACACGCATGAAACATGAATACGTTCGATTCTAAGAAAAAATCTCCAAAAGGAAATTGGGCATATAAGGAAAGTGGTCCCATTTATGAAACATATATTCTTGGAGAACATATAAAATAACTAATTATAAAACTTTAAAAGAGGTTCAAGTATTAGAAATATTGAAAGTAGATATCTCTCATCAAGTTATGTTGTTATGGAAAGAAATAAAAGCAAAAGAAAAATGCCATCGACAATAATTTTGTACATGGAGTAATACTTCATATCATAAAAGATGAGGATATTGAAATAAATTCATCAAATCATATTGACAGAAGAATTGATTGGACAAATAAATGGATGCAATTCTAGCAAATTGAATTTACGAGAGAAATCTAAAGTTTATAACCGGACATCTAAAAGTGTATACTTATACAAAGTAAAAATAGAAAAATTAAAGTCGTAATATGTAATGTACGACTCTTAACATAAGAAATTTGGCAAAGACTTGCATAAGATAAATTATCCCGTGTTAAATGCAATCACAAATCTCTATCTTATTAGCTTGACAATGCATGAAATTTGTTATGCATATAATAAATGTGATTATAGCCAACTTATCATGTATGGTTTTAATACTATCATTGAAGAATTTTATGCCTAAAGCATATGATTCAAGTGATATCATGATGAGGAGGAGTAAATATGTGTTGTACTCTTTTTTCCTTGATCATGATTTTGTCCTATTGATTTTTTTGACAAGGTTTTTATTGAGGCAACTTTTATAGAGTATTCAAAAGAATAATATACTCTTTTTCATTCATTAGAATTTTTCCAATATGATTTTTTCTAATAAGGTTTTAACGAGCCATATTGATATGATCCAGGAGTCGAGCCCGACGAAAGCAAGTGTGAGACGAGACCCGTTGATAGTCGATGGCGGACCAATGATGCGATCAAGGAAAAAGAAAGTGAAACAAGTGATGGGATTGCTCGTTCAAGAAACCATTGATGGAACCATGTTCGGGACTCAAAATGGAGCAACTTTCATGTTCGGGTCGAAGGCCGAATCAACTTGGATCAATTTGTTGTCAAGCGACAAAATCGGAGGCCGAAAATAAGCCTGTGTGGCTACATAGGCAAAACACCATGCGACCGTACGGTGGCATACCGAAAATAAAAATTACATTTCTTGTTGAACCATGAGACCGCATGGAAATACACCATGCGGCCGCACAAGCCAAAAAAAATTGGCGAATTTTCTAATTTTGGCCGAATTTCCTAGTTTCGATAGAATTCTTATGAAATCAAATTATTACCATAATTTGATGGATTTTGGACGTTTTTACTCATTAATATAAATAGGAGAATACTTTTCATTGTAAGGACTTTTTGACTTGTGCTTAATATTATAGAGAGAGAATTGTTCTTTCAATTTCTTGTTCTTCTTGAACAATCTTGGAACTTATCAAGATTCAATTTCTTGTGGCGTTCTAATCAATTAGATTGTGGGTTCTTTTAATTGTAATCAAGAGATTTTAGGTTCTTCGCTAATCTAGGATTTCTTG
Source organism: Olea europaea var. sylvestris (assembly GCF_002742605.1). Lineage (NCBI taxonomy): Eukaryota > Viridiplantae > Streptophyta > Magnoliopsida > Lamiales > Oleaceae > Olea > Olea europaea. Next base: position 17,863,688 of record NC_036249.1, on the reverse strand, counting down.
GTTCAATTCTTGCGGTTCAAGATCCAAAACCGGGTTAGTATTGACGTTCTTGGGTTTCGCATCAATCTTGTTGTGGGTTTCGTAGTTTCCATTGTTACGGGGTTCGCATCAGTTTGTATCAGAGCTTTGGCTCCAATTTAATCAGGTTATATCCTTTGTTTTCTAATTTTTTTTCAATTAATTGTGTTTTGTGTCCGGAAGGTTTTCTTGATCCTTTGATCCAAAAGTTTCATAAAAAATCTTTAAATTTCGTTTCTGGGCTCAATTTTCGTCCAAATCAATTTTCGTTTTCTTTGTTGGTTTTGTTATTGATTTTCGGATCTAAAAAAAATTATTATCATCCATCCGTATTGTACTGTTCATCCAAACAGTAAAAAAAATTGTTAAATAATATTGATCCGTCAAATACCAACTTTTATTATTAAATATCGTTTCTAAATTACTTGGACACATTGAATCATTCCATTCCTTCAATTCAAGTCAAGTTTTTAAAAGTTTTCTTTGAGTCCTTTGTTACAATTATTGAGTCACATCCGGTTTAATGAATTCTACACGTATTGATTGATTGATTGAGTTCATTGATTGTTCCTAGAAGCAATTGTTGAAAGAACTGAGTGGTAAAAGGCAGAGAGGTGAGCTTAATAGAGGGTAAAAGCCCTTGTGTGTATTTCGAGTGACTTTTGGTGAGGCAGTAAAATAAAATTTTTAGTGTTAGGATGTCAGAAAGGGCAGAATCAAACTCAAGCCGACAAGACAATAATAGCAATGCATCGGAGGATTTAGTGCAGAGGTTTGAGAGGGCGTTTGGAGATGTGAGAGAAAGGTTGGAGAAGCAGGAGGCTTGGATGAATAGATTAGATACATCGGTGGCTAATCTTAGTCGGGGGCATCGAGTGGATTTATCCAATGCCAGAGGACCGGATAGATGGGAGCCTAGGAGGGAAAGACGAGAAGAGTATGGATATAGGAGTGACATGGGTGAAGATGAATTTCACAGTGTTGAGATGGGAAGGATGAGGAATAGAGGCGATATGTTCAACAGACGGGGTCAAAATGATCGCGGGGAGGAGTTGGATGGAAACTTGGAAAATATAAAAATGACAGTTGCTTCATTCAAAGGAAGGAGTGATCCCGAGGCATACTCTCTCGATAAATATTGAACCTATTCTTATATACCACCAGCTTATATCTCTATGACGGATGCATATACATAAAAATGTATGTAGTTTTATGAGCAATTAATGATTCACGCAAAGCATAGAGGTATATTTCTATTCTCTATCGAACCCTACGATGATACATACCATGTTAAATCTATTTCCCTTCTCTCGAACGGAAGAAATAAATTATTACACATCACATAATTGCGTGCACTCAATCATGGATGAAATTAATGTATATAAATCATTCAAATAATCAAATGTACGTTTAATTATCAAATTGCAAAAATTAAAATCTAAAGTTCACTGATCTCCTAGTACAAGAAAACTTGCCAACATTGAGAAACTAAAGGAATATATGAATTCTTGAAAATAAAACATCACCAAGTATAGAAATTGGGTGAAATCTTGATGCTATTCATGAAATCCGTTGCTGATCTCCCTCAATTTAATCTCCAAGAAGTGTTTTGTTCTCCTCCAATGCGTTCTTGCCCTAATTCTGACGAACCTAGGCATTTATATTGCGTAAAAGTCGATGTCTAAAAGAGTTTTATTGAAAAACGAAAACTACAGAATTGACCCTCGAAGTATGCTTATGCGACCGCATAGGCTTAGAGAATGTGGGGTTTTCACTTTCGGTGGGTACCTATGCGACAACATAAGAGCCACTTTTTTTAAAATGTTGATTTTAGTCCTTGAACTTTCTTCTCTACCATTTTAACCTCGTTTTTTCCTTCTTTTCATTTTATAGATCAATGCTAACTTCCAATTGGTACTTGGCTTAATCAAATCTTTGATTGCTCCTTTGGTACATCTTTTGGATATATGCATTTTGGTCCCTGAACTTTCATTTTGATTCATTTTGGTCCTCTTAGCTTCTTTTCTCGTGAATTCCATCATCTCCAACAACAAACCCTACAATCCAAAAATTAAATGAATTTAGGTCACATTTCAAACACTTTGCTCAAATTTTAGTCATGTTTGTGAGTTATATAAGTACATAAAAACGCACTTATCAAACCAATAAAGCACAAAAAGGAAAACATGACAAACCTCATGAACGAATAAAGCGCAGAAAGAAAAGTAATCCAAGTATCATATGCTATATTGTTCACTCAGTAAGTGTAATTTGACCTAACCAATGCTCAAATGCGGATAGTTGTACTAGTGTTGGGTTGTGCTTTCAGGTTCTAACTGGACAATGAACTTTATTCAATCGATGATTTATCTCCTCTCTTAATATCAGCATCTTGTTTTGCCATACAAGCCTAAAATAAAATATAAAAAAAAAAACTATCAATCTCCAAGAAACAAGATCAAGAATCGATCAATGAAGGTAATTTTACAGACTTACAAAATTGGTGATTAATGTTCCTAGGTGTGGAATTGAGAATTTAGTTCGAAGGTTTTAAAAGAAATTTTCACGAATTTATCCTTGAGGCATCCATCCAATGAAGTGTGTAAAAGGTCCCTCATGAATTAAATCATTGATCAAATCAGCAATTTTTCAACAGGCCATTTACATTATACAAAGTCTTAATATGCTCAGTTCAATTCTCCAGATGCAGTCAAGCACACCAAGCGTAATATGCACATAAGTGAAGACAAAATAATTAAGATAAGGTTGTTCCATTGAGTAATAGGAACTGAACATAATTTTCAATTTATCTTGTTAGATTTCACATGTGCCATATATTTCGACCTACACTAGTGAGAATATTTATAGTGGAAATTACTAAAATAGTCAACTTTTGGGTTTTCGTTTACAAAAATGTCACCTTTTTAAACTCATTGCAAAATTGTCAATTTTGGTCTTTTTTGCCCCTCTAACTAATTTCAACCCTTCTATGTCCTTCATTAAATTAGACAAGACTAGAGTCTGAAATGTCAAGGTACTTACTAAATGCATTGATGAAAAAAAAAAGAACTAAACAAAATCTGGTGAAGAAGGTGAACCGACCAGACAAAATTTGGAATTCTCAAAATGGTCCGAGCATGGAAATTCCTTGTGAAGATCCTTGCGCTGATTTATTCTTGATATACAAAATGAAGTGTTTTTACACCCAGTGATGACCTGGCAAATGAGATACTTGCAACTTTAGAGGTAAGTGGTGAAAAACTTTGGAGGATGTCCCTGGAAGAAAGTTACTGGGAGTTCATGAAATCTAGAGTGGCTGATATGGTTAACACCGGTAGTTGTCAAGGCGGTTCCATGATTGCAGCTCTTTTCTTGAAGCAGGTACAGCTTCCCCTATCCCCACAACCCTTTCTTCCTTGTTGAATCAGCATTTTGACAATATTAAGTTTGTTTTACCTTATGTGCATTTGGTGTATACTAAATTAGCTTTTTACTGAACCATTTTGAAAATTGCAGAATAGTTGTAAATCTAATGGCCTAATTTGTAGTTTGGAATGGTTCTAATGGCAAGTAGGTAGATTTCAAATCTAGAAAATTGGCAATTTGGAAGGGGGCTTCAAATGTTGGACCGATGGGGCTTATTTCTGATGGCAAAAAATAAAAAACAAAATGTTCCTTTTGTCAGAAGAAATCGCCTATTTGAATATGGAAAAATTGGGTGCTAACATGTATCTTTGTATTGGCTAAGTTCACAAACTAGAGATACATGGGTCGTTGTGGGAGTTTAGTTTTTGTGTGTGTCGGAGCACAGATTACGTTAGTATCACAATGACTGTTGCTCACTTGAAGGCATTTGTGTCAAATTTGAATTGAGAGAGGTGATAAATTAGTAGGCAAACTAACACTCCAAATGGTGAAAGAATCACTCCCACTCTATCTCGATTGGATCAATAAGGGATTTTTTTATGGACCATTGTCTCACACATTTACCTCTCTTACAAAGCCTGGCAGCATTCAATTATCTCCTGTGTCCTCTAATTTTCTTCTACATCATCCTTCTTTTTCGAACACACCTAGCAGCAATGGACTCTCTTATTTATCCTTCTGCAGATTTCGTCCAACCTGGGGTAGAAGCAAGTATTGACATTAAAATATACCATTTTCTTATAAAGTCTATTTACACTTCTATTACGGCCAATCCAATTTTGAAATCTCTCTGCAACCCTCCAAAATTGGTCTTGGGAAATTTTGAGAATCTGAAAAAAAATCAAGACCACCATTTTCATGCTATCTACAAATTGAATGTTAAGGCAATTAGTTTCAACATAAGTCGCTTCTCGACCGCAAGGCCAAGGGACGCGCCGCGGCGAATAAAGATAAAGGCAACAAATTCACCGCCGAGGACATCATGCATACCGTTGATTAGTCGGCTACTTTGAATCTTTGAGTTTATTGTTGTTTCTGACATTAAATATTGCATCTTAATTATAGGGAGAGAGAAACTATGTTTGTGCTCCTATTTTTTTGGTATTTTGATGGACTAATGGATTTTGATTTTAATTTTGTTATATGCAATGGTGATGGTTACAAATCATGATATTCAATTAATTAGTATAATCCGTGTGTTCGCTTCTATAATTATTACTTAAGATATTTGTGGTAGTTAAAAATCTCATTATTAGGTAGGACTGGGTAACTGTGTCATATTTTGGCAAATGATTTGATTAGCTTTGTGAATAAGTGGTTGTGCTTAACATTTGTATTGAGTAACGCTTAACAAATTGTTGAAATATTGACTTTCTGGTCCTGATAATGTAATATTAAAATCGTTTTAGGTTAATTACTGATGTTAATAATTGAAATGAATGTTATTTATGAATTTGTTCTTGGAAAAAAATTTGATGGAATTACAAATTGAAATATATTGCACTAGTTGGTGTTTATACTGGAGAGAAACTTTAACTGATATATACAATGAATTAGAATTGATTTTGATAAATATTGTTTGGTCGGTGAATCGTCGAACTTGAGATTGTTTTACACATTTTGTATTTATGATAATTAAATATCAAACCTAGCTTCGCTTCAAACTTGTACATGAGGAGTTACATATGACGTGTCAAAAAGAGAATAAGAATGTTTTTTTTTTTGACGAAATTCAGAGTGAATCATATCTAACCACAACATGTGTGCGTAAATCATTATGTAAATCACTACATTCTTTTGCACACTAGTAGTACCAACAATTTTGTAATCATCACTTTTATGGTGCAGATATGTTTTAGAGTGTGTGATTTATGACATTGCATTTTACATTTTCGGTGTCTGAAGTGCTTTTAGATTCAAGATTTTGCCAAAGCAAAGATTATGTGTCATTTTATTATTGAATTTAAAATTAGCAGATTATTCCATAAAACTCGTATGCAATAAGTTGTTTGAGACAACAATTAAATCAATAATAATTCAGTATGATTAACAAAATTTTGTCTGCAATATGAGTATTCGATAAACAATCATCTATTTTCTTCAAAAATTATAGCACATCAATTGCTCTATTTATTTCATTCGGTAAATGGCACCTTTTCAGTGTCATCTCCGAACATAAATTATCTCCAATAACTGTACAAACATCCATATGTTTTTTTTATACCCTCAAATGATGGGGTATGTTGATTCGAGATGTGCTTAGTTTAGGGTGCACGATTTTGTTATCTTTTTCCCTCAATTCTTTTATCTACATAAAGCCTTATGCCAATATTTTTGTTGGGCTTGATTGAATTCTTTCTTAGTTTAGGGTTTTTTCATTTTGCACTTGTAAAGATTATTTGGGCTTAAAGGTTTGAGCTGTGTTTCATTTGCGTATCCTTGTGATTGAACAGAAAATATTGTGCATTAATAACATTCTATTGCTTCAGTAATATTTTTGCACTCATGTTTCATTTTGAATTGGAGTATATTGTTCATAGGTGGCTCTTGGAGGACTGGTCCAATCATTCTCTTCGGTAATTATGTTATTTTTATTTTCTCATATGTTTTTTCCCCATTTGTTATGATTCAGTGGCTTTGATTTTGCCTAAAAAAGAGCAAAGGAAGCTTCTAAGGCTCAATGATGATTCATTCTTTTTTTCTCTTTTTTTTTTTTATCATTTCTCATATTTTTTTTTTTATATTTCTTTATCTTTTATTCTTTTGTGTTTGTTTTGTTGATTTTGAAGATAAAATGTTGCCTCCAATTTGAGGGTACAAGTGTAACATGCAAAAATGAAATTTTTTATCAAAATCTTGTTTTCGGGAATGGTGTATTAGTTGAGAGGTGCATTATTGTAGCTTGAAATAGCAAATTAACGTTATTGTATAATACATGGATAACCGTGATATCTTAATTTAATCCCCTTTGATGAGCTAACTATTTTGGTGTAATACCGAAATCATTATCGTATAGATTTTATTAGTTTATGATGCACTTATTGGAAGCATTTCGTAGATTCTTTCATGCCTTTTTTCAGTTTGCAGCTTGTGTTTCAACACTCAATTTGGAAAGTAATTGACCTAAAAGGTTAATGGCAAAGTATTAGTACTGAAAGGAGTAGTAAACAATGAAGGCAAAGCAAGAATGGCAACCTTGTCTACTTTAGAATGTCGAATGCGGATTGAAATTGTACAAGCTAGAAACATAGGTATCCTTATATTCTTCCTTTAAAGCAATCGAAAATTACATGATTTTTCTAATCCTGACTATGGAATTGTATTGGCATATTTGATATAGTAGAACTGATCTTTGGCTTATCATAATGCTTCTGACATATGTCTATTGTTCGCATCTCTCACCCTTGTTTGATATTAATAACATTCAAGTGATCAATTCTAGACGCGATGCTTCGAACTTTTCGAGTTGAGGTCATCATCTGGAGAACATCCATAACCACTCCATTTGGAGCCTCCCATTTCGATTTTCTTCCATTTCTTTTTGGGTTAGACACATTTGATGAACATGCGTTTCAACTAGTTTTGAACCTATGCTAGTTGTGGTCAACTATGCACACAGAAGCACGTCCATTACATATTTCTTATCATGTTTGTCACATAACCCGACCCTTTTTCCCTTGGAAAATTAATACATCTGCACAGTCGATTTTAGTGACTCATGCAACACATTGGGTGTGGTTCAAATGATTCTTCACACAAGAATTACACACTCATAGTGGTATACATGTCAAAATTATATTATTTTTGTATTCACTTTAGTTGCCCAACTCACTTTAGCAGGTAGGTAAAACCAAGGTGAACTGTCGTTCTCGATAGTTAGCCTCAGCCATTCTCGACAGTTGGCCTCTCCAGTCATTTCTGTAGATTAACTATTGGTATCGACAGATGAACGGTCCATACCTACAGTTGATGTCAGTTTTCCACGACATCTGTATCCTTGCACATATCTTCATTTTGTTTATCATCCATGTCAATATTTGTACCCTTACATATATGCTTGGCATCAACATGTCGACTACCTAGTCATTTTTCGTATGTCATATTATGCTTAATCTGTTGATTATGTGTTACGTTATGTGTTACATGATGATCTATTCGCTTCTTTTCTTGCAGTACCTTCTAAGACAAATGGAGTTTGAATTTCTCGTTCCAGAAAATGCTAGGTTGCAGGCTCACATTTCGCAACGGAGTAACTTAAAGTATGTGAAGACAATCCTGGAGCACTTCGACAACAGACAAGTCGAGGACTTTCGAAATTCATGCCTTGAGTTCTTCATCGAGGTGCCTGACATACAATTTTCTGCCTAGCTCATCCAACAGCTGGTGTTTAGATCCCTCCGCACTGATAAGACAAATGAGGTGTAGTTCAACGTACAAGGGCACATGACAAGGGGTGGACTATATGAGTATATGCTTGTAATGGAGGCGGTGTGACCACAAAGAGGCGTTGATCGGTACGCCTTCGACGTCCAGCACCTGTTACAAAGACTCTGCACACGAGGGAGAGGCGAAAAAGAATGAAGAAATAAGTGTATTGCCATTTATGTTAACAGTTTTTTTTTATTTTGCTTAGTCGGTGAGACTAGTACGCCATTTTCTTCAGGCATTTCGGGTAGTGACGATGGTTATATAATGTTGTCAGGCCACTGTGATTGTTTTTGGGTGACATTGTTTTGAGGCATCGTGGAAAAGAATTTTGTTATGGTCCTGAATAATTCACTGTGACATAAAAGGTAACATTTTTCACCGTTGTGCTTAAGAGCTTGCACTGCATTTGTTTTCACTACTAAATAATTTTGTAAAAAAATCAAAAAAAAAATTCCACTTTCTTCTTCACACATCAACGACTTGTAAACGACGAGCATTTTCAATTTTTAATAACCGTGGAAAAGAATTATAATCGTATCTGCTCCCAATAAAGATAAAAATTTACACAATCTTAATTCGAATGTTTTGATGCTATGAAGTTGTCATTATTGGTGATATTGCTCAATATTGAGAGAATTCTGTAGTTGAATGGAACTTTCACTTGTTTAATACTCCTCACTTATCTTTCTAGCTTCATCACTTTCGAATGTTATATGTTAGACTTTTCATTGTTCAAGGCTTACATTTTACCTTGTTATCATACAACGCAAACATTGAAATCATGTCCAATACCATGTTGGAACCAATCGGTGTCCCTGTCAAAGAAAGAGCTACGTTGACAATGTTCCACTTCGGGTGACTGCCGAGAATGCATGGAGGAACATTTTGTTTTATATTATTGTATATTTATTATTTGGGAAATGTTGGTTATGTTCAAGTGACATCACTGTCAAAGAAACTGTGTGGATTTAGTCCGGAAAATGTTGGTACGGAAATTGTTTCTGGCATACTTTGTAAGTTTCTTGCTTTTTTAAACTCGTTCAACCTAGAGATTAAAACTTGTATCCAATTGAAAAATGGAAATTTGTGCATTTTATAAGTTTCTCGCTTTCGGAAAATGAGGAAATTGGTGCATTTTATAAGTTTCTTGCTTTCGAATAAATGGAAATTATAAGTTTGACCAATACTCGGATCGTAGTTTATAAATGGAAATCATAGAGATTATAAGTTTCTCGCTTTTAGAAAAATAGAAATTGGTGCATTTTACAAGTTTCTCCTTTAAAACACCAATGAGAAAATGATAGCGAATGTCTGACCAATACAAGTATACTTTGTGGTTCAAGGCATCACACCAATTGTCTATCGAATTAAATTTGAGATGTGATGAAAATAAGTTGGTAGTTAGAAACTAATTGACCTTATTTAACCATCCTCCAACAAGTTTATTATAAATAGTAGTATATGAGTTCATGTTCATAATCCATCCCTTGAAAGACTGGAGAAGCTATTATGAGACTCCCATATTGAAACAATTAGTTGATACGAGATAATGGGTTCATCTACCTCCAGCAATGAACCATTCAACCCTAATATGCATCCGTCGATATTGGGTTTGGCTATTAAATTTCCCATCGTTTTATCCTTGAACGATGAGGAGTTAAGCGTTGAGCACCATCGTGCCGAGTTCGACAAAGTTTCAAGTGTAGAATCTAGGTCACCGAACAGCGTGCTCGATCAAGTCTTCAAGGTCAGGGATCCGGTCCAAACACCGTCCGACTTAGATGAGTGGCTGGCTCACCTTCCACCTCCAGAAATAATTGTCATAAACTCAGATGATTCTGATGAAGAAAGTGAGGGAGAAGCTTAAAATGGAGATAACAATGCAAATGTGCAATAAATGGCCCTTTTGTAGGAAATTATGTATAGTATTTTGTGGTAGGGATGATTTTGGTCACGTTCTCTGCATACGTACAGCAACAACATGTCCATAATGGGTAACCACAGTAGTGTATTTTTGGAAGCCGTTATTGCTTCCAACTATCAAGAATTACAGAAACAATTTGTCGTGAATGACATATGAACTATCGAGATATAATGTTGGTGTTTTGCTTGTGAATTGTCGTCTCATGAAAATCAATTTTTCATTACAACAAACTATCAATCGAAGCTAATGGAACCATAATGATCGGCTAAATTTATAATGAAAATAACGTATTCATCCCGTTTCTGCTAATGGAACCGTAATGATCGGTAGTTTGCTTGCTAAACATAACAATCAATTTTTTCTTTGCATATAATAATAACAACAAATTAATAACATAAGTTCGAAATGTAACTGTATAGGGGGGACATTTTCAGAATTACATTTGACAACCACTTTTACCACCAATTTAAGTCTTCATCGTCGCGTATTTCGACCTGAAGTATATTCAAATTAGGGATTTTGAACTTCAATATAATTTGAGTGCAGGGATCAAGAATACCAAGTTTGTCCTTCAACCTTAACAAAAGTTCGATTACGGTAATACTTGTCGGCACCGGAATAAAAGTGGTTTTGTCCCCTCTCCACTTCCATTCGTCATCCGTATGAACAAACTTTTACCCATGTGACACAATGAATCTCGAATGATTACTCATACCTAAAATGTTAAGATTGCAACGGTAAGAATTCAAAATCAATATCTTAGCATTTAATAGCATGAAAGTGGCACTGCATAATATATATATCCCAACAGTAAAACTATATATCCCGAGATTTTGTAAATGTCGAGTTCGACATTTCAAACGTCTAACACAACAGTTTGTAAATGTCAAATTCGACAGTTGAACTGTCGAAAATGTTGGGAAGCAAACGGTAGTGAATGGAACTCAGGTTTCTTCAGTACAGCACATTAAGTGTGATCATTACTATTGAGCTACCAAATGGCAAAATGAAAAGGTTAGATTGACCTTATCATTAAAGAGACATTGAATGAAAATAGTTTTTTGTTTGAATGAAAAAAATTACTCAAAACCTTAATGGTGATAATGACATTTGGTGAAGGACTCCAAATCCAAACAAATCAATGCATAATTGTTTCAAAAACTTCAAATAAATATGCCCATGTTTTATTTAACGTTTACAAAACAAAAAGCTATAAGAGTAAAATATAAATAATTTATAATTGCTAACATCTCAAAATTGATGAAGAATGCAACAAAAATGTTTTCTTGATCAATGAAAATGAAAAAGATGGAGAAAAGTTAGGGTTTTTAGTTTATGTTTCATTTTTAAATTTCTTTTACCCTTTTTTATTAACAAAAATTCATATTAATCAATAAAATACACATTTATCCATATTTTGTATATAGAAATTAAATTATCACATCAAATTAATGTTTTTCCTTCAAATCAAGCATTAAATGCTACAAAAAAAATGTATAATTGACTTTTCACCCCCAAAAAAGTGACATTTTTGCTCATATAAAGTGAAAATGACAAATTTTTAGAACTTTTTTTTTTGTGACATTTTTGTAAATTCCCCAATATTATTTGACACGATTATTGAATTATAGTGTATGTGTACATAAGAAGTCGAGTCTGTTCACTTATAATCCAATACACCTTGAAGAAGGTGATTTCGCTTTATGAACACAAACCAGATTGTATTTCAAATCAATCATCATTCGGATTGTCCCTTGTAAAAAAAATACGAATCATGCCCAACTAGACCACTTTATCTATTTTAGGCCATGTCTTTTAGAATCCCAAAAGTAGTTTTTTCACGACCATGAATGGATAATATACGTTAATTTAATTTAGATACGATGATATTCCCCTCTTTCAGTGACCTCACTCTTAACAACTTCATCATATTGTGCCGAGGGACATTGATACGATTCTACAGTCTAGTGTACTTCAGTCTAGGAATCTCATTATTAACATTAAGTTGAACTTTGATAATCAACACTAGACGTTCATATTATGATCTTGCTCAGATTATGTAAAAAGTATCACTGAGATGAGACTTATCATACATGGCAAAAGGAAAAACTCAATCAACACTTACCCAATTAAATTCTCGTTTACATTGCACATTGCTCAAATGAGAACGTGAGCTTGAACAATCTGGAATTAGAAGACACCACATACAAAAAAATAAAAATAAAGTTTACTCTACACTACTCGATCAATAATTAGGCAATCCAAATGCCTAATGATTTTCTAAGAGGCGTCAATACAACAATACCCAAGGCTTTAGCCAGTAAATTGATCTGTTAATTTTTAGCCTAAACATGTTCAATAGGGATTATCTTACTTTCATAACATTTTAACATAGTCTTTTCAATGTAAACCGGCCTAATGTTCAATTTAGATTTGGATTTGTCCATACTTGAAGAATTGTCTTGCATGTAAAACCTAGAACATCTAAATTTTATATGGATTTTGCTACTTGTACATAAATAAAATAGTTACTGAAAATGACGTGGATGGAAAATATCAGATGAAAAAGTTGATAGTGTTTTAAATTGACGGATGGTAAAGTGCCATGTGAAAATTATATAATTCTTTATGTAAGCCTTGATGTACATATAACAAAATCCATTTTATATACCTTTTAGCACCATGGGAAAAACATGTGGGAACAATTCTCTGTTTGCTTAAACTCTCAAATTTTCCCCTTCCTTTCTGTTTTAAATTTTTGTGCAAATATATGAAAGTTGGTAGATTTAGGCGTGTGTGTTAATCATGTCGGCACGTGTTAAATTTTTTTCCATGTTGGATAAATTGGTGCATTAATAAAATTCCGTTAACAAAAACACATGCATGCAAATGCGAGGGGAGCAACGACTTATCGAAACCATGGTACATTATAATAATGAGCAAATCATGACTTAATCAAACGAAGAAAATCCAGAAAATTAGAAGGAGATGAACAAAAGGAGGTATGCGAATGCAAATCTTCATGCTATGTGCCGGATTAGCTAAATCACCTTTCTCACACCTTGAATGGCTTCTTCGAGGGAGCCTGACCTCCAAATGTAAAAGACATAATTTTTTGGTGTCAATGCCTATCGACATTTTCATTTAACTACCAAATAAATACAGAATGGAAATGCAAGAAACTGAAAGTGCCTACAAGCTCAGACACGTTCACACACGAACTCCTAATGATCCACTAAGAGCTAACAACAAAAAGAAATTAAATAACTGCTCTATACACCACGACTCCATGAGTTGGACTAAGTTATATACAAATGAAAACATAAATTAAATAAATACAGCCCTAACCAACTTCGGCAACTGTCCCTGGCCCAACTTGTACATTCGACACACAGCACTTCATAAAATAGATTTTGCCTCATGCATTGGTATTAACGGGAGATATCCGTCTCCCTAGATACAATGCATTTTTCAAAATTAATATAGTACAATATTAATTTTGTCGGATGAACTAAGGCTTTGTTGTACTCTTCTAGAATGAAAGATATTGAATAAGCAATATTGAACACGAAATTCACAAATAATTCGAAAACTATTTTGACAGAATTTGGAGAATGAAAGAATCAGAAATCAATTATGTGGAATTGATTTGGAGTGAAGAAAATAAAATTTGGAGGGTCCTATTTATAGATTTTCACGTGTATCTTCTAATGGTTGCATTTTTAAAAAAAATTTTTTTTTTTTTGCACAATTAATTTTAACCATTAGATCGCATCATTTCATATTTAAAAGTATAGATTACAGCCTATCAAAAGGTTATGATTTTTTTTTATCATACACCATTTTGAATAGTCGCACATATTAAGAAACATAATGTCTCTTTGATTTGCACCATTCGCAATTGAAGAGTCACGACTGGTAATCGCTCCAATTGAAAACATTTCCAATTCACACCTATAAAAATATCTCGTCATTCAAACTATCCACTCATTATTTCTAGCCAAATTCAAATAGGTTGGGCAATGGGATTTAATATGGCCATTCCCACTAGAATAAAGCACTCATGGAGAGAATTGACCTTAATTGAAGACTCATTATGGCATGATCTGAGAGTTCTAGAGTCTGTTGGAACTGCAATGTAGAAGTAGTTCCAGCATAGCTCAGAATTGGCAGCAGAATTTCCTCTTTTATTCAAACTACAGCAATGTATGGCAGTGAATTTGCTACAAGTAGAAGTTCAAGCTTTCGTATTGACTTGAGCAATTGAATGCTACATCCTGGACCAATCAGTGATATGAGCTGTTGAAATTCTTTGGTCCTAACGGACTGGAGACCACTAGAGGACGTATTGCTTTTGACAGCCAGAGTACAGTTTTTAACGAGTTCATCTGCTGTTAGCAGGTTATCAATCTGGATCTCCCTTTTATAAACGATACCGCTTTGCTTTTTTTGATTCAACCATCTTCAACATAACCAAGGCCGTGTTTATTGTCAGCGTTTCTTCCATAATTGAGAATTTTATTTAGTCTAGCTGCCCCAATTGTAAGCTGCTTCACAGTATCTGTCAGAAATTCGGCGTGACACGTATTCCATTTTGGAGTTATATTTGGAATTGGTTATTTGACTGGAGAAGTTTTGAAGAAGTAAAAGACAACAAGGAGAAGGTTTCTCAATTTTGGCAGTGATCTCCTATTTCAACTCAAATACTCCGTTATTGATTTTACCTCTTATAATAGGACTTCAACTTGTATTAAATTCTTGTTTATATTAATTCTCCTATTGTGTTTGGGATTCTTTTGTTATAAATATGTGGTGTATTATATAAATATTTATTTGATCGTCTCAGAGAGTAATCCATGGAAGATCCAGGTTAATAGAGAAACTGACTAATAGAGATATCGGAGGAGAGCCTTGTGAGATCCCGCATAACATATTGTAACTCATTTCTTTTGATATAGTGAATCACCGCCTCTTCCCATGCATTTTTTTCCAGTTGGGTTTCCACATAAATATTGTATTCTTGTGATTTGACTTCATATCGCCATATTATCTTGGTATTCTCTGATAAACTGATATCAGAGCTATCACCGATTTTCTAACAAACGATATCAAAGCCAATGTTTAGCAATTCTTGGGAGAGCCTGTTTGGTTTCGTGTTAAAGTGAGGTTTGATAAACTCAGAACGAGGTATGATTGTTTTGGGATGACAAGTATGAAGTTTTATATTCTACTTTTGGATTGTAACACAAAATTTTCGTTATGGCAGATTTTTTGTTTGGACGTTGGAGGAGAAGCAATATAAGGATCAAGTTGTTATAAAGGGACAGAGAATTTCCTAGTTATATGTTCTGGAAGGTTTGATGTAGCTGTCACTAAATTGAAAAAAATAAATAAAAAATAAAAAAAAGGATGTTAGATTTCATGAGAGGTTCAGTGAGGCTAATTTGGTGGCTTATGGTTTGATAAGCATCCACTCAGATGGAGTTGGTTGTGATCGAGTTGATTGTGGTGATAATTTGAGCAAATTTGATATTGAAGAACTTGGTTCAGCTGGAGTTGGTTATGATATTGCTACTTTTGAAGATAATGTTATATATTTATGGTATAAATATAAAATGTCAAAGAAATAATCAAATTAGATGAAGTGTCGAAGTGGTGGGAAATGTGGTATTTGTGTGGGACGTCAGGGGTTCAAGTCACTCCCCACACAGATATTAAAATGTCTTGATTGGGGCCTTGGCTCTTGGGCTTCCTTGACTAAGATAAATTTTTTATTATTTACTGGGTAAAACTAGTCAGTATTTTCTGACCGTTTGTTTTTGTAACAACTCACTCACAGTCATTAAAATACTCACTACTCAGTCATTAAAATTCGGTATTACTCTCTGATCATGGTGGAGACTGTTACTTCCATTTTGCCTATATAAATCCATATCTCGTTTTGGGAAAAACACACATAAAAGAAAATAGAAAAATCATCTTGCATCAATCCTTCCTTTTCATATCCTAAATCTCTTATACTCTGGTTTTTACATATATTCTGGAGTACAATTGAGAG
The DNA here is from genome assembly GCF_002742605.1 of Olea europaea var. sylvestris. NCBI lineage: Eukaryota > Viridiplantae > Streptophyta > Magnoliopsida > Lamiales > Oleaceae > Olea > Olea europaea. The sequence goes on along the minus strand of NC_036249.1, from coordinate 17,847,834 downwards.
TTCTGGAAAAACCATTCGTGATTTCTACACAAGTGGTTTACGATCATTATATCCTGGGAGTGATTGTCTATAGAGGTCGCAACAATTATCGACGGGCAATTTCGCTTTAGGACATCATGCTGTCACGAGACTTGATTGGACGATAAGTTTTATATTTCTACATTTTATTGTTCTGAACATTACTGCAACTAATAATTTTTCCAACAGATAATTCGAGCAAATTTGATAACCATGATGATTCTCCAGATAAGCAGTGTTTGGATTCAATCGATTGTTACTGAGTTTGCCCATAGGGGCTTTGTGGAAGAGGAGGAATAATTTGTTTGGAGTGTTTTGTTTGGAGATTCTTGTTGAAGAGTTAAGTTTTATTCTTTACACTGGAATTTGTTTCTAGGTGGAGAATTTCTGAAATTTTTTTCATTGAAATGGAATTCGTGTTAAAGTGGAGATTTATTAGAATTTTGGTGCGACCTGAATTATATTTTTGAGGTATATTTGGAATTGGTTGTTTGAATTGGAGAAGTATTGAAAAGTAAAAGACGACCAGGAGAAGGTTTCTCGAATTTTGCTATTTTTTCCTTCTATTTCAACTCAAAGACTCCGTTATTGATTTTACCTATTGTAATAGAACTTCAATTGTATTAGACTCTTGTTTGTATTAATTTTCCTAGTGTGTTAGGGATATATTATAAATATGTGGTGTATTACACATTTATTTATTCGACCTGACGAGTAATCCATGGAAGATTCATGTTACAGATAGAGATATTGGGGGAGAGTCTTGTATTATCCCGCAAAACATATTGTAACTTCTTACTTTTGATATAGTGAATCACCGCCTCTTCCCATGCATTTTTTTCCAGTTGGATTTCCACATAAATATTGTGTACTTGTTGTTTGACTTCATATCGCCATATTATCTCGGTATTCTCTGACAAATTGATATCAGAGCTGTCACTGATTTTCTAACAATTTGTTTGATTGATTGATCTCCAAGACAAAACTGTCAGTTTGGACATCATTTTCTCATCGTAATTTTTGCATGATAGTGGTCTTGGATTTAACCAGATCTCGTTCATCCTTCATAACTGACACTAAGGTCTGTAGAGCTAAAGTTTTGTTTACTTCAAATTTTGTACACATATTAAAGTATAGAGTTTGTAGATCATCTCCATTGTTGGATTTACTCTTCCATCTGTTCAAGGTTCAAAACTACTCAAGGAGTGCTCAAGAGAGTCTGAACTAGTCTAAACGAAGGCACTAAAACGAGATCATCCAATTTTCTGAATTATTCCTGTCTCTTCTTTATCTCCCTCTAAATTCTCTCAGTTGTTCTGTTACAATCCAAATTTTATAGTCAAAAATTCAAATATTGACTAGTCAAAGTCAAAGTCAATCAAGGACTAAAATGAAATTAAATATTTTATTTGGGTTATTTTGCAATTGGCAAAATATAAAGGTTGAATTGGATATATTTAAAACTTTGGAATTTATATACATACTTTTGGAAGTTTAAGGATTAAAGGTTACTAAAAAGTGAAGTTAAGGGACTTAATTTGCAATTATGGGATTGTGGACAAATTAATTCAAACCTTTGACCCATTTTTTTGTCATTTCACACCAAAACACACACACACACACACACTACTTGAAGCAGAGACCGGGAAAGAAGAGAAAAAGAGGAAAAGAAAAAGGGAAAAAAGGAAAAGAAAAAGGAAGAAGAAGGGGAAAAAGAAAAGGAAAGGAGGTAAGGTTGATATCTTCAAGTTGGGAATTTTTCCATTTGTTTTAGGTGATAAAGTATGAATTATGTTAAAATTTTTAGAGTTTTAACTTGTTGAATAATATGTCGAATTTTAGGGATATTTGCACGAATTGGAGCTCAAGTGTGGGGATTTATTCATTTCAAATTTTCAGCAAAGTATGAAGATGTGAAATTTTTGGGAAAACCCTAGAATCCGATTTTGGGGATTTTAGTTAATTAATTGTGAAGTGATTATGTAAATGAAATATTTCACTTGGGAATTGATTTTATGGAACAAATGTATATTATGTGGGTGGAATTGTGATTACTAGTTTCATTAGATTGGAGAGTAAAATTAGTTTTAAATTTGAAATGATGGTTATGTTGATAAATTAGTGATTAACCAAGGGATTATAAGGTGTGATTAGCTCCAATTAATAAAGGAAAATTTGAGAATTTATTTAAGTACCAAGAGCATTTAAATTATGTTATATTATTAGATATTAAGGTTTCTCGATTCGATAGTGGATAAATTGGTTATCATTATCGTGTTTCAGGAGGTAATGAGGCGATTGGAAACGTCTATCAGCCTATCTAGCTTGTAGCTCATACCTTGTGAGTGGATAAAACTTATTTTTCATAAATAAGTCTTCATTATATTTTAAAGTTATTTATTGTATAAAGTTGACTTTATAGCAAGATTTTTAGAATAAATTGGATTTTATTAACAATTGCTTTTAAAGTTAAATTCAGTTTAATTAAATCATTTGACTAGCATGTTACATGAATATAAATGTTTCAGTATAGCTAAAGTTATTTTAAAACCATCAGAAAGTACCCAGGTGATTTTATCCCAGTCTGCACTGATGTGAATGTGTTTCCACAGTGTATGATTAGTTACAGTGATTTTACCTGCTCTGCACTATTGTGAATGTGTTTCCATAGTGTATGACCAGATTATCAGAGGTCTTTGAGACCCACTCTCGTACACACATAGGCTTTGGGCCGTGTACTAGGGTGATTAGCCTTTTGGGCAGCTCTGCGTACGTATGACCAGATTATCAGCTATCAGATTATCAGATTTGAATGGCTTTGCCTTGTACATCAAGATTACTCTGTACATGAGTAAGGCTATTCATTGGGTACTCTTTTTGGTGTGATTTTTCAGTATTTATTCTACTATCAGATTCAGATTATGAAATTCAGTTAATTCAGTTTTCAGAATAAAGCTTTCAGCTTATAGTATTAAGGCAGCAATATTTCATAATTTTTCAGGGATATCAGAGTATGTATAGTCATTATGTTATACAGTTGCATTTCTAAAATTTTGTCCAAGAAATTATGATATGATCATGTTTAGTTTTTAAAAGTGTTACTATTTTTCAGAAGTTCTTAACGTTAAATAGTGCAAGAATTTTCAGAAAATAGCATAAATGGAAAAGTTTATTTATTTTTGACTATCCACTCACTGAGTTGTAAACTCATATCTTTTTACTATGTTTTCCTATCAGGAGAAGGTCGATTTTGAGATATTTGGGAAAGCCTGCTGAAGCAAAAGAGACCGTTTCATAAGTATGTAATGAATAGTTGGGAAACCTATGTTTATTAAATAATTGTCTAATTTTGGGTGACAAGCATATTTGTAGAAGAGTTTGTAAGTGATGTAATACTTGCATGTTGACAGGATGATGTTGTAGAAACACTCAGTTGAATTTTGTTATATTTTGTAGTAGTTGTGGTGGTATTAGAGGAGGTGGTGGTTTCCAAAACTTTTGGTTTAAATGTCTATTTGAGATTTTGATGATTTTTCAGGTTGGTTTTGTCCATATTACAGGGGAAACTCTGTCAAAATTTTCATAGAAATTAGCACAGTCAAAATAGGTCAAGTTTGCCTTGGTGGTGGATCCGGCATTTAGCTGGCATCTACTACCGGCGCACGACACGTGTCGAGTCAATTAGGTTGAGTCGGGACGGGTCGTATCATGTTCACTTATATCGAGCTAATATCCTTCATACAAGTGGCACTAAATTTGATTGTTTGGCCTTATAGGTAGCTTTGAAGGATTTTGCTTGATCTTGGTTATGTACTTTCCTTTCTCGAAAGTTTTATTTATTGCATTTTTGCCCTTCAATTAGCTTCTTGGAACTTTTTGAATTTCAGATTGAGCATGGAGAATTTCTCTTCAAGACCGCTATCTTTATCAATTATCATTGTCTTCCACTTCATCATTCCGATAAACAATACCAGATGATTTATTCTTTTTTCTTTGGGTTGAGTTTGAGCTCATGGGTCATCATACAAGTTTTTCAACTTTGATGTATTCTATAGACTTGCTTTCTTCAATATGAGCTAACTTATGTATGAAATTTTCTATTAAATGACCTCATGATTTTCTTTACCATTATTATCTCGAAGTATTTTTTTGAGAGCATGAGCAGAATTTGAGATATCACATAGCCAAGCATAAAAGTCCTCGATGGGTTCGTCATCTTTGATTCTCGGGTTTTCAAAGTCGATTGCAAGCTAGAGTTTTGCATATTTGATGGTCGAGTTTCCTTTGTGAGTAGTCTCAAGTATATCCCAACCCTTCTTTTCTATTGAAAGCAAGTCAAAATGATTAGATTTCAAAAATGAGAAAATTGCATTCAAGCTAGACTCATTCAATTCAATGGTTGTCCACAATTTACGTTCCTTTTCTTTTTCAACTCCATTTCTTTTATCGGTAGGTAGTTTTTAATCCATTAAAATATAGCACTCCAAGTTGTTACATCTTGTTGTGAATTGATCACAAGATAATGATAGTAATAAAATAAATAAGAACACAATAAGACACTAAGATTTATGTGGAAACCCAAAATGGAAAAAAATCATAGGCAGAGAACGAAATTTCACTATAATCAATAGCAATCGTGTTTACAACATGATCCCAATATTCTCAATAAAGATCTGAAACCTCTCAAGATGTTGTATGAATATTATAACCTCTATACAAGTCATAAAGAATATATATATATATAGGAGTCCAAGAAACGCATTAAAACATGAAACAGGTTTGAATTAGATAACCTTGCAGGAAAGCGACAGATTTGCCGTTCAAGCTCCAAGCGGGCACCAAGTCTTTGTTGAAAATTTGAAGGCACCGATGAGTGCCAAACTAGCGGCATGCTAGCGAAAAATCGACAATTCTTCTTCTGGTCCATAATTTGGTCTCTTTAAGACCACTTCAGTCAAAACTCCAATACTCATTAGAATTTGGGTTAAGCTACAACAAATCTCCACTTTGAACCAAATTTCAATACAAATAATTCCAAAACACATCTCTAAAGTAAACACCACTCTACCTTTTACAAACAAGCCCCAATGGGCTAAATCAATGACAAACATCAAGTAAATGGTACCTCACATCAGTGTGCTTAGTCTTCTCGTGAAGCATCTGATCCATAGAAAAATAGCACTCTGATTATCGCAACACATGTAGAAATTTGCAACTCTTCACTGATTTCACCAATCAATCACCTCAACCACAGAGCTTCCTTACATGCTTCTATAATGGCCATGTACTCTATCTCTATTGCAGACAATGCTACTATATTCTGCAAAGTAGCCTTTTAGCTGATAGCACTGTCTCTAAGGATAAACACATACCCTGAAAAGTGATCTCCTTTTCATCAAGAGCCCTTGTATGATCTGAATCCACATACCCAATGACTCCATCTGTATTTCTACCAAAATGAAAGTAAGCATCAGTAAAGCCCCTCAAGTATCTGAATATCAACCACACTGCCTTTCAATGTTCTTAACCAAGGTTGGTCATATACCTACTAACTACACTGACTGTATGTACCAAATCTGGTCTTGTACAAATCATAGCATACACAATTGAATCAATTAGATTGGAATAAGGAACTTAAGACATATAATTGATGTCTTTATCTGACTGAGGAAACAAGCTAGATGATAATTTAAAATGAGTAGCCAATGGAGTATTGACAGCCTTTGCATTCAGCTTATTGAGCCTATGAAGCACCTTCTCAATGTATCCTTTCTGACTCAAATACAATCTTCTAGCTCTCTTATCCCTTAAGATCTCCATACCAATAATCTTTATTGTCTCACCCAAGTCTTCCAACTCAAACTCTTTACAAAGCTGAGCTTTTACTTTTCTAACTCCTGCTTTATCCTTGGTTTTTATGAGTATATCATCATCATATAACAATAAATATGTAATCAATCCACCATCTTCCTTTCTAAAGTATACATAACTATCATAACTATATTTAATGAAATTATGAGTAGTCACGAATGAATTGAATGTTTTATACCACTACCTCAGCGACTGCTTCAATCTATACAATGACTTATTCAACAAGCACACATAGTCTTCTTTTCTAGAAACTATGAAACCCTCTAGCTGTTGCATGTAAATGCTATCCTTATCTTCTCTATACAAAAATGCTGTCTTGACATCCATCTGCTCAAACTTCATATCATTCTTAGCCACAACCCCAATTAAATCTCAAATTTAATTACGTTTTACAACTAGTGAGAACATGTCTGTGAAATCAACACTTGGAAAATTGTCTTTTTATTTGTTCCTGCATGAAAATTGTCGATAATTTTTTTCTATTAGATGCGCAATAATCTTCACAAAAGATATTAGTACTACCAACATAATGGTAAAAGAGTTAAATAAAGAACAAATATATCTCATCAAGTCTTTGCTAAATAAAGATATGGAAAGTTTTTAAAATCATGCTACATGTATAACGATGGTTGACAACCATGAGTTGGATTAAAACGTATCGTAAAATAAAACTAAACTTTAAAAAAATATAACTTTTGTCCTAATTACAATAATTGAAAAAAGAAGAATTACTAAATCATAAAAGTAAAATATTAAATTATTCAATAATATCTTTATTATACCACCGGTGGCTAGTTCTAAACTCCAAATCCTTGAACCTCAATATCTTCAGAGGGGAAAAACTATAAACAATGAGATAAAATCCCAATAAATGAGCCACATAAATCACAATTCATATTTAAAGTAGGAATTCTTAATGTACATGAGGAGACACGGGGAGTAGAAATCGAAATTAGGTGGCTAGGGGCGAACCCAACCTTCTTGGGTTGTGGGGTCAAAAATTAATAAGTAATTTTTTTAAACAATATAATATTAATGAAAATAAGTTAATATACATTTGACACCTTGAAAATGTCTTATAATTATATTATTATCAATATTATTAAATGAATTTTGTTAAATGTATAGTTTTATTTACCATGTCATTTATGGATGTTGAGCTAACGGCAAGTAAATCAAATTGGATGTAGAAAGTAAATGAATTGAAATAAAATTCACATTGAATTTAGGAAGTAAATGAAATTTAAGTTTAATGAAAAAATAATTTTAAAGTAATTCAAATTACATTTAATCCTCAACGATTTTAGAAATTCTGACGTCATTTTTTTTGTAAAATTTCCTAATAAAATGATATAAATTATATTGGAAAATTCATCTTGCAAAAATAATAAACGTTAATGAAATAATTGATTTTTTTAAAAAAAAGACAGTTAAATACCTCTTTTAGTACGTGCATTTGACCAAGGCTGCACAAAAAAATCGCGTAACTACAAATCGAACCGAAATCGTTGAGTTGAAACCGTTGGTTTGGCTCCACGTGGACTGTGGTTTCTTTTCCTTCAAACCGTTTCAAAATGATTTAGTTTGGGTTTTGATTTTCAAAAACCGCACAAAACCGAACCGAACCATTTTGAAATTTCTTAATTAAAACATTAATTTTATTAACTTAAAAATTTTACAGTTTTCACTTTCAAAAAAAATAAATCAATTGAGCAATTTAAATTACAACGAGCCTATTGAAATAATTATAGAAAATAAATTAGATTTATCATTATTGACCTATGATTTAACAGTTTCACAATACGTGTCCACCTCACCCGAAAAATTATTTCAAAATCATATAAAAAAAACATATATTTTCAATTATTCAAATCATAATTTTAACAAAACTACGTGATGTCCAACATTTCAGAAGTCCTAATATAAACTTTCATTTCCCTAACATTTGATGCTTGTTTGCCACTGCTAAATGAACCTTCAGTCGTCTTTGTCTGTTAGTCTAATAATCTTTATTTTTCTCTCTTCTCTTTCAGTAAGTCTTAGATTCTTATTCAAGCCATTTTTCCATTATTCTTTCTTTTATTTGTTTTTTTTTCGAACTTATTATACACTTGTGAGTTGTGGTTTGGATAGAAAAATGATTATTTGTGTGTCTAGATGATTAATGAATTTATTTGTGATTTGAAAAGAATGAAGAACGGAGCGTATTGATTGTGTGAAAATGTTAAAGTTTTTTAACTACTACTACCTTCTGCTTTCATAAAGTACTTAGATGATGAAATTTGTCAATTTCCAATAAATCGAAACTCTATCGATCTTTGTACATATAAACATATCATGTTCAATCCTTATTTAACATCTCACTATCAAGACGAAAGGAATTATAATCAAATTATAATAACAGAATGTAACTCTACAATTACCAACCACTATATGACAATATGAATGTCAGACAAGAGAAGGTAAATAAAAGTGAAGAAAGATGTATTTGTTATATTAACATCTTTTAGCAATCAACTTTGAAAATAATTTATTCATGTGTCTCATGATAAATATGAATGTAATTTAACATTTAACATTATTAGTTCTCATTTAAACTTATATTTAATTTATGTTAAATACTTTACTATAATATTGAAAGGTAAATCGCATATTAAAATCGAACCAAACTATAAATTATGGTTTGGCTTGGTTTGGTTCGAAACATAAAATGGTTTGGTTTGGTTTGAAAAAATTTCAAACCGCATAAAATAGTTTGAATTGAAAATATAGCACAAATCGCCCAAATCGAACCGCGTTCACCCCTATGTTTGACACATTTAACTATTTTCAGTAGCTGTTTGAACCATTCGATATAACTATAATGTAGTTCTCAAAACGAGCTTCTAGATGATGCAGGCGATTTGTAGATTCGAATAGTACACGATCATTAGCAAATTTTAAAAGTTAGCATATTATCGAAATTTTCAAAATATTAATTTGAAACGACCTATTTTACTACGTCGTAACTTTTCATATGATTGATCATTCCGCACGCCATTAAGAAACAAAAAACTAGGCCATGAGCGCTTCAAAATGATATTAAGAATGTAATATTTCGACTTCATTTGGCATGTATTAAAGAAGGTCGAAAATGGGTTAAACAACTATTTTTTGAAAGAGAGAGAGAGAGAGAAAAAAAAAACCCAAAATTTTGTGGGGTCATTTGAACCCACATGACCCCATGTGGGTCCGCCAGTGTAGGTGGCCATAATTTCCATACATAATCATAACATACATGGGGAGCCACAAGAATTAAGAATCGTACTTTGTTGCTACAATTCCCGTGCGTAACGCTTTTGAACTCTAATCCATTGAACTTATACATATAGGACCCATATTATATTCATAAATCGAATTCCGTATTTTAATGTACGTAAAGCGATTCAACATACAATGTATAAGAGAATTTAACTTCTTCAACAAAGTGATAATTCGAAGAGAAAATCATAATATATATATATATATATATATATATA
>NC_036249.1:17820707-17838237 GCF_002742605.1 Olea europaea var. sylvestris | reverse complement strand
AGAAAAACATAATATATATATATATATATATATATATATATATATATATATATATATATATATATACACACACACGCGTGCGCGTATAAGGAAACTTATTATTTTTCTATAATCATTCCTTGAATCTCTCATTTAACTATGGATGTAATGTCACATATGGGTCATGCTACATATACATCGAGGTGTCCACCCCCCTCTATGAGAGGAGGATGGACACCATTAATGTACATTTAGCATTATCTGTCACATATATGGTAAAAGTAACCAAGGAAGGAACCTTCTTAATTTATCTTTCATATATATGGTATTTATGTATGCTCCATCAATATCATGCCCCATATATACATCTATACAGAAACAGAAATTAAGCTAATTCTCCGTGATCTTCTCCTGACTTAAAAATACCATGGAAGTCATCAATTTGGTCCCCCAAACTTTCAACATCTTACCCTATGGCCCCAAGTTCAATATTAACGACTATTAGGATTTTTCAGGATGTTATAATCTACACCATCCATTTTAAAGTCTCTTTCTTTTTCTTTTTTCTTTTTTTCTTTTTTAAAAATCAGCAGCACAGATCTAGACAACACATGAATTGTCAACAAAAATTATAGAGATAGCTTTATTCAAGTTTTTGACTCTGGCTCCAAGAATAAGAAAATTTGATTACAATGCAATTAAATCTATGTTCGTTATACCAAAACTTGTTTTAACAGTATAGGAGTTCATATGAAAATTTATACAAACAAAAAATACATATAACGATATGGTATCTTCGCGAGCCACATGAGTCCTAACTAATACACCATGTGACTCAGTACGAACTCATTGAGTTGATCAGTACGAACTCATTGAGTTGATCAGTGCAACACTCAATTTTATTTATTTTTTTTTTTTTAATTTCTTCAAATTACTCATTAACAAAAAGTCAAATTTTTAATTAACAAAGCAAAAAATATAAAAATATGTTCAAACCATATTTTGCCAACACAAGTATTTCACACTACACACTGCTTTCACTTGTTCTTCGTATGTTACACTAACATAATCAACATTTCTTTTATTATGTATAATAATGTCTTTATACATCCCAAACACAAGTAAATGAATGTTTGAAAAGGGGACAAAATTTTGAGAACGTTATGAAAACCTACCATGTCTTGTGAAATTGATCTCCAGCCCTTACATGATAAAAACTTTCCACTTTGATGTGACGAGAAATCTTAGTTATAGTTCTCCAAAACTGCCTACTGAAGACAGGACATCATGCCTACCACGTTTTGATATATGTTTCATCTAATCTATGGTACATTTGTTTGCGGGTACAATCATTTACAGCAAAAAAATAATTACTAGAAAATGAGTCAAAAGGGTTCAAGCAATATTCTGAGTCACGTATCCTATAGCATCCTTACAGTTGTTCAACAAATCTGTCACAATTATGCTTAACATCTCTGTGAAAGCCTTCAAAACCTCAGGCACATCTTTCAACAGCCCATCAAGAGAAGTCTTCGTAATTTCCATCAATCCGGTGATGGCTGAAACAGTTGCAACCGAAGAACTTGATGTGCCTTCTTTAAGAAGATCGAAGAGAAAAGAGATGATACGAGTCGTTACATCTATTGTGAGATCCACGAGATACTCAAGGCAACCTTGGACTATGTTTCTAACATGTTCTAGCTGTTGGGAGTCTACTTAATATGTGCAACGGAAAATTATAACAATTTTCAATTCCCATCATGATTCATCTTTGTATTTAGATAGGAATTGTGATAAAAGTTATACATTTTCTTAGATCTGCAAACTCCTTTGCTTAATCTTTGTTCCAGCAGCTTGGATCTATCTCCCACAGCTGTTTAACTGTCCAGCCTCCAATGAATTCCACACAGAAAATAGATTGCAGTCACCATAGTTTTCTTCTTTTGTGCTTGCAAGAATTATGAGATTCTCTACGAATAGAAAACTCTAGCCATGTATTTATATAAGCCTAAACGGGTTTGGCCTGACTCGGTCCAATATTTAATTAATCCATTTAATTAAATCCGGTTCGTAAATTAATTAATTCAATAATTCGGGCCTATAAATAACCAACCCAATTAATTAACTTATTCAAGGATTGTTAAATTAATTAATTGACAAACTACAATATTTCAATTCTCTTTTGTGTGTGACCCATCAGGTTCCCAATTACGATACCTAACAACATGAAATATTATTTTGATCTAATCAAAATTGATAAATTAAAATACTCTTTTAATTTATCACCAATTCATACTCGCTGTCCCAAATTGACATCTAGCAATATATCAAGGCAACACATGTGACACGAAATGTCACGTAGTATGACAAAAACAAATTTGTTCGTTTACCATGAAACTATAATCCCTTCGTCAATATGATCCGATCAATTACGAGATATGAAAATGTGTCAATCTTGATTATCGATCATATCTTTCATTCTACTATTAAGTCAATATGAGTCGAAAACTCCTTTTCGACTTATGAGTATACATTGGCCAAGGATTTCGTTGTTGACTTAATTGAATGAAATGCAGATCACAATCTCTTACTATTTAAGAGTGACGAATCCTCTATTGGTCATTCACAACCTTCATATGATTCTTGATATACCCGAACGATGCCGTATTAGTGGCTCTTGACAAACAATATCCAACACCGTCAAAGCATGACTGTCCTCATATAAGGCACTATGACAACCTCAAGTCAAAAGACCAATTCTACTACCGAATGTTAGAAATTAACCAATGACACTCAGATAGTTCTCTATGTGGAATCTCTTAACAGATCTCCAATGTTTCGTTCTATAACAAAACATCCACGCGTTGACTTAAGTGTTACTACACTTTAACTTATAACATGAGCTAATTACTTCACAAGTAAGAAATTTCACATGTGATGGTCTATCCATAATAACGATATCCGTATCTCGTTATTACTTACGACAATAAATTATTCAAAATCCAATCATATGTAATTTGTATATTACAATCACAACTCCTTGTGATTAACAAATTACGTAAACTTGAATCTTCAGACTCTATTATTTAATATTGTTTATCAGAATATTAATTTAAATAAATAATAGATCTTGCCAAAAATAAATGCATTAAATATATTAAAAGTGTTTACAATCTAAATCGATTGGATCTAGGGTATAACACTTAAACTAGCGCGCTTTGGGTGCTTTCTCCAGGAACTTTGAATGCTTGAATTAGCTATACGAATACATGAGCTGTTGTTCTGAAAATCAAGTGTGATATCAGATTTGATATCGTGCTCACAATGAAGAAAATGAACTTCAAGAGGAAAACAGCCATTGGAGGGACTCAAGGGGCCTAATTCCTGAAATGGATGAAGAAATCTTGGGATGGAAGGGAAGATCAATTATTTGCCATAAACATTGTTATTAAATATGCTTAATAATGATTTAATTCGATTATTTAAAAGAGTTTGATAGTTGAAACTAATTTTGTTTTATCTATCTGTGTAGCATAAGGAAGAGTATTTGCAATCACATTTTAACAATTCAAAGTCAACAGGAAAACTAATTCAAATGGATCATTCTAACTTAATCACTAGTAAATCATGGATAGTCTATATAAACATTTTGAGGATAATTATTTAAGAAAGGCTTTGGCAATTTCATTATAGAGAGACAAATATAAAATATCCATTGACGACTTCTCGTATAAAAATGATCTAGATAGGAATCCTATCTGAATCAGATTCTTTTGAATTAGTTGTTCATTTTTAATTGTTCGAAAATGATTTAGAATTTCTCTAAAGCAAAAAACTTGATATAAACCCTTCCACTATAAACAAACCCTACTTTCAAATTTCCTTTCATACCGTTAACAATGCTTTTTTAACTATTCATCATATTATAGTGTTATCTTAAAGTTTAAAGTGTTAGAGACGTAATGTTCCATTTATCATTTCACGTGCATGTTCAACTCATACTTATAACACGAGCTTAATTTATTAATCGGATATCATATTACAATACTTTATTTATAAGTTGAAAATTTTTAGAGTTGACAACAATTCATTTATTGATATTTTATTTAAAATTTGTTTGTATAAGCTATTTAGAATATTCTACCACAAATTTTTCATATAAAAAATGTAATATCATTGAGGAATGATTTGTTGAGGGCAGCCATAAATCTGCTTTCAGTTCGACAGGGAACATTGTTTTCAAGTTATATTTATATATTGTGAATGATTGCACATTGAATGTTCCATGAAATGAGTTAATTTTGTCAGCATTTTAGAAAATGGAAAATATGTTGTAGAGAGGGAAATGCAATTAAATTTTTTGACTTCAGGGACCTCAAGCCTAATGAGAAAACAATCTTAATAAATAAATAAATACATTCTAACAATTTAAACTTATATATACGTGGATTAGAATTAACAAATGTAATAAATTTATGTATTGTCATCACTTGTCTATAAAAAATAATCATGTATGAGGCTTTAATGTACCATTCATGCACGTTGAATCTAGGTATCATAGAAAATCGAAGAAAATAATGAACAATAAACAGTTCACCTCCAATTAAAATGCCTAAAGTACGTACATAAATCACCATGCAATGATCTAACAATGGACATGAGTACGAAAATTGACCACTCTATAGAACCCACTAAAGTGATATTAGGGGCAGAGCTAGAAAATGATGTTAGGATAGGCTGAAATTTAGAAAATTTTGAATAAACTTATGCCACTAGAAAATCGAATTTCGGATATTATTCTCATGACATTCACGATAAAAAGTATATGACACTCAATGAAATTTAAAAAAAAAATGATGTCTTATATTATGATATTCCACTCAATGAAATCTTTGTATTTTTTTACCAAATAAAAAATCGACACTTACCTTAAAAAATATAAACTGACCGATTCATGATAGAAATAAGCAAAAATACATATTCACCAATGAAAATTTAAAAAATTACTTAATAAGTATTCTTTTAGTAACTTTGACAGCCTTTCCAAACGGCAGAAAGCTTGATTGAAACACGCAACCAATTATATAGCACTATAATCCATATGTTATTGTCTCAATATGTTATTTGGTGTGTCATCGATCTTATATATCACCACATTTCAGAGTTAAAAATCTCAACCAAAGTGAAAAAATAAAATAAAATAATAATAATAATGATGATGATGATAAAAAAATCGACTAAAAATTTCAAGGTCAAAGAAATTAAATTTGATTCACGTCAATTTTTTGCTTGGTTTCTAGAATATACTTATATATAGATTACTTTAGAAATAAATAAGTTTTAAAAAATATTCTTTTTTATTGTCAATATCAAGTCTATAATAAGTTATTTATGTTGATCATAATATCTATTTTATGGTCAAAATAAGTAATTTTTTTTATAAGTATGAATAATTAATAAATGAAAACATATGTAGAAATAAAAAAATTAATTACTTTTAAATTTAGAAAAATATTTAGTGTCTCTAACTATTAAAATAAGTAATTTACTTTTAGATCTAATCAATATAAATTATCTAAAATAAAATTTACTTAGTAATTATAATTAAATTTTAGTCAAACATGCATTAAATAGAATATTTAAGTTGACAATAAAATATTCACATTTCATGAATGTAATGAAATAAATAATTAATAATTGTAGTGTCTTTAATACAAGTTTAATAATTGAACATTGGACTTGGGTTGAGATTCAAACTAAAAACTAGAGCTGGGTCAATTATAATATTTAGGCCAAAATTCTACAATTTCTTCTTAGGTTTTGTTTTGGACTGGGGGAATGCCACGCCCTCAATACCTCCGCCCATGAGTGATACATAAACCTGAAGAAAAGAATATATACTAATAACATATATTATCTTCATCATATCTTGACATTATCATTAGAAATTGTTTTTACATTTTTAGATATTCTCTAAGTTTATTAGAAAGGTCTAGAACTCGCATGGGAGTCGGGGTTTAAGAGTTTTCTTCTTGAAAGTAACTCCAAGAGCTACTTGCATTTCTTTAAACATGGCACAACTCAAGATCCCCATTTTAACTTGATAAATTCATTCTGTATAGTTTAGAGTTATCAAACATACTAGTTTCAAGGAAAATATGTTTTGAAATTATTGTATAAAATTTGAGTCAATGATCAATTAAAAAGTGTAAAAAAAAAAATCAATTTATTATTAACTATCGTATCATATCTTTATCCAAAGTGGTAGTCAATCCACTTCCCTCCCTGTTTCTTTGCCGGTCAAAACTATCTCAGCTAATTCCTTCTCCTTCCTATTCTCTTTCAACTGATTCACTCCCCTTATCATTTTTCAAGCATCCGAATGACTATCACTACTTCCACCGCGTCCACTGATATTCCAGCAGCCACCACTAACAACACTAATGAAATACACCATATCGTTATTAGCATCAATGTGGCAGCACAAACTCCTCTTAAACTTGCATCCAATAACTACATCTCATGGAAGTTACAGTTTCAGACTCTATTCATTGGCTATGATCTATTTGGTTATATTAATGGAACCATCACCACCACCCCCACTGACTCAAAATGGCAAAACAATCCCCAATCATGCCCACATCATATAGACTTATCAAGATAAGCTATTCCTCAATACCAATGGCAATTTTATCCACCACATACACCACGCCCTTTCATTGCTCAAGCCAAAACATCTCATCATGCTTGGACCATTTTATCCACCACATACACCACGCCCTTTCGAGGATGCTTCAAACAAGGAAAAAGCCACCTCAAACAAATCACCAAATGTTTAGGCAATGTGACCGAGTTCTTAAAATATGTCAAAGCATGGGGTGATGAGATTTCTCTTCTTGGAGCCCCTATTGACGCCAAGGACCTCACATCTGCCATCGTTGATGACTAAAATGCAATGATTTGAAAATCAACCTAGGTATCAACTCGAAAAAAAAAATGAAGGATCAAGGGTTAAAATATTCAACCAAAGTTGGACTTGGATCGAACCGAATGCAATAATAAATAAATACATACATACACAAACAATAAAATAGTATGGAAAAAAAAAATTTCCCTAATTTTCATATTAATAATTCAAAGTAAATCTTTCTATGTTAATTAGATTCATTATCCTACAATTAGTTTAAATACTTCAAAAAAAAAAAAACCAATATGTTAAAATAGTTTGCTTTGTTAAACTGAAATATTTTAAACCCATAGAAAGTGGTATGTAACATTATTATGTTAATAATCAAGTGCAATTTAAGTTAAATTTGAAAAATAAATAAATTAAAAGATGGAGGTGGATATTACAATTTAGTTAGGTGAGATTCAAAATCAAATTAGTCAATTAGACATACATTTGGAAAATAATTTTGATGGACATTTTAACATTTTTTTGCTATACCACTATCCTATATTGGATGTTTATGAAACCATTTGAGAGAAATCCATCTATAAAAGGAACATGCCATCAAATATTCTTCTATGAGCCTTAGATTGTAGTGCACGATGCCTGATGAAAATCATGGTACGAGAGCTAGCAAGGACAAGAACTCGTTGATTGTAGATGGAGGATCAATGATTAGGTCACGAGCAAAAAAATTCAAGGAAGCCATGAGATTACTTGCTCAAGTTACAGTGTACGAAACATCGATGAAAACAAGTAAAGGGACAAATTTCATGTTGGGCTTGGAAGTGGAAATAAGATAGGTGAACATAATTCAAACAAATGAAGAATAAGCTGTTGGATGCATTGGAATTAAGAAAATAAAATTAGAAGCCAGTAAGATAACTATGTTGTTGCGTAGTACAAAAGGTGATGCTGTCACATGTACTATTATCGAAATAAAAGGTGAGATTTTAGTTGTTTCTTTGCTATCGCACAGCTTAGTTTCTGGACGCATTTTTTCAATTTTTTTCCTAGAAATCTATTTTTGTAGAAATCTTGTTATGATATCTTTTTTAATATATTTTGACATAATTTCGTTTTAATTAGGGTCTTATGGATTTCCTATAAATATGACTTATTTGTTTCATTGTAAAAACACACAATTACTGAGATATTATTGCGAAACATATTGTTTTCAATTGGTTCTTCATCAAACTAAACTCGAACTTACTAAGAATTGATTTCTTGAGGCGTTCAACAATTCAAATGACGTTCATAGGTTTTGTGATCATGGGGTTAATATATGGATTTTAATTTTCTTAGTTCTTTGGTTCAATAATTTATTGGGTCAAGCTTTCAAACCTTTATTCTTGGCTTTCTTATGTTTGATCTAATTTGTCATGAGTTTCATAGCTACAATTATTAAGTATGTTTGCATCAGTTGGTATCAGATTTTAGGCTCCAAAAATTAAGGTTATATCATTTACTTTTTTTTTTTTTTTTTAGTCTTAATCTTCGTCTTCTTCATCTTTTAAGTCATCCAATGCAATTGAAAAACCAAAAAAATTCAAAAATTGTTTGTGCACTAAATTATTGCCCAAATTAATTCATTTTCAATTTTTTGGGCTATTTAATAATTCTAGCGTATTTAGCAAAAAATAATAATAATAATAATAAATCCAAAATTTGAAAAAAAAAAAAAAAAATAATAATAATAATAATAATAATAATAATAATAATAATAATAATAATAAATAGAGCAATTATGACAAAAAAAAATCAATTCCAGAGTCAAAGTGACAAATTCGAATTCAAGAAACACTTTATTGAATTTATCCTTAGTGTTTCCATTCAAAGTGTCAAATTCCTACTTTCTTGAGTCAGTCCAGAGTCAATTTTCATACTCAATTCTTTGTTTGAACTCCACAATTGTTATTTTTTTATTGAGATCAAATTCGTTCTTTTGATGCGCTTACAATGAAGCATTGAGTGAAAAAAAAGGTAGAGTGGTGAAACTAACAGAGGCAAAAAATCAAATTGAGTGGTACATAAGTGTGCATATGTGAGGCGAATATTATTCTAGTTTTAAGATGTTTGACAAAGACGATTCTACTTCAGGCGGGAAAAATAATCGGTTCATCGTGACGGAGTAGATGATACGCTGATTTGAAAGGTTGCTTGGAGATATGAGAGATATTATGAATAGACAAGAACCTTCAACGGAGAGGGAAGATGTATTGTTTGCTAATTTAATTGGAGAATAGCCTAGAGAAGTTACTAACGCAAGGAGGCAAGGTAGGCGAAAGCCTAAAGCGGATATTAGTGGTGAAATGAAGCGAGTGGTGGAATTGACGATGATGCGTTAATGGAAGCTGAAATAGGAAAAATGAGGAATAGAGAAGATATGCATGATAAAGGGCTAGAGATTATGTTGGAGATATAGTAGACAGAAATATGGGCAATATTAAAATGGCAATTCCTTCATTCAAAGAAAGAACAATCTGAAAGCATATTTGGAGTGGGAAAAAAAAAAGATAAAGCTTATATTTGATTGCCAAAACCTACTTGACGGAGAAAAAGGTAAAACTTGCTGTCATTGAATTTTCTGATTCTGATTATGCTATCCTTTGCTGGGATCAAATAGCAACATCTAGGAGGAGGAATCATAAGAGGCCTATTGAGACATGGAAAGAATTGAAGGCTATTATGAGGTCGAGGTTCGTTCATAATCATTATTATAGGGATCTTTATCAAAAATTGCAAGGCTTTTATCAAGGACCTAGGAGTGCAAAAGATTATCGCAAGTAGATGGAGATATTCATGATTAGAGCGAATGTTTAGAAGGGACCGAAAGGCCATCATGGCTCAATTTTTGAGTGGTTTAAATAGGGAGATAGCTGATGAGGTAGAATTACAAAATTATGTACAATTGGAGGACATACTACATGCAGCTATGAAAATTGAGAGAGGATTGAAGAGGGGTTAGCTATCCGGAATGGGATAACCATAGAGGTGATGGGCTTGTTTCAAAGAGTAGAATTGAGCCACCAAAGGAAAGGGAGAAAGTTGCTAGCAAAGTTACACCTAAGATGAATTACCAACCTTCTAGGAATCAGGATATCAAATGTTTTAGGTGCTTGGGATCAAGACACATTGCTTCTCAATGTCTAAATAAGATGGTGATAATCTTGCGCGGCAATGGAGAAGTGGTGAGTGATAGTTAATGTGATTATGCGGAGTTGGAAAATGCCAGTAATGGCCAAAAAATGGAGTATGCAATGGGAGAACTATTGGATACAAGGCGAGTTGTTAATGTTCAAATCAAAGTGGATGACTTAGAGCAACAAAGAGTGAACATATGTCATACCAGATGTTATGTCAACATCAAGGTATGTAGTATGATTATTGATAGGGAAAGTTATACCAATGTGGCTAGCAGTCACTTGTTAAGAAATTGGGGTTAACTATGCCAAAACATTCTAGGCGTTATAAATTATAATGGTTGAATAAATGTGGAGAGGCTAGGGTAAATATACGAGTGTTGGTGTGTTTCTCAATTGGAAGGTATTATGATGGATTGATGTGTGATGTAGTTATTATGCATGACGGGCATATTTTGTTGGGGAGACCATAGCAATATCAGAGGGAAGTAATGCATGATGGGTCAAAAATAGATATAGTTTTACTGAAGATGAGAAATTTATTAGCCTTGCGCTATTAACACTAAAACAAGTTTATGAAAATCAAATCAAATTGAAAAGTGAGGAGGATAAAATAATGTGGGGAAAGGAGAGTGAGATTGATATTTCACAACAAGAAAGTTAGAGAGAAAATAGTGAGGTAGCTAATTATGAGAAAAATAAGTAGAGCCACAAGAGAGACAAGAAAAAGAGTCTTCTAAGATGAGAGAAAAGTCGAAAGAGAATTTGTTTGCAAAAAAAAGTGATTGAAGAGGGCAATAGTTGACAACCAACCTATGATCTTTTATAAGGAATCTAACACACCCCTTCATAGTTTGGCTACTTCTTTGTTGTAGAAATTCCAAGACTTATTTTTGAAGGACATGCCGAGTGGGTTAGCATCCATTCGAAGATTAAACGTCAAATTGATCTCGTACCTGGAACTATCATTACAAACGAGTTGGCTTATAGGAGTAATCCCAAAGAGACCAAGGTGCTTCAAAGGTAAGTAGAAGAATTGATGAGTAAGGAGGTGTGTAAGGAGTAGTATGAGTCCATGTGCCGTGTCAGTGCTACTTGTGATTACGAAAGACAAAACTTAAAGGATGTGCATAAACTGTCAAGCAATGAACAACATAACGGTAAAATATCCACACCCTATATCTAGGTTAAATGATATGTTTGATGAATTGTATTAATCATGCATATTTAGTAAAATAGATCTTAAAAGTGGATATCATAAAATTAGGGTGAAAAGGGAAGATGTGTTGAAAACTACTTTTAAGACTAAGTATGGTTTATATGAGTGATTTGTCATGCCATTTAGATTTGCTAATGCACCTAACACGTTTATGAGATTAATCAATAATGTCCTGCGTGCATTTATAGGTAAGTAAATTCATAGTAGTTTACTTCGATGATAACTTGGTATATATAGTAAGGATTTAAATGAGCATATATGACATTTAAATTGTGTGCTTGTGGTCTTAAGATAAGAATAGCTTTATGCGAACTTTAAAAGTGTATATTTTGCATGAAAAATGTTGTTTTTCTAGGTTACATTATTAGGTCTAAAGGAATTGAGGTGGATGAGAAGAAAATTAAAGTCATCAAGGAGTGGCCAACACTGAAAGCATAACCAAGGTAAAAAGTTTTCATGGTATGGCTAGCTTCTATAGGCATTCTGTTAGAGACTTTAACAAAATTGTCCCACTACTCATGGAGATTGAAAAGAAAAGTATAGAATTTCATTGGGGCGTTGATCAAGAATATGCTTTTATCACTATTAAGGACAGGTTGGGTACCGCACTGGTTCTATCACTACTTAACTTTAACAATATTTTTGAGATTGAATGTGATGCCTTTGAAATAGGAATTGGAGTTGTTTTTATTGAGGAACGAAGGCCAATAGCTTACTTTAGTGATAAAGTGTAAGTGGAGTAACTTCGACTATCCTATATATGAGAAGGAGTTGTATGTACTTGTTCGAGCTCTGGAGACATAGCAGCACTACCTGTGGCCAAGGGAGTTCGTGATCCAATGACCATGAGTCATTGAAATATCTAAAGAATCAAGGTAAACTTAACATGAGGCATACAAGGTGGATTGAATTCATCGAGAACTTTTAATATGTTATTCGTTACAAACAAGGTAAAGAAAATGTAGTATCGAATGCATTGTCAAAGAAATATGTATTTCTTTCTTCTTTAGGTGCTAAATTCTAGAATTTGAATGTGTCAAAGATATGTATGCTAATGACCAAGAATCATGTAACAAAGGTGCCATAGATAGACTCTTTAAGCATGATGGATATTTATTTCGAGAGAATAAGTTATATGTACCAAGGTGTTCAATGATAGAATTGTTAGTACGTGAGGTAGATAATGAAGGTTTAATGTGTCACCTTAGGATTAAAAAAACCTTGGAGGTGTTAAATGAACACTTTTAAAGTTGGAAGAATTGCTTGCCATTCATAGAATTTGCATATAATCAGGCCATGCATTTTACTACTTCTTATACTTCATTTGAAATTGTTTATTATTTTAATCCACTAATACATTTGGATTTAATTCCTTTATTTGTTGATGAATGTGGTATTTTAGATGGAAAGAAGGCTGAGCTGGTAAGATCACTCAATGAGAAGGTACGGTGCCAAATTAACAAGAAAAATGAGCATTATGCTTTTCAAGCAAACAAATGACGAAAAAGCGTTACATTTGAACCAAGAGATTGAGTTTGGGTTCATGTGAGAAAGAAACACTTTTCGGCTCAAAGGAACTCAAAATTGCAACCGGGAGGAGATGGAATGTTCCAAGTGCTTGAAAAGATCAATGATAATGCCCATAAATTGTCCAAGTGAGTATAATATTTCTATTACTTTCAATGTTTCTGATCTCTTTCTATATGATGTTGGTGGAGATTCAACGATGAATCATTTTGAAGAGGAAAAGAATGATGAGAACCGTGGTACGAAAGTTAGCAAGGATAAGGACCCATTGATTGTGGATGAAGGCCAAACGACTAGGTCACAAGCAAAAAAAGGTTAAAGAAGCCATGTGATTACCAATTCAAGCTACAGTGGACGAAACATCGACAACAAGTAGAGGGACAAGTTTTATGATGGGCTCAAAATTGGAAACAAGATAGGTGAATATAATTCAAACAAATGAAGAAGAAGTCTTTGAATGCATTGGAATCAAGAAAACAAAATTGGAAGCCAATCGGACAATTATGATGTCATGTAGTAAAAAGGGGGGATGTTGTCATATGCAATATTCTCGAAACAAAGAAGAAAAAAAGAGTAGAATTCTAGTTGTTCTATGCTGTTGTGGCAGTTATAACTATGTAGTCTCACAATTCATTTTCTGGACGCATTGTTTTAGGTAAGAGTATTTTTGTAGAACTCTTGTTATGATATCGTTTTTATATAATTTTATTTTAATTAGGTTTTCTTGAGTTCCCCATAAATAGGACTCATTCTTTTCATTGTAAAAATGCACAATTATTGAGATATTATTGTGAGGGATATTGCTTTCAACTTGTTCTTGATCAAACTAAACTCAAACTCATCAAAAATTGATTTCCTGTGGCATTCAACAATTCAAGTGAGGTTCATAGGTTTTGTGATCGTGGGGTCAAGAATTTATTTCAATTATCATGGTCCTTTGGTTCAATAATCTATTTGGTCAAGCTTTCAAATGTTGATTCTTGACTTCCTAGGGTTTCATCTAATTTGTCGTGGATTTTGTAGCTACAATTGGTAAAATTGATAAAATTGCCATCGGTTCACCGGTTTATGGTTAAATTGGCTAATTCAGTGGGTTTTGAACGATATTTGTTTTATTCGGTTAATCGGGGTTCTACTAGTTGAACCGGTTGGGCAAATTTTGACAACATTGTTACAAGGTACTAGTGTGTGCAATCCAAGCTAGAGATACCCCCATCACCTTTGAATAACATTACGAAAAATTAACTTTAAAGCCTCAGTGTTACCAACCTAACCTTAGCATCTTCACTTTGCAGCAATTGCTAGTTCTTACTAGTCAAAATACACTACATTGGCATTATCCCTTATCAGGCCCGGCCTCCGCCTCAGGCCCAAGATCTCAGGGGGCCTCGTTTTGGCCCTAATTTTTTTTTTTTTTTAGTTCAATTGGCCCAAATGAAATGCCCAACCCAATAACTAAATCAATCCCAACCCAACAATCCATTTACCCATAAATCCCAACCCAACAATCTATTTATCCAAATCAAATCCAATCCATTTAACAAAATTCCCAAATCTGAAAATTGAAAATTCATATCAATTGTCTCACTCTCACCTCCGACTTTCACGAGCGACCGTCACTGCCCTCTCCACCGTCGGTTCGTCACTCCCCTCTCCACAGTGACAGTGAGCAGTGACACAGTCCGGTGAGACGTTGAGTGACGTGAGGACCGATGAGGTGAGTCCACTGTCCACTGTCCACCACGAATCTGCGTTGGCGGTTGGCCGGTTGGCCCTTCTTCTGGCTTTTGCTTCTGCCTCTGTCGCCGGCTTTGCTGCTCGTCTCCGCAGCCTGCAGGTCCGCCCGACTCCGCCGTCCGCTCCGCACAGGCCACACCGCACTCAGCTTGTAAGTTGTAATTGTAATAAATAGAAGTGATTAATTAGGTGACAAATGACAATAGACTTTGCAGATTAATTATTTAACGAAGTTGAGATGCATTTTTGTTTAGACATTTAATCAGTGGGATCCATTGCTTCTAGAATTGTGCTAACGATGAAGCAACGAGTAATGATATATAGTGGTAAACTGGTAATGTGGTATATTACATAACAATATTCATTAATTACAGCCAATGATGAATTTGGAGGACTAAATTATGGCAAGTTCGTAGGTTGTGATAAGTTATTTTACTCTTGTGTTTTACTTTGATGCGCACTGAAGTTTATGAATGTGAACCTAATAACTTATTTTCAATGTCTTTGGAACATATATGGTTCATATTTGATATGCTAAACTGAATAAAATTTGATAAAACTAAGGAAGAGAGAAGTGAATAATGTCCATACATCATACCTAATCTAATAATGAAGTAACCAAAATTTAGAGGATTGATTTGGAGGAATTTATAAGTTGAAGGATTTATATAGAATTATCTAAAAGTTAGAGGACTGGTTAGGAGGTATATAAGAGTAGGAGGATTGATTGTATTAGTATAAGAAAGTTAGAGGACGAATATGAAGTTGTTGTAAGTTCAAGAACTGGTTTTATAATACCTGAAAGTTGGAGGATGAATATAGAGGAAACTAAAAGCTGGAGGACTAGTATGCATATATCTTAAAGTTTGAGAACTTATTTGTAGGTATAATAAAGTGAAAGGACTAATTTATTGACATTTGAAAGTTGGAGCTGCTTTGGTGGTATCTGAAGTTTGGTGCCTATTTGGTGTTATCTAAAGGTAAGAGGGTTGATATAGAATTATCTGAACAATAGAGGATTGACTTAGTAGTACCTTGAAGATAAAGGACTTAATTTTTGGTGCAAAAAGTCCAAGGATGAATTTGGAGGTATTAGAAAGATGGTGGACGGACAGGGAAGTATCTTTAATTTGAAGGACTAGTTTTGTAGGCTTATGAAAGTTGGAGGATGGACTTGGACTAATTATGAAAGTTGGTGCAAAAAATAAATTTTTACAATATGATTTCTAGGAAATTTAAAACATATCAAGTAGAAATGGAAGCAAACAATTATTTTTTAATTATGCACACCATGCTTCCTAGTAATTTATTTTCCTCACAAGAAGTTGAACCTTTCAACATCATCTAAGGGGGAAAGTGAATTCTTATATTTGCCATCGACACCTTGTTTTGCTAGTTGATTAGAAAGTTAAAAACCTAAGCTCATTACACCCCTATAACATATCATTCCCATTGTTACTGAAATAAACATTTATTAAAAGAGCTAATTGAACAAAAAGATGCTCCCATATTAACGAATCAGCAGCATTTGGCATCTCCAATTACATATTTAAGAAGACTCACTCGTCTTGCTATACTAGACTAGTGAGGTAGACCATGAATTACAGTATTGAAATGTTATTAACAAATCCAATGATATAAATAACTTTCCCTTAAACAGTCAAACCTTGATATAATTAGACAGAATTAAATTTCATCTCCGAAACTATTCATATTGAAATTAAAATTACACACTATAACATCCATGTTTTAACTATGATCTAGTAACATCCATGTTTTAACTAAATTGAAGTTTTATAATTTATCAAATACTTGTTATTTCTTTCATTTTAATCCATCATATACTTGTTATTTCCTTACATGTTTCTTTTTGCTATGCTAGAGCATCGTTGACAGAATTCAAAAATTGAGATCAGCTTACCACTGGTTCAGAAAACGGGATCATTCTTAAGGGTGTAATTCCATAATTTTCATCAAAATTTCACTTATCAGGTAAGCAATAGCTTACCCTAAGTTGTTATTGAAGAGATTGGAAATGTTTGAAGTCTGGTCGGCTTATATGATTGCTTATTGTAGAATGAACAATTGCACAGACGCACGTAGTAACTATATTGGAAACTATAATTGTGAAATGATTGAGTTATTTAATAATTGTTTTTTAGGCTACTCACTGGACATTACTATGCCGCCTAAATACGAGTCTGGTGCTCAAAAGAGGAAAAGAAAACGAAGTGAAATTACATTAATTCAAAGTCAAGCAGGGGATATTAACAAGTACTTCAAAAGTGACAATGTGAATGCGTTGACTGAGGATGAAGTAGAGATTCAACCTGCCCATGTTAATGAAGTGGATGATAAGGATGAAGAAGTGAGTCAACCTACCGATGTTAACGAAGTAGATGATAAGGAAGAAGAAGTGATGAAGCCCGCCTCTAATAATGAAGAAGATGATAAGGAAGAAGAGGGCTGTTTTTCTCTAAATTTGGATGATCCCGGGAATTGGGAAATTATTGATCAAAGAACAAGGGATTACTTAGTTGAAAGGGGTCCAAAAAGAGTTGATGACATCTCGTTTCCGAAAGACTATACAAATAGACATTTTGATTCTTCACAATATAAGCGATTGCCACCAAATGGAAAAACAGTTGATAGAAGATGGCTAGTATATTCAGTGTCTATGGACAGGATCTTCTGCTTTTGTTGCAAGTTGTTCAAAACACCAATAAATGTGACAAAAGTTGGCCAACTAGGTAATGAAGGATTCAAAGATTGGCATAATTTGCATCGGTCTGTTAAAAGTCATGAAGGAAATGAGGAGCATTTACGTTGCATGACTAGTTGGATTGAATTGGAAAATAGGTTTCGATCAAAAACTACAATTGATAAAAGCATTGAATTGTTGATTAATGCTGAAAGAGAACATTGGAGACATGTATTAAAAAAGATAATCGCTATTGTTAAAAGACTTGCGAAAAA
>NC_036249.1:17655077-17820286 GCF_002742605.1 Olea europaea var. sylvestris | reverse complement strand
GTATGACAACGGATCTAACATGAGCGAGAAGCACAAAGATGTGCAAAGAAGAGTCTATGAAATGAATCCCAGAGCTTTCTATACTCCATGTGGCGCTTATAGTCTAAATCTAGCATTATGTGATATGGTGAACTGTTGTTCCAAAGCTGTATCCTTCTTCGGAGTGATACAACGCATCTACACATTATTTTCCTCTTCTACCAAGCGATGGAAAATTTTCAAAGATAATGTACAAGGGTTGACAGTGAAGCCATTGTCACAAACACGTTGGAAAAGTCATGTTGAAAGTGTGAAGCCTATAATGGAGCAAACTGCACAGATAAGAGATGCATTACTTGATTTAGCAGAAAGTAATGAAGATCCTAAAGTGAAGAGTGAAGCCGAGTCATTAGCAACACATGAACTTCAAAATTTTGAGTTTTTGTTTGGCATGATAATCTGGTACAGATTGTTGCATGCTGTCAATATTGTGAGTAAATTTCTTCAAACCGAATCCATGGATATTGATCATGCTATCGACCTCTTGCAAGGGCTTGTTTCATTTCTTGAAGAATATAGAGAAATTGGATTTGCTATTGCCAAAGATGAAGCGGCAAAAAAGGCAAGCGAAATGGGAATTGAAGCTGTATTTACAGAAAAACGCATAATTCGAAGAAAAAAACAATTTGATGAAAGCGGTAGTGATGAGGTAAACAATCAGCAGAAGAATCTTTTAGAGTTGAGTACTTTATTTTTATAATTGATCAAGCTCTATCTTCTATGAGGACTCGATTTGAACAATTCAAACAATATGATGACACATTTGGATTTTTGTTTATTTTGAAGAGGTTAAAGGATACAACTTTTTCAAGTTTGTTGAAATCTTGTTTGAATCTTGAGAAATATCTTCAACATAATGGGCGTTCGGATATTAGTGGAGATGATTTATGTTCGGAGTTACAAGTCTTGAGATGTTATATACCAAGTGAAGCAACAAGAGCAATTGAAGTGCTACAATATTTGAAGACATTGGATGTTTGTTTTCCAAATGCTTATACTGCTTACCAAATTTTGTTAACCATACCGGTTACAGTTGCATCTGCAGAAAGAAGTTTCTCAAAATTAAAGTTGATCAAGACCTATCTCCGATCAACTATGTCGCAAGAAAGATTAAACGGATTGGCTATGTTATCAATAGAAAAAGAAATGGTTGAGCAGTTAAGTTATTCAGATTTGATTGATATTGTTGCCTCTAAAACAGCAAGACGAATAGTATTTAACTAATTGTTTGAAATTTTTGGTTTGATGGTTTATAATATAAATCGTTTCTATGATATATTTCGTTATTGTTTTAATGTTAGTTTTTTAAGTTAGCAATGAATCACATAATACACCTTTGAATTTTGTCGCTGGGGGCCTACTTTTCATCGTTCGCCTCAGGGCCCATTAGACACAGGACCGGCTCTGTCCCTTATCCACTAACGGTCTACTCACCACTTGCGAGAATTGTCCCTCTTGTCTATACCTTGGATACTATCAATATGTAGACTCCAAGGTCATTCGGTAAAACGATGTCCCTCATATCGACTAGTCCCAAATCATCCAAACACCAAATCCTCTCATAATCCGTTGCTCAATCCTACATCACCATGGTAATCCAAAGCCAATTATAATTCCAACCATCCCTCCTCCATAGTGGCTCTTAAATGGAGGCACATCTGAGAATGTTACCTTTGACTTAAACAATCTATACTACATGCAGCTTAAATTGGTTTTGCTGACCTTATGAATGGCGATGGTGTTGAAAATTTACTTTTACATGCATAATGAAATTTAAAATATTTTTCAATTCCCTTCAAGTATTGTTTTGTGTTTAGATGAAAATTGTGACTAAAATTTTACCTTTATTAAATTCTTCAATCTCTTTTGAAACTCCGGATCCCCAAAAAATCATGGTCTCTCCCCCTTGTGAAACTTGATCTACCACGATTTTTCCACACCACAATTATGTAATTGTTCAACATCTAAGGTAATCTCCTTGGAAAAACAAGAATGAAAGATTTTGGTTTATTTTTCTTTTGCGAGCAACAATCTCTTTTTTGACCCACTCATATTAAAATAAGTTGATCCATTAATTAATTAATCTAGTTAATTAAACTTGGCCCATAAGTTAATTAATCTAATTATTTGACTGAAATCTATCAATAAAGAATTCAATTAATTAATTCTACAATTGTCTTGTCTTATCAATTAATTAATTCTTAATATCATTCTTCTAATTCTTGCCTTTTGTGTATGACACATTATGTTCTCGATCACGACGTTGGACTGCATGATTATTATTTTTACATGATCAAAATAACATAAATTAAAAATTTTCCTTTAATTTATTATTAATTCACCTTGATTAATTAATTCACATTCATCGTCCTCGTTAACATCAAGCAATATGTTGAGGCGATAATGTGATGAAAAAATCACGTTGTGTGATAAAACCAAACTTGTTCGTTTTCTATGAAACTCTTATCCATTCATCAGTATAATCCGATGGAGCACGAGATATGGAGATATGTCAATCTCAATTAATCGATCATATATTTTCTACCGCTCTTAATTCAATATTGTCAAAACTCTTTTCGACTTAAGAACTCACCTTGGCCAAGAATTTTGATATCAACTTAAGTGGATGAAACACATAATCTCTTACTATTTAAGAGTGATAAATCCTCTAATATCAGTTACAACCTTCATATAGTTATTGATGTATCCAAATGATGTCGTATTAGTGACTCTTGACAGAGCAACATCCAACATTAATAAAGTATGATTGTCCTCGTATAATTTACTATAATGATCTCAAGTTGAATCACCAATTTCACTATTGAACATTAGAGATTAACGACTGACGCTCAGATAGTTATTAAGGTGAAATCACTTAGAGGGCAGAGGGTCTCTAATATTTTGTTCTTTTAAAAAAATATCCACGCACCCATTTAAATGTCACTACATTTTAACTCTTGATATCGGCTACTCATTTCATGAGTGAGAAATGCCGAACGTGCTGGTCCATCCATAATAACGATATACATATCTCGTTATTATTTACGATCACGAATAATTTAAAATTCAATCATTTGTAATTTATATCTCACATTCACAACTTATTGTGATTAAAAAGTTATCAACACTTGAATCTACAGAATCTATTAATTTAATTAAACAATAAATCTACCTTATGGACTTCGTCGTTTAGGTTGGATATGTGATTTGGAATCATGATTTGGAGAAATATCAAGGGTTCCTTTATTGCTGTCTCACCATGTAGGCCAAATATGTGGGAGCTATTGAAGCATCCAAAGAGACCATCTAGGTCTGAAATTTTTTTACGAATTTGGAGGTGGTACCTACATTAGCACATCCCATAATGTTATGTTGTGATAATAGTGGAACAACGACAAATGCAAAAGAACCAATATAGCTATCAGTGAAAAATATACATAGAATGAATATATCATCTCTTAAGGGAGATAGTCCATAGTGGGATGTGAAAATCTTTAGGATCGCTTCTGAATAGAATGTCGTTGATACATTTACCAAGAGTTTTACAATAGCTAGTTTTGTGGCTCATATTTAGGACATGGAAATCCGAGACATGTCACACTCACTTTGGATAGTTTCTGTTAAGGAATGTATTATCGCACATCGGTTTGATACCGAAATAAATATCAATTTATAAAGATCTTAAGTTTCTCCACTTAATAAGGTTGACCTTATTAAGATGAGCCGCAAGTCTTAATGTGGTATCAGAGCCACCCCTTGAATTTCAAAATTGGTCTGTTCAAATGAGCCACCATGTTGAGGGGGCCTGTTAAGGGATGTATTATCCCACATCAGTTTAATACCTAAATAAATATCAATTTATAAAGATTTTGAGTTCTCCACTTATAAGGTTGACTTTATTAAGATGGACCCCAAGTCTTAACAGTTTCCCAATAGTATTAAGACATAACTGTAATTTATGATATTATGATTTATCTATTAATAAATATAGCTTTATATGTTTCAATTAACTGTTCATGATATAATTGAGTAACCAATTAAGGACTTTCGATCGTATTGTCATAATATGAGTTTTGTATTTGCATATAAAAGTATAGAAGATATAACTCATGTTTCCATTGGCAATTATTTGTTCTAGACTGTGTGATATAGGTTGGATCTCTATTTGGGTTGAAGAGTCAAAGTTTGTCTTGACTGTGATGATTGTCCATTTGAAAGTAATAGCACAAATGCACCTAGAGATGTATTGGCCATGATCAAATAATTCATAGATTAATTTATAGAGAGATCGTGCTAAGAAACAAATCACACTTGTTTGTACTTTGAATTTGCTAAATTAGTTACAGTTTAGTGGTTCTATTATTGAACCTGATGTTTTTTATTATGTCAATGAGTGAGATTAATTACTACGGTATTGACTTTGGTATGTTAGGAGATGATAAAAATTGAAGCTATAAACAAGTGTTAGTGTTAAAAATATGTTACCTTATTCGCCAAGTGAATCCACTTGAGTACTTTCTTTAAAGAGCGATTTAAATCTGAGCTGAATATTTGGAGACATTCAGACTACTTGTTCCGTGATCATATGATTAAGAAACTGTCAAATAAAATACGAACTGCAAGGGCGAAATGGTCATTTAATCATAATTTAATTATTCAATGTCTGATGGGGTAATACTCGTTGATGGCATGTCAAGAGGATATTTCATTGAAAGTAATTTATATTGTTTATGTAACTTCTATATAATTTAAGAAGATAAGCAAAAACTAGTGAAGCATCGAAATTTCCTTACTTGGATTGGATCAATCAGCATCAATCACTCACTCTTTTCACTCAATTAGAGATTTTCATCCCAATTCTATAATCGAAAGATATAACATTAAACACCAATTTAATCTGATAATAATTCTAAGGTCTTCCTATAACACATTTCCACGTTTATTTATTGGAATAAGATATAAGAAGTAACTAAATACATCAAGTATAAGGCTACCAACAAAAATAATTGAAACTTAAACTCAAACAAATATTTCAATCGCTCAATGGAAAAAGCATGATCGAATCCACGAAAAACTTAATAAAAGTTAAGTCAATCTAAAAGAAAAAAAAAAATCTAAAAAAAAATAAAAGCTAAACTTTAGAATTGTTCAACAGTGAAAGTCACATTACATAAGTAAAAGGGCGTTGAAATCTCCAAATCCAATTGAGTTCCTTCGTAATTTCACCAAGATCTTTAATTGTACATGAAATTCTTGCGCAAAATCAGAGAAAAATAGATATAGAGTCTCCTACGTTCTGGGACGTTCTAGGATTTAAATATCATGAGAGAGATGTGTTTCCATAAGAATTTGACTTAAGTTAGGAAACAGAAAATTCACCACAAAAGTGAACCATGCGATTGTAGAAAGAAATTTTCTCCTATACGACTGCATTGAGGACTATGCCATGCAACTGCATGGCATTATATGCTCCACAATTGTTGGGTTTTGGCCCTCAAACTTCATTTTCTCAATGTTTAACTTATTTTCTCATTTTTCCTTCTTCCAATGCTTCATATCTTCTTCCAATTAGTCTTCAGTTCTTTCACATCTTCGTTTTGCCTTCGGGTTAATTTTTTGAATATTTACAATTTGGTCCCTAAATTTTTACTTTCTTCCATTTTGGTCCTTTATAAAGATACTGAGTACATTTAGGCATCAATTTGTCGTAAAAATGCAAGTATTAATGGATGAAAAACATAACAATTTACGTCATTATCACGTCTCTCATGCTCTTGATCTTTCTTGACATTTATCTTTTAAGCTCTCATCTAGAATGATTTGACTTGAATACTTAACTTTCACTTTGATCTTCATTTCAAGTCCAATATATAATGCTTAATTGATTTTAACATTGAACTATCATCACTTAAAATAAATTGTTAGAAACAATATTAATCTTGTTTATTATGATCAAAATATTGAGGATAAAATCGACCATCTATCAACATCAGCATCTATGTGAAAATCCCCAGAACACCCAACCCAAGTTGAGAAGTAGGTTTTGAAATAGGGATCAAACCATCATCTGAACCCAAATTTGAATAGAAGTCGAACTTCTGAAGAGTTTAAGAACCACATTTACCTTGTATAGAGAGGCTATGAAGATGATGATGATGTGTTATCTGTGGCTACTGAAGATGTTTTAAATGAAAAATCCGTGCAGCGACGTTGGCAATCCTACTTGCCCATAATAACAAGTATAATTCAAGTTCAAAGAGTAACAATAAGTCATTCGATAAATGGATAGATTCAACACTTATTTATTCTTTTAAACCTTATCCTAGGTTACAAGTGTTGATTGTGACAAATAAGAGAGTTAAGTTTCTATAACTCTTAACCCTCATTTGGCCTCTATTAATTTTCATTTCATTACATCTCATTTTTCTCTCTTCTATTTTTAATCACACAATCTTCCATAATTTCTTGAGGCCAAGAGCAACCGCAGACTAGGTAAATATATCCAGACTCCACGTGATGAAGATTCAATTATTGAAGCCGTTTGGCTCCCATTAAATTAAATTTCATTTTTCTCTCCCCTATTTTCAATCACATAATCTTCCATAAAATAATATTACGCAAAAACTTTTCCTTCTTTTTCCAAACTACTCATTCTAAAAAAAAAAAAAAAAAAAAAAAACAATTCCACCCATTTTCATTTTCACAAAATGGAGGGCCAAACGGGGGCTTAATAAAATTCAAATCAATGAATCAAATATATCTAAAAGTGATAACTACAAGAATTTACTTATATAAACTTTGAGATAGTGTCGCTTCAATAAAAAGTTAGTGTTTTTCTTAAAAGTTTATGAATAGAACAAATGCAAGGCCATAAAAGCACTAAACGAAATTGTGTGAAACTCAGAACACTTGATACTTGTGTGTGATTTCATCAATAACATGAACAAATAGTGGGTTCAAACCTTCTATGCTACCTAGCATGTCATGCATTACTTTATGAAATTTGTACTCAGATTGGATTCAAATCAAAAGCTATCCATACTCTATGAATAAATGTAGTTAAATTTTAAGCTTGAACTCATTTTATATTTGAGCGAGTGGAGAAATGTTGAAATATTTTTCAAATAACTATGACTCATTTTCAAGTAATTTGAGATTGATCAACAATGACAAAGCCAAGAAAAATCAAAACGAGAAGGCAAAATGAAGGCGATCGAAAAATAGACTCGGCATGACGATGAGCCATCGCCCAAGCATGAGGGTAGACAATTTGGAATACCTGTGCATATTTTTGCATTGGGCAATCACCCAGCTTTGAACCAGGCGATTATCCAATGTAAAATTCTAATTACTGAAGGTCTAGTGCTTTTTCGAAAAGTTCTACATCTTTTTTGCTTGATTTTTGCACATTTTCGTGCATGATTAGGAGTACTATATATATAATTTTAATGATTAAAAATTAGGGACGTAAATTGGGCTCGATGGCTTGAACGACTCGTGGCTTGACCCGAAAAAAGCCCGAGTCACCTAGCCCGTGGCTAGAAAGCACCAAGCCGAGGCTCGAGCCAAGCCCCATTTTTGGGCATTGATTCGAGCCCGACGAGCCACGGGGCCCAGGCCAACTTGATAAATAATACAAAAAAAAAAAAAAAAAAAAAAATTGTACACGTGCACATTTAAAACAACTTTAATCGAAAGCTAGAATTGTACACATGTACATTTAAAACAGCTTTAATCGAAAGCTAAACAGCCGCATGTTACAAGCATCAGATTCCCTGCCGGTTAAGGCAACTTTAAACAGGCAATTATTAGAGTTGTCTATTGAAGGCTACTTCGTATCTATCGACAGCCATCTAGGAGTTAATAAACGAAATTTCTCTACTCGGATCCCGAACCGGACACTCCAAATTAAAAAAAAAAAAAAAAAAAAAAAAAAAAAAAAAAATTGTACACGTGCACATTTAAAACAACTTTAATCGAAAGCTAGAATTGTACACATGTACATTTAAAACAGCTTTAATCGAAAGCTAAACAGCCGCATGTTACAAGCATCAGATTCCCTGCCGGTTAAGGCAACTTTAAACAGGCAATTATTAGAGTTGTCTATTGAAGGCTACTTCGTATCTATCGACAGCCATCTAGGAGTTAATAAACGAAATTTCTCTACTCGGATCCCGAACCGGACACTCCGATTGAGCCCAAATTTTTTTGCCGAGCAAAATTCAACCAAACTCATTGACATGCCTAATTAAAATACATCCAAAACATCAAATTAACATCACTTGCATCCAGATCAAAATCAAACTAAGTTCTTCTATTTTGTTCTTAAAATTCCTTTCTAAGTTTGCTTGCTTAGTTCAAAATTTGTACTAAAATTTTAATTACTCCTACAAACCATTCACATATGACAACCTTCAAAAATAGAACTTGAGAGATGTCAAAAATATAGATGACTTGTTGAGTTGGAGAGATGGGTTGGGGTTAACGAAACAGCTCATCCGGTCTATTCTTTCCTTGTGCCTAAAGTAGTAATTTGGAAGACCGTAGGCATGCAGAATCAACACCGCAGAACGTCTTCAAACAAATGATTGAAAAATCACATCATGTACTCTAATAAAATATGGACCATCGAATCCTTCAAATTTTTTATTTTATTTTATTTTATTTTTCATTTAATTTGGATTCAAAAAAGACCGATTCAAATTTTGCTTAAATTACTTGGACCATCTCCATCAGAATGATTGTTAGACACATAAAACTCCTCAACATGAAAATAAACTTGAAAACAGAAAACCTCGTGATAGTCACCATACAAGAATACTCAAGTAGAACCTTCCCCTTTCTCATTACCTAGTTATATAAAAGATAAACAAGAACGAAATTCCAAAGTCTGATAACACTGTAGAGAGTTTATCCCTTGCTGTCAACACTCATGGGTTCTGCCTTCTTTGGATCTGTTTTCTGCAGTGTCATTTATCAAATCAACATAAGAAGAGGTCTATTTTTCTTCAAGAACACAAAATGTTTTATAACAATAAACGCTCTAATGGTTCCTACTTACATTTAACTTGGAAAACATGTTACCATAAAGTTCGGCTTCTTTTCTATTGTACTCCTTCACCTTGGTTTTAAGAGCTCTGTACTCGAGCTTCACATCCCTGCTTCCATAAAGCGACCAAGTCGTGAAATTGTGAAGTTTTAAGGGGAAGGGAAAAAAAAAAGGCCTCTACCTAATATCAGGACTGAATTAGACTCCTCCTGTTACCTGTTTTCAGGGTCAATTTCAAGAGCTTTCTTAAGATCAAATTCAGCAAGATCCAGATTATCCATGTTTATGTGTGCTTGAGCTCTTCTATATAGCGCCTTCACATTTGTACTCTGAACTTCCAACACCTTCATCCACACAATATCCCCATTAGTGATGCAGAAAATGCAACGAAATGACTACTGAGACCTAGGCAAACCTTAGTACATAGTTTTTCTGCCTGCTTATAGTCATTCAGTTTCAGCTTGCAAGCAGCATTGTTCAGATTGCAAGAAACCTTCAATACTTTGGCCTGTTTCTTTTCCTCTTCACTAAAATTAGTCTCATATTCTACGTACTTGACTGCCTGCATCAGAAATTCTTGGCATGAGGCGCATTACATGGATATGTAATGTATAGAACCTTATTTATATATCGCAAACCAATGCTCCTTTACCCTCTCATATGTCTTCGAGGCTTTGAAATATTTGCACGCCTTGAATAATGCATTCCCTTTTTCCTTTTTCTTGCCAGCAGCCTCAATCTTTTCTTGGGTATTCATATCCCAATATTCCTTCTCCTGAAGATGCCAAAGTATATATGTAATTTGATCTTAAAGAAAGAGAATTGGACATTATAGTTCAACACAATGTACTGACCTTAACAAACGACACAAGCTCAACATTATAGAACACTGTTGAGTTCGGTGGGACCACAGCCAACTCTTGCTTCGACTCGGATGAACCAAATGCAAACTCTGGAGCAATTATCAGTAGCGCCACCTCTCCTTTCTTCATAGACATCACAGCCCTGTCCAACCCCTCAACTACTTGCTCTGTTCAAAAATAGCAACGATCACAAAAAAGGCAGATAGAAATCAAAGAAAGCCAAGCGAAATCTCACTCTCTCGTACCTTCATCCGTCATAAATTCAAAGAGATCATCTTCGTTATCTGCATCACCTTTCTTACTGAAGACAGTACCGTCTTGAAGCTTCCCAATCAATTTCACTGGTAAGCACAAATAGAAAGATAATTTCAGACTAAATGGTCAATTGTCAGAAGAAATAAAACTATGATATATTAAAATGCTTACATTTCACCACAGATCCTTCATTCGGTCGGTCATATCCTTCCCCCTCTTTCAGTATCTTCTTAATGACTCTCTTGTCATTGGTGACATTGGAAACTGTCATCCATGAGACCAGCTCCAGAGTAATATTCAGCGTAGCATTTGGTGGGACAGCTCCAACATCACCAGAGGCTGGATTTCCTTTCTCACCAAATCCATCTGCAATAGAGCAAAATTTATATGCAAGAAATTTGGATTTTCTGTATTAGTTACTTTATTTTCACTCACGTCATTTTGACAACTAGCAAATATGGTACTCACATTGTGGCTTGACTGTGAGGAGGACCTTTTCACCTTTTTTCATTGTCTTCACAGCCTCAGCAATAGCAGAACAAAAATGACCTGAACGCGAAGATAGTATCTACTTAGGAACATATAGATATACACCAGAAGTGTTAATCAACTAAATATATCACAAGTTCACCTTCTTCTACGGTGAAATAAACTCCATCTGATTTTGCAACTAAAGTCCCATCTTCGAGTTTAACCTCATATTTGACTGGATTATAAAATATAGAACAATTAGTAAAAAGTTGTTGAATCAAGAATCACTTAAATTAATGGCAATTTTTCCATACCAAAAACTTCATCAATGTCCTTAGGGTTCTCCCACTTCTCTCCTTCAGAAAGAATCTTTTTGAATATACCACCATCTTTGCAAATGTCCTTAACACTGACCCATGAAAGCAGTTCAACATCAAATTGTAGAATGGCATTTGGAGGAATAGTCGGAGGAGAACCAGATTCGCCATATGCCAACTCAGGAGGAATGGTAAAAATGGCATTTTCACCCTTCTTCATAGTTATGATACCCTGGTCCCATCCCTTGATAACTTGTCCTGCAAAGATTATATACTTTATCACTATTATTATTAATTACTAGATAAATTACAAAAAAAGACACAAAAACAACACAGCTTCTACATATATATCCAATAGAAGGCAAAGGAACACAAGAATTGCCGACAGGCATTGTAACTCCACAGCTCATACACAAACAAAGTAACTGCTGAACTTTCACTTTATTGCTCTGCAACCTTATTTTCAATTCAGACCAAAATCCGAAGAGCTCCACAGCTCATACACAAGCAAAGTAACTGCTGAACTTTCACTTTATTACTCTGTAACCTTATTTCAATCCAGACCAAAATCCGAAGAGCACCCGACCACAAACACATGCACATAAAAAATCACCAGCTTCTTTACAATTGAACCATGGTCAATTAATTAACAAGTCTCTCTCTACAACAACCCAAAAAGCCCCAACCAAAATCAGTTTGAAATTTAAAATCATGCAATCTACAATCACGAGTTCCTTTTATAAGATCAACAACTATAGTAAGTCCAACCATTATCTTCTTCCAATGTGTTCCCACTTTCTACTCGGATGAAAAGAATATATAATGATACACCCTTCAGCGTATAATGATATCTCAGCCAATCACTAATATCAGCTTTTGATAAATTAATTATTGAAAACGCATTCATACAATGTTCAAGTTACCTAAAAGTGTTTCACAAATGATAGAAGCACTCAAAATATCCAACATTTCTACCATTGCCCAATATCCAAACAAGACTTTTGCCCATGCACATCCATAAAATTGAACTTCAACCAGTCACAGAGAAACAGTAATTCCGCTGCACTTTCCTAATACTCCTCGCCTCATTCGAGTTACTTCCTAAACCTTCACCTGTTTCTCTTTTGTTCAAAAACCACTGCAACCAATACAATACGCTACTGAAACAAACCTACCACAAAATCTATTCCCACCCAATCAATGCCCTAATACAGATAAATAATCCCACAGGCCACAGAAACTACCAGATCCAGCTAACTCCTAGTGTAACAAGTTTCAACTTTATGATATTGAAAATTGGTATGCCTAGGTAGGAAACATCCATTATTCTGAATTCTCATTCTCATAAACACGGGGAAATTTTATGTATTGCCCAGCACTAAATATAGTTCCATTTCTTAAACATCATTTGCACTTCGCAAGTTAATTTTCTTCGAAATTAAATTATGCTAAAATTTAGAAGTTAAATAGCAAAAAGACTATAATCAGCACATCAAAGATAACATGACAAAAGTCAAACACGCGTTGCGGGCTGGAACTACCTAATTTGTTCGCAAAACTAGTTTTTCACCTCAGGAAGAAGAAAAAAAGGCACACACCCGCTTTGAAGAACCAAGAATTGCAGTAAAGCGAAGCTTTCTAACCTTGGCCAAGTGTGAACTTGAAAGGCGTCCCCTGATCGCGACTCGAGTCAAA
This sequence comes from Olea europaea var. sylvestris, assembly GCF_002742605.1. Taxonomy (NCBI): domain Eukaryota; kingdom Viridiplantae; phylum Streptophyta; class Magnoliopsida; order Lamiales; family Oleaceae; genus Olea; species Olea europaea. The sequence continues at coordinate 17,807,597 of NC_036249.1, read as the reverse complement.
TTTAGTACCATCCAGTAGCGTTCCAGTATAATGGACTGAAATTTCCAACGATGAAACATAAAATCAATAGACAAACAATAAAACTGAGAAGAAATAATCAAGTATTAACAATACAAGAAAGCATATTGAATAACTAATTAGCAATCCGACTAACTATCAATCACCTTCAACTTCATCGCCATTTTCGGGAGTGTCCCATCCCTCGCCTTCTTTAACAAGCTTCTTCTTCAATCCTTGGTTTCCAATTTCCTTCTCCTCTCCCACTTTCAAAACAGGACCATCATCCGGCAGATCCATGCCCTCGTCCATTCCTTCGTGTGGCGGCATCCCGAAACCCTCGTCCATTTACGAAAACTAATTAACGAAGAGTTAATAGAGATTGCAAATTACTAATTGCAGTATCGTATCAGGGTTGAGAGTCGAGAGCTGAAGGAGTATTACTAGGAGAATGAGTAGGTATTGGGATTTGTATTGTTCTAGAGAGTTCTACTAGTGGTTAGTGAGTGAGTGGAGGGTGAGGATGCTTCTAGATAGTTTAGCTTATCCAATTTATGAAGCTAATGCTTAATTTATAATTATGATGAATACAACGTTTTTCCAATGTTGTTGTCTCATAACATTTAGCAACATATGTTTAAATTTGTCGTGAGTCATCGGCCACGAGCATCATGTCCCCCTCATTATCATTGTAAGCTATTTCCCATTTGTTTCGAGGATGAAATTCTCTTTTAAGGGTCCGTTTGGTAGGAATTTTGAGAATTGATTTTTGACTGTTAGAAGAAAAGTGTGGTCCACATGTGAGAGAAGAAATCAAAAATTACCGCTTGAATAGTAAAATAACGGTCAAAAAATTAATTTTTTGGGGCAAAAAATCTCTACCAAACGGGGCCTAAGTTCGAACATTTTCTCCAGCTCGTTAATAAGGTCATCCTAACCCATCCATGTAGTCAAGTCCACAGCATGTCCAATGGCAATCCCTTGCATTTGCACCTAAAAATAAAACAAACGGTCAACTTTAAGAATTAATTCTTAAATCACAAATTTCGAAATTCATCTAATAAGGTGAACTCACCTTTATATCTGCGCTATTAAGTTGACAACTACACTATGGCATTTGCACTGTACGTGCATCTCACTAGCGTTTGAATAAAATTTCCATTCATTTAAACTCTAAGTGCGAATTTTTGAAAAGTTTGGGGACCTTCGCTAGTACAAATTGAAGATTATGATAATATTTGCTAAAAATTCAAAGGCTAAGGACTGTTGTTGCAATTTTTCCTCATCTTTACTCTTTGAAGGATGCTTCTAGAGAATTTATATTGCTTTATTTAGCATAATCTTTACTCTTTAGAGGATGCTTCTAGAGAATTTATAAATATCATCAATCAGCATAATCTTCGCTCTTTAGCCTCCATTAGGTTTATTTAATAAAAAAAATAGTAGATTTTGATAATAATTAATAAATATATGGTTAAAAAATTGATAAAATCGTGAATTCTAAGATTAAAAATGAATTTAAATTAAAAAAATTAAAAAAATAAAAGTCAAACTGAAACATACAACATAGTGAGATTAGAAAGTGAAGATTTTGTATCATAAGGTGAAGCTTCAAGGATGGACCTGTACTTATTAATTTACAATAATGTTATATTTTAAAGTTTTAGTTTAATTTATGAAACCTTTGAGAGCATATAATCCAAAGAGAATGAATAACAAAAACATGAAATTCATGTTTCACGTGTACTTGTAGAAATTCTACGCTCAGATTCCCATCAGATAAGGAAGCTCCACCACGATCAATACAACAAATAGAAAGCTGCCACTTGGAGGTATGTTAGAATTTAGGTAAGAAATTTAGATAATACATTTTTTCTTTTTCTTTTTTTAACTTAGCCCTTGATTGATAAAGCTTTTTGAGATTATAATTTATCAATTATATTAAACGTGTGGTTAAAAAGTTGATAAAAATTATGAATATAATGAAATGTACGACTAAATCGAAGTTGACTGCTTGTAATATTAAAAAAAGTTTAATTAAGCAAAGGCTTAACAATACTTGACCCAAATATATTTATTAATTATTAAAATTGTATTATAAAAATCAAATCAGCGAAATAAAGGATTGTGGAATTACCCTTGAAGTGTAACTAATTTCTGAACTCGAATTTTGAACTAGACAACAATTGCTTCAATCATGTTCTTGAATCTTGATCGTTAGTCTTCAAACTTTCAACCCTCGTATGTTTCTTGATTTTTCTAAAAATATGAATTGCAATTGGTGAGTGGACACTTCAAAGACAAATCAAAAATCAAAAGTTTGTGAAACAAAACCAAAAAAACAAAAATAAAAATAAATAATAAATAATAAATAGAGAGATCAAAATCTATTTCTTTCTCTTTACGGAGTGAACGGCTAGATTAATTAGAATTTGAGAAAATTGTACCAGCGGTTGCTAACTTCATCATTTTTTCTTTTTTCTTTTTTTTGCAAACTTTATCCTAACTTTCACTTTATACCACCTACAGTCCTAATTTTTCAAAAATAAGCATCTGAAATCCAAATGGACAGTTTTCATCCATTTGATCGTTAGTTGATCAAAAAAGTTGATTTTGACCAAATTTTCAAAGGATTAAAAAGTAATTTTGCTATTTACTTCATTTGTCCTTGTTAAAAGATTAAATTAAAAAACCAAAAAATAAAAATAAACATATAAATGCACCTACCCCAACCCAGCCTTCCCAAATCAAAATAGAGCAACTCTGCTTCTCCAACAAGACCTTACCAGAAACCGTCACAACACTACCTTTGACCCATACCGTCGCGACAACTCCTAGTCATGATCGCTACCTTCCAGCCCACTGCACGTTTGAAAATCAAACAAAAAAAACTCATTCCCTCACTCAAAAATCATTTAAAGAAAAATCATCGCCCACGCCCACCACCATCAATCTAAAACAAAAAATCAAATTTATCTCTATCAAATCTAGAAATCAAATCCTACACCACCCAAATCAAAACTAGAAATCATTCATGGATTTAATTACAGAGTTTTAACCCATCATACTTGTTGTAGTTCGTACCAATTCCCTTATGCGCGATTTAGTTAATAGATCAGCCAAATTTCCATTTGACTTCACATAAGTGAGTGACATTATTCCAACTTTGATTAATTTCTTCATGTAAACTTCATTATTTAATTTAGCTATAGTAGCTTGATTATCACATAAGATAAATATTGAAGAACTACTTATTTCTCCCAAAAAATCATTCAGCTTCTTTTTTGACTTCGGTTAATGCCACAAATTTGGATTCCATAGTTGAGTGAGTAATATAAGTTTCTTTCTTGGATTTTTAAGAAATTGCACTTCCTCCAAGGGTAAATATCCAAGAGAAACCAATAAATCAAATGCATTCTGCATCATGAACTTTGTACTACATAACTGATGTTGATTTATTCTCACCATTACTAGATATCCAAACATTATCGATAGCATTTGCATACTCAAGTTGTGTTATAGCTCTTCCATCATTCTTTACAAGTTCTAAACTTAAATCGAAAGGAGTGGTAGCCTCTTTAATGTTCAAGTGATCAACTTATTAACCACATTTTCAACATAATGTGATTGGGACTAGTCTTAGTTTTGATACCTAGTATAATATCCATTTGACCAAGATCTTTTATTTTGAATGTGAACATTTAATTGCACACAATCAATATATCGTCCACGTATAAACAAATAATCACAACATGATTATTACAGATTTTTGAACACAAACATTTATCAATACTGATGTGTTTAAATTCAAAAGACATTATTGTTAAGTTAAACTTTTTGTGCCATTTATTTAATGCTTGTTTTAATCTATATAAGGATTTTATTAACTTGCAAATTTTATCCTCATTTCCAGATAGAATAAAATCGTGCGGTTATTTCATATAAACCTCCTCATCCAAATCCTCATTAAGAATGTCGCTTTAACATCTATTTGATGTATATACAAATCATAGATAGAAGCTTTGGCAAATAAAATCTTAATAGATGTTATTTATCCAACTAGAGCACACGTGTAAAAGTAATCTATTCCTTCTTTTTATTGATACTTTTGGTCACCAACCTAGTTTTAAAGGTATGAAGAGCACTGTCTACTTCCTACTTCCTTCTAAATACCCATTTATAGTCGATAGGTTTTATCCAAGTGTTAAATCGACTAATATCCAAGTTTCGTTTGACATTATTAAATTAATTTCATCATTTGTAACATCTTTTCAAGAAATACTATATCTAAATGACGTTGCTTCTTGATAAATTTTAGGATCAATTTCCACTTAAAGAATATATGTAGCAATTTTTGTGACACTCTTCTCATTTCCCTCAACTAAATAGAAGAAAATAGGTTGAAAATCAAATTCATCGGGTCCTAACACTATCCCTTTTCAAGCTCTTTTACCTCTGGAAAAGTTCACTTATTTCAACATTCTCGAAAGAGTGCTTCTACTTGTGATCTTGTAGAGTTAGGAATCCTCACTTGAAGTTCTCTCAAAGAATTATTATTTGAAGATAGTAAATTATCAAAGAACTCTACTTCTCAGGATTCAAATCGATTTTCAAGTTTAATAAACGGTATGCCTTGTTGTTCTGGGCATATCCTACAAAGTATATTTGATCCCACTAAGACTCAATTTGGTCTTTTTAGGATCTGTGTTATTACAATAAGCAAGACACCCTCCACAATTTGAAATAATCAATATTTGATTTTTTACATTTCCACAATTCATAGGAAGAAATCTTAATTAAATTGTTTAGAAGGAATCATATTAACCATGTGACAGGCACTTAATAAAGTTTCACCCAATATGTTAGTTGTAAACTTAGCACTTAATAACATAGCATTTATCATTTTAACTAGTTTCCTAATCTTTTTCTGAGTCAAACATTTTTGGTTGAGTATTCTAGGTATGCTACATTGATGTATTATGCCATATAGTTCACAAAAAAGATTAAATTCACTAAAGAAATATTTACCTCCCCTATCACTGCCATATAGTTCACAAAAAAGATTAAATTCACTAGAGAAGTATTCACCTCCCCTATCACTTCTACTTAATTGATTCTTTACTTTGACTTTATATATATAGAGAGAGAATAATCATCTATGAATATTATGAAGTATCTGTTAACATATGTTGGAATGAAGTAAATCTAATAAATTAGATGTCTTTTCAACACTATGAAAATGTTTCTTAATCATTTTAGACTTACCACATAATTTACATTTATTATGTTCTATGATTTCACATGAAATCATTCTTGTTAAAGTAAAATATTCAACATGTCATAAAGAAATAGACTCAATAATATGATTCAAATTTGTAATTTTATTGATATTATTGTCAATAGTACAACCTTTGACAATTCCATCACTAGAATTGTTTTTTCAACAAAAACATCATTCTGAAAAAAGTAAAAGTTTGCCCTGACTCAAATTTGGGCTTAATTCCCTATTTTCCCAACAAGTCACCACTTACAAAATTTCTATTCATATCCATTAAATACAATGCATTTATTAATTTGATTTTCTTGTCGAATTTGAATTGTAAGTTTACACTTCATTTGCCAACAACCTTTGATTAAACTTCATTTCCCATTTGAATGTGTTCATCATTCACTTTTTGATAGATTTTGAAAAGGGATATATCATAGCACACTTAGATGGTGGCATAATTCTTGAACCTTTTCTTTGATCGAATCCTCACAGTAATAATGATGTTATCAATAGAGTTCACTTTGTTGGGACTTGAGGATTTCCTCTTCTTGAAATCCTTGTTGTATTTGTTTGGTTGTTCCACGGTATGGGCTTTGAAAGTGCACTAATGAGAATTTCATTCACATCTCATGCCATTGACCCTTCTTCAATTCAAACATTATGAAGAATTTTTTCCTACAACCCTTCCATGAAGATGACAATTTTCCAATGATGGCACCAACTTGGAAGGTTTCAAAAAGATCAATCTTCATGACCCTCATTTTATTGACAATGACTTGCAACTCATGGATGTGTCCTAACAAAGGCAAGCTATCCAAAAATTTGAAATCAAAATACTTAGAAATCAGAAACTTTTTGATAGCTTCTTCCTCGACCTTGTATTTGGTTTCTAACAATCATCTCCTTCGTCGATGTGTTATATGTATAGAGATCATAGAGATGCTCGAAGAGAACGTTCGTCCTCTACATATCAATTCATCTTCTTTTCTCTTCTTTCTTTTTGCCTTTATTTCTTCGATTTCATTTGGGATTGGTTCCGACAATGGTAGCAAGTCCAGATCCAAACTGTGGAAGATCTTCAATGTTGTAAGAAGAAATTTCAATTTATCCTCTCATCTTGTAAAGTTCGACCCGTCAAATCTATCAAGCTTTACAAAGTCTTGATCCAACATCTATATCATAGTCATGGTCGTCTCGTTCTCAATATGACAAATATCATTTGAGATTATTGATCAAAAGTTGATGATGAACAAGAAAAAACCAACAACAAAAATTTCGATAAAATGGAAGGTTTGAACACGATTATTAATCGCTGTTCTCAAACTATATTTGTGGGCACCAGGATAAGTGTTTGAAGTCTTTCTAATGCAAATAGTTTGTAGGAATAATCAAAACCTTAATCTAGAGTTTGACTTAAGCAAACAAACTTTGAAAGGAACTTTAGAACAAAATACAAGAACTTGGTTTGATCTTTGATTTGGATACAAGTGATGTTAATTTGATGTTTTAGATGTATTTCCAATTATGAAAATCATTCATAAATATATTACTCCAACAACCATGCAGGAGCAGGTGTAAAAATCAAGCCCAAAAAGATGTAAAACTTCCCAAAATGACATCAAATTCAACAAAGGTAAGAATTTTGTACTGGGTGATTACCAGTAAATCGCCTAGTACAACAAAATGTGCACTGGTTTTCCAAATAGTGGTTGGGCGATCCAGCCTTATGCCTAGGTGATTCCGTCTTCATTTTTCCTTTTCATTTTCATTTCACTTGTCTTTCTCATGGCTGATCACTTCCAAATTATTTTCAAATCATTCCTCATTATTTTTCGAACAATATTCCAACAGTGTCACTCTACATATTGGAAACCAATCTCTACAATTTTAAGAACGCAACAAGTGCATGGATACAAATATGAAGAAGCATAACGTATCGATGTTATAAATCCATAATGCCTCATTGTGGACTCTGACGTCTCTAATTGTGGTAAATCATTTCCTTCACTATGTTGTCCTTTCTTTAAATGTTGGTTGCTGATATCATTCTACCAATTTTGCACAAGCAAATGCGGGCTCTTTTTAGCATGTACCCAAATTGTAATTTTCAATTACGTGTACATGTGAGTTAAAGTAATAATATAGTTCAAATTGAGTATGAAAATGACATTTATGAAGAATACAAAAGCATTAAGTTGGTTGATGCAATGTGTTCAAAATAAATATATATCATCTACTTCCATTCTTGGTTATTTGATGTGTTGAAGTCAGCCAAAGATGAAGGTACATTTTTCAATTACAACCATTATCCAAGAAGAAACTTGCGAGTTACAAATGTTAATATGCTAACTAGTGGGTGGAACAAAGATTCGGCAACCTCATTGTTAGTAACGAACACTGTAAAAGATTATTAGTCATTTGAACCAGATGCAATAACTTCTTCATTGAAAACTAGGGAACTGTAGTAAATGTCCTCCTTACCTTCTGGAGATCTCGAAATAGGCGTCTCATTGAACTCTGGCATCCTATCCTCTATCAAATCTTGAAACTCATGAGTTGCAACTACTTCACAAAAACTGTGTGCTATTCTACTTGTCATTATTTGAATTAAAAATTTTATTAGCTTCAACACTGATGTAGAATTACAAGATTTTGTTCTTGAAGCCTGAAATTGGTAACTTTTGCTGGGAAAAAACAAAAAAATATACTAAAACAATCAAGACGCAGAGCAACTAGAATAGCAAAAATGAAGAATAGAATAGAATATTGGAAATTTGATTTGAAGAAGAAAGAAAGTTTTATATATTTCTCTCTTGCTCAATATTCTTATGATGAAAGTATAAACCTTATTATACGAAAGTAAGACTACAAAGTTATTAGTTGCACATTAGCCATTCATTTTCATGTAAAAAGAAGCTTGATCATCTACTTCCACATGAAGCGTATAACTAATGTGTTAGATGACTTGATTTTCACAACAATTTTGTCCAAAATCAGCATGGTCTCAATAGACAACATTCCTTTTTCTGGTGATTGAAGTGGAAATGTTTGAAGTTGGATTTCTAGAGAAAAAGCTTCAACCTCTTCATTCTACCTCTTGAAGCTTTAACACTCCAACCTGATGCTTCAAATTACCAAAACAACCTTCTGAAAGAGGCTTTGCAAACAAATAAGCCAATTGAACTTTCGAAAGACAATACTACAAATTAATTTATCCTTCTTTCTCAGCGTGTTTAATTACATTGATAAGCGTAAATCTTGCACTTAGATAGGCCTTTTATCTTGTGATTTGTTAGTTGTTAGCTCAAATTTGTGCTAATTTTCTCGTTTTGTGGCTTTGTAGAGGGTCCTTGGTATCGAAACGTTTCTTGTAGGAAGAGTGGATGTAAAACGTGCTTGCATGCTTATAACCAAATTCCAAGTAGTGATACTTGAAATCACAAAATTAAGGTTGAATTACTTGCCTTTGATTCGCTTGCTTTCCACACCATCTTGTACCCGCCTCTTGGTCAGAAATTCGATCACAGTGGAAAGAATTTAATAGCCACAATCCAAGAACCCAATTTGAGATGTTATCTTCCAAAAATCAAGCCTTTACCCTCATTTCTTTTTACCCCTTGAATAAAACCCAAATATATTTTGTAACACCAGTTCGAGTATTTTCGACTCTTCAATTCATTTTAGAACATACTCAACTTTCTCATTTATATTGTATTTATAATTGTATCACAAAACTCAAATACTTAAAACAATTGTCCGACTGGTAAATACAAGTTGAGGTGTTAGTTAAATAGTCTTCCTTTCCTACTTGAATCCCTTCATTTCAAGTCAGCTGCTTTCCTAGACATGTCCCATCAAACCAAATCAATCATAGTTATTGGTAACATGCTAAAGTAACAACACTGAAATAGAATTTTGAGAAACAGTCAAAAGTATATATAAGTAAGATCAAATGTGCCTCAGAGACTCACACAATGAAGAAGCACGAATCAATTCTTTCATTTTTCATTGGTCGTTAAAGCACACGTGATATGAAACACGTGTTACAATATTTTCTCCCTTTCTTAGGGTGTATGTCCAATTTTGCAAATTAAATACATCGTACAAATCATAATTCAAATATTCCTCGATATCTAACTTGAGTTCTCCTTATATTCATTCCTCCAGGCATTCTCAAATCGAGAACTCGATCTAGCTACTAAATGGGTTTAATGGATAGCAAAATCCATTTCGATTACTTGTTGTAATCTTATCTTGATACCTTATCAAGGCAATTGGATCATGTACACAACATGATCATTATCAAGGCGACATAATCATGTACACAATATCATCACTTTGTCTCATCTCAGCACATCTCAAAACGTCTGAGACAATTGCTCGTGTGAGTGAGCAAATCTCAACCCGTTTGACATACTTTATATGTCCATACAAATCATTTATCTCATAATCCCAACATTAGATTACACATGAACTCAAAATTGTTTATCTATAGGTACATAAAACTCAATCAAGAGTTTGTCTAATACACCAAGTATTATATTCTACTAAATTCTAGAGATTCCATATTATCAACAAATATATCTCTAGACATCTTCAAAGTATGATGATTACATATCATCATTTACGTAGATATATCACAAAGACACTTTCTTTACTAATGTCTCTCATAGAATTACCATTAATTGTTTGGTTCCATCTTGATACTTGAGATCTTAACATACAAGATAGTTGCATAACTATCATGGATCTCATATTCTCAACCAGTATAATTAGATGCTCAATACATCCATACCAAACAATTTCTTTAGCTGCCAAGATATACATTACAACATATGCATCTTGCCACTCTATATAAAAAAGCGCGTAAGTCAAATAACTAATTATGCTCGACTAACTCTCATTCTTAGTCAACAATTGTATATATATTCCAATCACAAGTTATTCGTTTGACAATGAAATAGAACAACTAACAGTAGCACCCTTCAGGTATCACAATACATTTTCTAAGATAATATTGATACCTACTGATTAGATCCATGGCATGACCAATGTTAGGGCAAGTACATCATAGTATACTTCTATCTCCTAACTCTTAATCGTACTAGATATAGTTCTCTAGATATTTTTTTGTGCATTTATGAAGTCTTTGGACATTTATGAAGACTTTTATGGTCACAATTCGATATAGGAGTATCAACAGGGTAACATTCCACGTGAACATTTATAGTATAAAACTCTTGTGATAGAGTAAGAATATACGAATAGTCTTCTTAGCACAAATCATACAATTTGCTAAACCCATGTCTTTTCTTTCAAAAATTGAGGACAACCATTTCAAAATGGTCTCTATACACTCTTTATCATGCTTCGCCAATCCAATGTCATTAATATCAAAGTTAGAATTACAACCTATCATCGGACCTTTTTACAAATACAGTTGTTTTCGCCCATATGATAAAAATTTTGTACGAGATTTAACCCTATTAAAAACTTAAGTACAACTATCAAGCTGACTCTATTAGACCATGCATGTAACTATAAAGTTACCACAATAAAAAAAAAAAAAAAAAAAGCCTTTAACAAGAAATCTAAAAGTCAATTCATGTTGATATCTTTAATCATTTCTCAATTGAGAATAAAAATACAGTCTCTAGGTCGATTTGGTGTAACTCTAAATTTAAACATACCATCACGGCTAGCATTGATGTACAGAAGCGAATCCCATTGTTATGAAAAAAATTATCCAACTCAATACACTCACATTGAGAATAACCTTTTTAAAAAATGAGCTTTATCTATTAGAAACTCATTAGTTTTCCACTTAACTTTCAAGAGCCTGAATGTTCTCGGTAAACATAATGTCTAAATGGAACTTTTACCATATCTCAGATTAGGTCAAAATTCTATACTCCATATATATACTTCCATCACTTTTCTCAAAATTCATCTTCTGATTTTTTTGAACCAAGAATCATTGACATTAAATAGCTCTTAGATCCAACTCGGAACCAAGAATCATTAAATTAGATAGTTTTTGGATGGCTCTCACTCGGATAGATAGCTCCCACCAGAACCAAAAGTCATTGATATTAAATGGTTCTTAGCTCCCACTCGAAATCAAGTATCATTGAAATTAGATAGTTCTTAGATGGCTCCCACTCAAATAGATAGGTCTAACTTAGAAACAAATTACTCCCACTTGAATAAGAAGTTTGAATATTCACTTATATGTGCAAAACTGATTCATCAACACATATAATATCAATTTCAACGATGTTCTCCAATCTTTTCTCTCTTACTGAAAAATATGCCAAAAGTCACATCTTTTGACTCGATATCCATCCAAAATTTCACCTAAGTACCTTATTGGATTACATGTATGTCATCGAGATACATCTAGTTCTCAATAGACTCATGTTCCTACACTCATTATCGAAAACATTTATAGTCCATTAAGAGACTATGATAACCCATATTCGATTATTTACGTGTCCAATACTATTGAGAGAACTCCATTAATTGATATGTTGTAGTTAGCCAATGCTCTTTTCAAAAGCAAATACGTAAGTTGTACTATATATCTTGAACCTCATCATCATCATATTCAGCAATATTTCATTCTTTCAATCCAATACACTATATAATTATTGGACATTAAAGAATAGCCAATTTAATAAGAGTTCCTTTCATTACATAGATCATTGATATCTCATGATAGAGAGTCACGCTGTCAAACAGTTCTTAAAATCTTCACTTCCATAATCTGATTTTCTACTCGATTTCATAAAAATCTAAATCAATACAATATCTTCAACTTAAGAAAATTAGTCTCACAACTTAAGTGCATGAATCCATCTATAAATGTAATGAAAAGTAAAGTTCCATTTCTATCTCTCTTGACTACGGCCTACAAAGAAATTCGGATGGATTTATTCTATGGAAGTTCAGTTCTTACAACTTTGAATGATTTTCTCAACTCAAAACCTCAAACCATTGCACAAATATCCAGAACCATAATAAACATCACCACTTTGAGTACGAACATAACTACCACGTACAAGTTCAAGTAAGAGACCCCATTTAGAAGAACATTAATTGAGATCAAATTTAATGGAGTCTTTGATACAATCTCAATATCAAGTAAGAGGTCAGTTTCTCTACTTTGCAACACTAAGTTGCACTATCAGTCATATGAACCTCCACTCCATCTTCATTATTTGCACATATCTATTTCCTATCAAGTCAAATACTCGACAATAGACTAATATACTTCTTGATCTCATATGAAGTGGGTTTCTAATCCTTGAATCCATTATCTACACAAGATGAGATCCAATTTGTATAATGTTGATACGTAAACAACACTAAGAGGAATATATTCAAGTGTAATATCCTTTGGCTTAACCACTTTCGAGCTAAGAGATTCAAACCATACAGTTGTAGCACTTGAACCTTTATAATATTGATCCTCTACCAAAACAACTTTCATTCACTTACTATCTGAAGTTCTTCTTGATCCCTTTACCAGTCTCCCACGTCCATCCCGCATTTGTTCTAGCTCATTCAATGCTTAAGATTTAAAGTTTTATGCAAGCTAGAACATTGTTACACAAGCATGTCCTCGAGACTTAGCAACATCAAGTCGCATGTCTTTTAACTCACATAACGGGTAGTATCAATAGAAAAAAAATTGACACTTCAATTTGTAAGTCACAATGACTTTCAAAATTTCATATATTAAAAAGGGACTAATTTGAACTTACTACTCATCTAAAATTAATGTGACCAATGAAAATGTTAACACTATGCTAACCACCAACTAAGTCACATTTGAGAAAAAAATCATTTATAACATAACTTAACAATTTAAATGCTCGAGTGCTAAAATTCACATTTTCCCGTACTCGACTAAGTTCGATTCTGATCTATATTCTCTAGAGTAGTATGACCTACATAAGGTCTTCTATTACGTGGTTGATGCTCTCTAAAACATCATGTCCTTCTAGTACATTTAAAATCTTATCATGCCAAATGTTATTGTAATTAGTTTATCACCTTTATTAAGGTTAACTTTTATACATTTTGATGTCATGGTCTATTAGATTTTTAGAGACATGTTATTCTTAATCAATGCCCATTTATGCACATATTTAATTTTACATTAACGTAAATTAACATCAACGATAGTTTAACGTTAGACACAGAGTCGAAAGTTCACTATATACTCAATCATTGTCCGCAATCCGATTGTTTCACTATCATAAACTTGATTTAATAATGCAAAATTCGATGGGTTCTAAGTGAGAATTGCATTAATTCTTCCAACTTCAATACCTCCACTTAGTTGGTGAATCAGATAGTTCTTGATAAGATTTTCTCTAAATCTTCCAATCATCGAAATATTACTCAACTGACAATCGGAATCTCACTAATTCAACTAACATTAGCATTTATAACAATACACGAGTTAATGGATATCATGCATTTCCATAAATATGCACATTTATCTAATAACGTAATTTCATAATGTGCAATTATGACATATATCATGATTGTCAACTACGCTTTAATATCTGTTGCAACACAATCCCAACAAATGAGAAGTGACATCAGAATTATAATAATCCACTTATCACCAAAAATGTCCCCAAAAATATTCATGTATTCCACTAAGTTATGTTTCAGATCCATTTATTTTTAATTATAGTAAGCATATAGTTTTTAACAAGTTCCATAACCCTTGTTTCTCTAGCATTCTCTTTAAGGATGCTATAAGTGTGCATAGATCCAATAATATATGATCGAACACAAAATTCAAAACAAATCACAACAGATCGCATAACCTAATCAAGACCCACACAACTTATGAATGTATATAAAATGTGGTATTTGAAATACATTCAGAGCTTTTTCATTTCCAAAATAAATAAAAAATGAAACAAAAAAAAAACTCCCACTAGGCAAATTCCACTTAACAAATATTTTTGGCCTTTATAAAAAATTTCAGAATTTAATTGTGTCCAATTTTTTTTTTTTTATCATCTGAAAATTAATTTTAATTGCACACAAAAATCAAGAATATTTCAAAGACTAATTTGTAATTTTCAGAATTGAAGTCAGTTCTCGCATGGATCCTCATATGCATGACCAATTTATAACCTTCTAAATTGAATTTCGAATAATCAACTTCTGAAAGAAAATAATGTTGGGATCAATATACAACTTTTCAAATTGGCATTGGAATAAACAACATCCAAAAATAGTTTTGGACCGACATGCAATTTTCTAAATTGCATTTGGTATAATCAACACTCAAAAAAGTGTGGGGACCAACATGCAATTTCTCAAATTGCATTTGAAAACATTCAAAAGTGTGGGGATTAACATGAAATATCTCAAATTGTATCTACAATAATTGAGGGATCAATATGCAATTTTCAAAATTTGAACCCCACTCCACTGCAACAGTTTTAAAAATTTTTTTAATATGCAATATCTCAAAATTTTCAAATTTTTTTTTCGGTTACTATTCATCGTCCCTAAAAACTGCAGATTTTTCAAATTTCTGTCAAAATTTCAGAAGGCCATAACTTCTTCAATTTAAGGCCAAAATTTATGTTTTTTATATCGTTTGAAATCTCTCGAGAAGATCTATCCAACCATGTAAAATAGGCAGCATGGAATGTAACGTGCAAGAAATTATCATGCGATGAAGTTTCAATTTTCTCAACTAGGATTCGATTTTTCTCCCAAAATACAAAGCCAAATAACATGAAATTTTTCAGATATGTTCTCCACAATATCATGAATAGACAGTATAAATTTCTTGAATTAATATGAAGTACACGAAAAGTTTCCGTTAACGATATTCAAGCTTTGAAAGAAAATCGAAATTCATACATTTCAATCTTTCTAGGACATTTTCAGCATATGTTTAAGAAAGAAAACAACATATTTAGGCTTTAATACCAATGTAAAACTTGCTTGCATGCTTATAACCAAATTCCAAGTAGTGATACTTACTTAAAATCACAAAATCGAGGTTGAATTACTTGCCTTTGATTTGCTTGCTTTCCACACCATCTTGTACCCGCGTCTTGGTTAGAAATTCGATCACAATAGAAGGAATTTGATAGCCACAATCCAAGGACCCAATTTGAGATATTATCTTCCAAAAATCAAGCCTTCACCCTCATTTCCTTTTACCTCTTGAATAAAATTCGAATTTTTTTTTCTTTCTTCAGAAGGATGAATAATGGAAGTTATTGGAGGTGGAGAGGTTAACTTTTAAATTCAATTTTTTTAACTCCTCCCTCCAAAACCCATTTCCATGCAAATCGGGTCGGGTCAACCCACATGGGTGACCCGTTTTCTTCCAACAATGGATAAAGAAGAAATTGGAGTCAAAGCTAGAATTTGACAAGACAACAATGGATTCGAAAGTGAACAAAAAGATGATCGATAATTTTTTCAAAGTGGAGGGCTGGAGGTTGGCGCAGCTGCACCAATCATGCTATAAAGTACCTGCTGGAGTTCAGGATAGCCACGCAAAATGCCACACAAAGGTTCAACTATTAATTGGTGTAGTGGTGCAAAATCTTGGCAAAGCTATGTTAATGGATGTTGAACTGTCTGTTGGAATCATGGCACAACTGTGCTTAGTTTTGACACAATGGTTTCCTGATCCAATTGTGATTCGAATTTAAACCCTTTAACGGAAATTTTGGTATATTTTGAGCACGAAATTTATGACTTTTGAAGAAACCTATATATACTTGAAAAGGGATTTTTCTTGAGAAGAAAACACTCTTCCATGCACATTGAACTAGGGCTACAAACTTGGATTTGAAGATAAGAAAATGAAGATTTAGATTGCAACAAATATTAGGGTTCGAGCTTCAAGATTCAATGATGGATCTGTTGTTTCTGGAGTTTGAAGTTACTCCTTCGAAAAAATCCGACAGAATCACCTGAATGTAAGAATTTGA
The DNA here is from genome assembly GCF_002742605.1 of Olea europaea var. sylvestris. Lineage (NCBI taxonomy): Eukaryota > Viridiplantae > Streptophyta > Magnoliopsida > Lamiales > Oleaceae > Olea > Olea europaea. The sequence goes on along the minus strand of NC_036249.1, from coordinate 17,791,340 downwards.
TCGACGGGATTTAAACAGTAATTCGAGCCCACCGATTTTACGATATTTCCTTAAAACGAATTTGCTGCTTTCAATGGTGCTAAAGGCGTCCAGCAATCGTTTCCCATGATAGAACGAATTTTCGTCTTCTACGGAAGCAGCACTGCAATCTACAGGAGTTCCAACGAACTCAAAGAAGTATGTTTTACTTCGAGACAATATCAGAACGAGAGAGAGTGAAATGAGATTCAAAGCACAGAAAGTTTGCAATGAAAATGGTGTAAATTTTCTGGTAGAGAGGCTGGCTATTTATAGACTTGTTCGTGGCCATTCAAACAATCATCACCTTTCAGACAAGCCTCAAAAATTCGAACAGACATACTGTTCTTAAAAGTCGTGTCTGTTAAGTCGGTTAACAGTCGGCTAACAGTTGACTGTTTGGTCGATAAACAGTCGACTGTTTGGTCGGTAAACAGTCGACTGTTAAAAGAAAATAAAACACCCGAAATAAGCCAAAATTTAAATTTCACATTGTACCCAAGAATTTGATTATTTACAATTTGGCCCAAATTTTTAAATAAATTTTGTCCAAAAAGTTAATATAGTGTAAAGGTCCACCCGCACCCGTACCGAACCGGACTCGGACACGGGCACGTGCTCGTGCTCGTGCCGTGTTGTGCCGAGTCGAGCCGGCGGCGCGCGCGTGTGGGTTTATGACCGAACCCAATAGGATATAGGTCTCCCCTCTTCCAAAAACTATTGGTACCCCTTGGGGCCCAAACCCAATTCCAAATTTCAACCTTATAAACCACACCAAAGTTTCCTAACTTTCCTATGTGGGATAAGTGTTTGGAAAATTAAATTCTTCCATAATTCTTAGTTTATGTGGGTTACTTTAACACTTAATTTTTCATTCAATTTTAAATGGTTTTCGATAAATAAATATATCACATTAATCGTCTCGCGGAGTAGAACGTGAATATACTAGGTCCTGCATTAATTAAAAGGTGGGTCCCACTGAAATTTGGGCTCAAAGTTGACCCATTTTATAACCATTTTTTCCAACAGGATCTTCGTCAGCTATTTATTTGCATCTTTAATACTAGGTAATGTTCGCCCTATTTACTTTGTTTTTGTATAAAAAGATACTCAGCAATAATTCAATTGTTAGGAAGAAAGATATATCCTAGTATGGATTATTCGACTTCTACTATCATGTTCTGTTTTTGAATTAAAATTTATGTCAAATTTTAGTTGTTGTGTTGTTTTGCTTTTCATGAATTTGGCCAATTTACTTGATTGAGAATTTTTGAAGTGAGTGGGAAACAATTTAACTCTTGTGATAAAATTCATGATTTTAAGAGAAGATAGATATACTTCTTCAATTTGTGCAATGTTTGTGAATTTCTTTATGATTTAGCCCATGTTTGGTTTGGTTAAAATTAGTTTTTTAGTAAATTCTGATAAAAAATTAGTAAAATGTGTTGTTGAAAGATTGATAAAAAATGCATAGTTGAAAATGAGTTTGATGAGAGATGAATTTTAAGAAATAGGCACCAAACAGGGACTTAAAGTGTTTTTCTATATAATTCATAAAGAAATATTTTGGATTCATATAGTGAGGTAGGATAAATTTTTCTTGAAAAGATTATTAATTAAAATAGAGAAATTCGAAATGCATGAAATTGACCTTAATGTGATATATGAAGTTGAATTAGACATCATACGATTATTCCTAGCATCTTACTATATCGCATTTTTCACGGCGAATTAGTTAATTTGGTTGATTGCATTAGTAAAATCTTAGCCATTAGCTTAATTAGAGATGAAATTTAGGTTAAATTATTTTAATCATAGACAACAAACTCCATTTGTAATAGGAAAAGATTATTCCTTACTAAAGAAAGAAAAGGAAAAAAGGAAATCATATTACTAAAAGGAAAAATATTAATTTCTAGTTAGACTAAGACCTAAACTAGATAGAAACAATTATATAATATCGTAATCTAATTCTTCCCCGGTATACACCTATTTGGATACGGATGTATGGATGACCACTAGCATGGTGAACATAAGTCCACACAAAAAGTGCACTTTTGCAAAAGAAAGTAGTTTGTGCATCGACAATTGAAGGTAGAAAGACAATTGTATGCATCGACAATTGAAGGTAGTGAACTATATGCTTGTATAGCTACCAAAGCAAACTGTGAGGGAAACAACTAAAGTTGCTGAAACAGCTAAAAAAGAAGACTGTGAAACAATAAAGTTACTCAACTTTTGCAAAATTCATCTCCATTCGCTTCTAAATAAAAAATGAACATGAGATTAGGACCTTAAAACTAAATGCTTATCAGTAGCTATTACTGGAGTCCAAGAATGCAGAAATCAAATGCAGATCATTAAGGTTAAAATGAGAGGAACTCAACAGAAACAGGTTATACTATTTATCTTTTCTACAAAATTATTGAGAACAAAAAACACCAATTAATGTAAATATACTAATGCTTGCATTGTAATCATAGGGAACGTTCGACTTTTCCGTAGAAGATGTCATGTTAAAGCTGTTCATAATATGAACTACTTTGAATCAATATAGTGGGTTAATCCAAAGAGAATGAGAATGAGAATAAGAATAAGAATAAGAGAAAAGCCAATAATCTATTGAGCCACCAAAAATTAGATTTCTAAAGAAATATATAAGTTTATATACTAAAAGAAGAGCAAATAAAAAGAAAACCTAACAAAGAAGGAAACTAATAATTCTAAACTAAATATTATGCTATAATGTTATATAAGGCTAACATTCTCCTCAAACTCACAATGTCCCTACTATATAAAAAGAAGAATGTGAAGTTAATATAGAAATCAACAATGACTTGTTTCATTTTATCTCACTATAGCATTTTTTTTTAGTGGGAGAGCAAAAACGATGTCGTTTGTCTTTATATATATATATATATATATATATATATATATAAAATTTTTTTTTTTCAATTTAAATTTCTTTTTAATTCTTTTCTCTTTATAATAAAATTTAATTTTTCAATTTTAACTAAATAATATTTATATATTCTTTATTTAATTTTCGTAACTTTCTTTTATTTTATTTTTATTATATTTTTTTGGAAATTGTTTTAAATTTTTTTTGCATATTATAAATATTTTTTTGATTTAAAATTCTTTTCAATTCTTTTCGTTTAAAATAAAATAAAACTATATAAAAAGGAGAATGGAAAGTTACTGTAAAAATCAACAATGACTTATTCTATTTTGTCTTATTGTAGCATTTTTTTTAAGTGAGGAAACAAAAACGACGTCGTTTGCCTTTGCTTGATATATATATATATATATATATATATGATCAAAATTTATTGCGACACACAACTTTTCATACCTCCATTCATTAGCGTAAAATTTAAAGTAATATTTAGATATATTTAATTTTTTAAATTAAATATTCATAAAAATATTACTATAAAATTAAATATCGTTTGGAATTATTAAAAAATAAAAATAATGATAATAAGATAGAAAATATTTTTAAAATATAAAAAGTTACTTGTAAGTAAATAAAATTGAAGAGAAAAGAATTAAAAGGTATTTTAAATTAAAAAAAAATTATTTATAATATAAACAACACAAATATAAATATTAAAAAATATATATATCTCTAAGCCTCCATGCGGGGAGTCATTTGTCTCCGTGCACACTCCGTGCACGGAGACAAATGTCTCCATGCATATATTTTACAAGTAAATCACCTCGATGCTAAGCGATCCGCAGTGTTCAATGTGAGCCCAACCACCCCACTTGTTTAGTAGGAGAAAGGAAAACGCTCAATCCATGGAGTTCGTCATCGGATCTCCCCATTGACAGATAGAGTTAAAAAATCAATTAGCCCGGGATTTTTTTATTTCGATCTTCAACTAGGGGTCTTATGCTACGATAAGAGTAGAATACATAGGGGTATGGTCCTGGTAAAGCAGTAAAGCAAATCATATTTTTACGTATACCTTTTATTGGAAACCTACAAAGTCGCAATCCTGACTGTGGGAGCAGACCTTTTTGAGATTCATTCTTGCATTCCAGTCTAACTCTCCTTTCTGTCTGTCACTGGATCTCCACTACTTGACTTGCGACTTGAGCTAGCAGACTGAGCTTTAGCTTGAGCGAGAACGAAGGCAGACATCTCTTTTTTGGACTGAACTGTTTGAGCTGGAGCTTTGGGTGTGCACGGAGACAAATGTCTCCATGCATATATTTTACATTATAAATTTTTTTTTTTCAATTTAAATTTCTTTTTAATTCTTTTCTCTTTATAATAAAATTTAATTTTTCAATTTTAACTAAATAATATTTATATATTCTTTATTTAATTTTCGTAACTTTCTTTTATTTTATTTTTATTATATTTTTTTGGAAATTGTTTTAAATTTTTTTTGCATATTATAAATATTTTTTTGATTTAAAATTCTTTTCAATTCTTTTCGTTTAAAATAAAATAAAACTATATAAAAAGGAGAATGGAAAGTTACTGTAAAAATCAACAATGACTTATTCTATTTTGTCTTATTGTAGCATTTTTTTTAAGTGAGGAAACAAAAACGACGTCGTTTGCCTTTGCTTGATATATATATATATATATATATATATGATCAAAATTTATTGCGACACACAACTTTTCATACCTTCCACCATTAGCTTAAAATTTAAAGTAATATTTAGATATATTTAATTTTTTAAATTATATATTCATAAAAAGATTACTAAAAAATTAAATATCGTTTGGAATTATTAAAAAATAAAAATACTAATAATAAGACAAAAAAATATTTCTAAAATGTAAAAAGTTACTTGCAAGTAAAAAATTGAAGAGAAAAAAATAAAAAAAATTTAAATTGAAAAAAAATTATTTATAATATAAACAACACAAATACAAATATATATAAAATATATATTCATAAAAAGATTACTACAAAATTAAATATCATTTGGAATTATTAAAAAATAAAAATACTTATAATAAGACAAAAAATATTTCTAAAATGTAAAAAGTTACTTGTAAGTAAAAAAATTAAAGAGAAAAGAATCAAAAAGTAATTTGAAATTGAAAAAAAATTATTTATAATATAAACAATATATATAAATATCCGTGCACGGAGGCTTTGCACGAAGTCATTTGTCTACATATATATATATTTTTTTATTTTTTTTTTACATTATAAGTTTTTTTTTAATTTAAATTTCTTTTTAATTCTTCTCTCTTTATAATAAAACTTAATTTTTCAATTTTAACTAAATAATATTTATATATTCTTTATTTAATTTTCGTAACTTTCTTTTATTTTATTTTTATTATATTTTTCTGGAAATTGTTTTAAAATTCCTTTTTTTTCATATTATAAATATTTTTTTCGACTTAAAATTCTTTTTAATTCTTTTTGTTTAAAATAAAACTATATAAAAAGAAGAATGGAAAGTTACTATAGAAATCAACAGTGACTTATTCCACTTTGTCTCATTGTAACATTTTTTTTAAGTGGGACAGCAAAAACGACGTCATTTGTCTTTACTTGATATATATATATTTTATGATACAGCAAAAGAAAAAAGGCAATCTAAATTTACTGCAACACACAATTTTCCAACTTTCTTTTATTTTATTTTTATTATATTTTTTTGAAACTTGTTTTAAAATTTCTTTTTTCTTCATATTATAAATATTTTTTTCGATTTAAAATTCTTTTTAATTCTTTTGTTTAAAATGAATTTTTTTCAATTTTAATAACTTTTTTTTTGTCTCTTTTTATTTTTGCCTTTAATTTTTTTGTTATTTAATTTGTTAAATCATTCAATTTCTTTTCTTTATCGGTTGGATTGGATAAAGTGAAATAGTGTATGAAAATGGGGAAATAGTACAGTGGAAGTGACCATGCACGAAGTCTCTTTTACAAATATGAATATCTCAAATTTCTCACTGACCCCATTGGCCTTCATCTCTCTCTGCCACTAATTTTAACAAATAGTTATATAAACTAAAATTAAATATCATACAATATAATGTAAAATACCAAAAAAACTACTCAAAGTTAGTAAATATCTCAAACGATCCAGAAAATTCAAATACCATATATTGCAATTTCTAATTAGTAGATTATAGTCAAATAGCACATAGATTACAACGCTCAAAAGCTAGATAAAACACAAATTTTTTTCCAATTTCAAGTGTTAATTTTCGATTTTAGCCAAGATAACGTTCATTAAATATTTTGAATTTTGATTTGATTGGGTCTTTCTCTCGTATTGACCTTTTAAAAAAATAAAAAATTATTAATAGTTTTAAATCGCCATGTCCGACCTTTTTTTGACGTCACTATCCACATAGCTTAGAAGTGCTTGTAAAAATGAGTGATGTTAGGTTCACCATTTCCTCAAATTCATTTCAGATCATATGAAAATTTAGGAATAAGAATTAAGGATCCAAACCATGCGCAATATGGCAAAAAATTAAGGATCCAAATTACGCGCAATAGGGGAAAACTTGTGATTGTCCTTGTATTACCATGAATTAACTTCTCCAAATAGTTTTCGTCGAAGAAATTTATTGCACATTTCATTCAAGATGAGTGGAAAATTATGCCAAAGCATTGATACTATTGTTAAGGTGGTAAACCTTTGGAAGTACGTGAGGAACAATGCTATCATATAGATATATCGTGAAAACATTTATAAATTAATATAAACATTCATAGTGGTGCTGGTGCTAAAATCAAATTATTGTTTTGACTTCCGAGTTCCAACATCCTGCACTTCGGTGATTATTGTCCCACGAGTAAAGAGTTGCACCAATATTGACAAATTTTGGATAATATATATTCTATACTAATAATAACATAATAAATATAATACTCGTGCAATGCACAAGATGAAGACTAGTTATAATATAAAGCACAAAGAGTTTGTTAAGTAAGAAGTGAAAATGATGAACTAGAGATTTCGTGAAAAAGTCAACAAGCTGGAACGATAAAGAAACAATAGGTATGGAAATGGTCCCAAACTGTGGACGTTGGCGAATTAGATGACAGAGAATTTTAATATGTTTCGTGCGCACACAGAATGAAGAGTTGTGAGAGATCTGAATAACACTTTTATTATCATAACACAAGAGATTAGAGAGGAAAAAGTAACACCCGTGTCTACAAGTAACCAACGCAACCATACAATCTCAGTGGTGGTGCCATAGCATAATACTCTGTCTTAGTAGAAGAACGAGAAATAATAGTCTATTTTTTACTCTTCCAAGAGATAAGAGAATCATCCAAAAATATACAAAAAGCAGTAGTGAACTTGCGATTGGTTAGGTTACTTACATGATCAACATCAGAGTAGAAAGAGAGCACTAAAGAGAAGATCGATGGAAACCAAAAACTCTGAAAAGGAAGCACAATGAAGATAGCGCAAAATACGAACAACAACGACCCAGTGAATTGTAGTACGAGCTAAAACAAACTGACTAGTAATGTGAACGTAAGCAATATCGGGAGAGATAAGTCAGACATCAAGCAATGGTGCGATATAGAGTGGGATCAATTAAGGGAACACCGTCAAATCGTGAATATCGAACTTTGGACTAAAGAAGAGTACAATAATTTTAGTATCAGTTAGATGAGCACGATCAATAATATCCTAGTATACTTAGATGAAGAAAGAAGATAACCTCTAGGAGAAGAAGCAACTTCAATCCAAGTCCTTCGTTTCAAAACGATGAGCCAATTCTGATTTCAAATCAACAATCACATTAACATCATAACCAATAATAATTATATTATTAACATAAAAAAAATAGAATGCAACAAGTTGAAGTACATCTAAAGAATAGGATATAGTCATGATAACTAGATGTAAAACCAAGAGAGGCAACAATAGTAGAAAATTTCTCAAACCAGGCACGAGGTGTTTGTTCGAGACCATAAAGTGCCTTCTTGAGCTTGCAAACATATCTAGGAGTGTGAGAGGGACATGAGGGAGAATCATATAAACTTCATCTTGAAAATTTCCATTCAAAAATGCATTTTTAACGTTCATCTGAGAGAGACTCCACTGAAAAATAGATACAATTGAAAAAATGTTCGAAAAATGATTATCTTAGCAACAGGAGCAGAAGTCTTCTCATAATCCAGACCATGCTGATTAAAACCATTAACAACCAATTTGTCCTTGTAACGCTAAACAAAATTGTTAGATTTTGATTAATATTAAACCAACAATAACCAATAACATATTTACCTGAAGATAATGCAACCAAGTCCCAAATATCTGTATTATGTAGAACAAAGAGTTCATCAACCATAAACTATTGCCAAAGAGGATCCAGAATAGCTTCCTCATAAGAAGAATGTTCTGATAGCTTGTGAATGGGAGTTAAAATACAACAAATGGACTCATAATAACAAGAATAAGCAAATTTAGCTAAATGAGTGGACTTACAAATACATTAAGGATATCGAGGGAGGAATAGAGCAGGAGCTGGATTAATGATCGCAGGCAATGTTTGGGAGCCATAGAAGAATGAAGAACATCATGAGCCGACTCATGTGTACTCGTAGTACATGAAGAATACCTAGTATATGGGGTATGGAACGTGGTCTGTCAATATCATCAGAGAATGGATCAATATAAAATAGAAAATAATGAAATATATTCAAGAAACATGACATGGCGAGAAATATATAATTTTTTATTGATGGGATCAAAACAACGATAACGCTTTTAGCCCTACTCATAACCTAAGAAGATACAGATAGCAGAGCAAGATTTCAACTTATTGCATTAAACTCCAGAATGAAAAACAAAGCAAGTATAGCAAAAAACTCTCAATGAGGAGTAATCATGAGGATGTCTAAACAACATTTCAAATGGTGATAAACTTGAAGTATGGGATGATGGAATCTTATTAATTAAAGAAATAAAGTGAGAACTCCTTCTCCCTAAAATTCTTTGGGAACTTTGGCAGATGAGAGAAGGAATGAACAGTTTCTACAATGTGTCTATACTTTCGTTCAGCAACATCATTTGTTGTGGGGTGTTTGTATATGAGATTTGATGAATTGTACCATAAAGAGCAAGCAATTCAGATAAATCGGTAGAAGTATATTCTCCATCCAAGTTACATCTAAAGTACTTAGTTATGATAGAATGTTGAGTTTTAATAAATATTCTAAAAGAATGATAAATAGAAAGAAAGTCAGAATATCGTTTTATAAGATAAACTTAACAATAACAACTATAATCGTCAATAAAAGGTACATAAGATCTAGACTCTCCTTTTGCAGCAATAAGAGTAGGCCCCCATACATTAGAATGAAGAAAATCAAATGGTGTAGTAAAATGAAAAATACTTCGAGGAAAAGGTAAAACAAAAAATTTAGTTAATTTGCAATCACTATAATTAGAAATACCATGAGTTTACAAATCTCTCAATAGACCTTTAACAACTAAAAATCATAAATGACTAACGAAAACACGTCCAAGGTAAAATACAACAAATAAAAACTAAAAGAAGAGGAATTCGAAGAGAAAATAAGAAGGAAATACCAGAGGCTACAACATGTGGTGATCTCAGATTGTCCGTAACAGATAACCCTCATTTTTTACGACCTATCCTAATCGGCTTTAAAGATCGAGAATCCTGCACACGACGAGTAGTAGAAGAAAACTGAACTAAGTATCCCAAATTACAAAATTGCCAATAGACAAAATTTTTCAAGTAAGAACCGAAACACAATAAACGTTTGAAAGCGAGAAATTATGTGTGTTAATAGAACCAGCACCTATTAAAGGTAATGATGTGACATCAACAATCATAATAGACACAGACGAGTTATCATTAAAGAATTTTAAGTTGGATGACGTATTTGGAAGCACATGCGCCAAATATTTATGAGGAAGAAAAACCTAGGGAACTCTAGGATATAGGTCGACATAGCATGTGGCTAAGAACTTAAGGAACTGCTCTACTAAATTAGTCGACATGGGACTGGAGGAAGGTGGTACTCTAAGTATAGACGAGTTAACAGGTGGCTTGGTGGTAGCTACCTTATCGTATCACTATTGTGAACGTGGATGTTGCTTCTTCAATAGCTTAGGACATTGAGACTTCAATTGTCTCTTTTGTTTGCAAAAGTTACACTCATCACGAGCAACTCACACACAACCTTTGTTCTGATTCTCTGTGGGTAGTCGAGATGGTACAGGCAACAATGAGGTGCTAGATAGAGGAAGAGACAGTTACAAGATATTTCAAGTCTGTTTCCTCAACTACAAGTTCATCAACCACTTAATCAACTGAGAAAAGTGGAGTGCGATGCAAAATCCTCTAAACCCCAAAAATCACTGCGAAGTGTCATAAAAATACTAAACCAACTGCTGCTCTTCTCTATAAGTAATATATTCCTCACATACTTTTTGTCCTGCTGATTTTTTATGAGCCAACTTATCCCAAATTGATTTCATAGTAGTGTAAAACTCGAGAATACTCATATTCTTGTATTGGAATGCCCAACCTTCCTTTACTATTTCAAAATTTGCCAACCGTATACTAATAGATTGCTCAACAAAATTATGAATCCAAGTAAGAATTTTCGCATTATTTGACTCCTAATTTTCTAAATCTATCACATGATTATCAGCAATGCTCTTGGGTTTCTATATAGTTCCACTGACATAGCCTTACAATATTTTTCCCTTAAGAAAAATCCTCATCACAGTACTTTAACATGAGTAATTCTTACCATTTAATCTGACATTAATCAATTGAAGTGAATTATCCCTTTTAGTTGTCATTATCCGCCATCCATTTCTATCTATTTCTCAATATCCTCAAGACAATATGTTTTCCAAATCTACATAATTCGCAATGAGATTTCATTCGGTAAGGCATATGTGTTGTATTGTAAAGTCAACAAATAAACAACTACAACTCAAAAAATCACCAAATTCTAAGGATGACTAATGCACTGCCATGACTACTTCCAGAATCTACCACAAAGTACACATACAATCAAAATAATCCCTTAAACAATTAGAACCTCACCAGAACACACTATCTTTGAAGTTGCCCAAAGGAAATTGGAGAAGTGGAAGTGAAAATGGAAATTATCATGGCCAAAATTGATCCCACTGATCTTCGAACAGAAAGGAAGTATAGTGAGAAGTTGCCAAAAAAAATGGTGAAAATAAATTCAATCATCCACTGTACCAAATTTGGTTGTCCAAAAGTTGTTTCAATTCAAAGAAAACTCAGTCCACAGCATTCAAATTATTTAGGCAGTCACTATATTTGCAAAACAATACAAGTGGAAGAAGTTGCTCAATTAATGTGGATTTCCAAATGGGAAACAAAGGTAAGGGTTTTGATTGCATAAAATAGTTTGAGAAGAAATAATCAACTTCAATACAAAGATTTGGGCTCTCATTCCGTGTTAATAATATGTACTATTTTGAGTTAATGCAGTGAATCAATCCAGAGCGAAGAAAACAAAAGAGAAGAAAAAGAAGAAAGAAAGAAAAATGAATGATCTATTGAGCCACAAAAAATTAGGTTTCTAATGAAATAAAAAGGAAACCTAACAAAGAAGGAAACTAATAATGTTATGCCTAAATTAAATATTAGGCTACAATGCTATATAAAGCTAACAAAAGCCACAACTGTGGAAACAAAATGATATTCACTGGAATACAAGCAAGCAACAATTTTTTTCTATCCTATTAGCACTACCTTGAAAAACATTCATTACTATTATTAGTTATGTACAGTTATTAAAGCTGTTATTTTCTGCACTAGTTACAACTTGCGTTATTAAATGAATTAACTATTATGAACATTATTAGCTTTGAGTAATGTCATATGTAGTCACTCACTACCATAACTGACATATATGTGGTGATTAATGATTTGATGCATCAATGTAGTAATTATTTAATGCCTTATGAATCAAATCATTTTTATATGTATGCCACGAGGATGATTACGAAAATTAGCAACTATAAATAGCATTATCCATTAGCTTTAGCATGTGTGTAAAAACACGGGTAAAGAAATAGTGCAGAAATGAATAGTACTTTTAGGTCCTATGAAATGTGTCGATATAAAGTGATTAGAAAAGCATCTTTTTTGACCAAGGTGTTTATAAACACCTAGAAGAAATAAGCTTAACATAGGATAAGTCTGTTCCCTTTCCTCTAGTTAATGGAAATGATAAACCACAAGAGTCAGATAGATTCATGAGGCAAAGGGCTCGGAATACTCCCTTTTTCTTGTTTCATCAATTTCTTTGTTTCCATGGTGAATCACTGAAAGTCAACTGGCCCTGAAATTTTTGGAGTCTCAGAAACCAATTTCAAATATGGGGCTTATATATATATACATAAAATAATAATTTAACATAATAAACATATTCAAAGTTATGAAAAATTTCAAATGTCTTGATTTAATTTATTTTCTACAATTTTTTGACAGAAAATTAACAATATACTATTAGATCAATCTGTTTTAGAACTTCTTTTTCAATATATATATATATATAAGCAATTCATACATTTGGAAAACAACTTTAATTTTTATATAATCTAAAACTTCAATTACATGTTTGGTGTCTTCTAACAAACAGTTTCTAGCAACTTATAGGTCCAAAAATAAAACTGTTCTTATCAATATCATCATCATTCTAATACTTAAATTTTTTCAAGCTTATGGCATCAACACTTCAATTAATTATTATCTACAGTCTGCAATTTATTTTAAATCAAATAGAAACTCAAAAATATTTTCACATTTTCAAAATTGTTCAAACCTCAATCTAGGCGAAGAAATAGCCTAATCAACTATAAATAATAAACTCTCAAAAAAAAAAATTTAGCATAATATTTTATCTCATTATTAACATTTTGATCAAAGTTCTTCTTTCTTAGATAACACTTTAGGAATAATCTTGTTGGGTCCAAATTCAGTTTCTTTATATGTTATAAAAAATAAAATAAGAGTGCGTTCGATTGCCAATATTTTTTAAAAAAAAAAAAAATTCACCCAAATTCCCACTCTTGTGCTGTTTGATTAATATTATTTTCCTTGAAAACAAGGAAAATATTTTCATAGGGAGAGTAGATTTTTATTTTTCAAATAATTTACTCTCTCTTTCTCTCTCATTTATTTCCCCCCTCCATCTACCTATCAATAAAAAATGGACAAGTATAATACTTTCTAAGTTGAAAATAAAATCGATCAAACAAATTTAATTGATAATTTTCATGCAAATAATTCTAGGCAATTCAATTGACTATCATTTATTTTCTTTCCATATAAATTTCATGTTTGCAATCAAACACTATCTAATTACTTTAAAGTTACTAATAGTAACATTAATAGGCATATCTTCATTTTATAATATTTTTCTTACTCTATTAATAGTAGACAATATATAGTACCAAATAATAATGACAGACAAGAATTCAAAATTCATAATGATAGATGATAAATTTTTGGCATCTCTAAATGCCTTGACGTCATCACATGTTTTCATCAAGTGTTTTAAATCAATTTTTATTATTGGCTATTGAAATTTCATTGTTCTAATACTTTCAACTTAATGTTCTTAACGTGTTTGTAATAATGGTTTAAGTTTTAGATCTTTCACATTATGCTGAAATTTATTTTTATTGCTTTGTAGAAGATGAAAACTACACAGCACGCACACACACATATATAGTACAATTCTAAAATAGTTTTTACACAAAAAATTATCTTATCACAAAATGTAAGAATGTAAAACTTTATTTTTTTTGAGAAATTTATTTGTTATTTATAAGTATAATATTTAATAAAAATTTTATGGACTCTCACAAAAACGAGACCTTATGTGATCGCCTATCCTGCTATAGTCTAGACCAACTCTGCTGAAGGTGTGCATGCCTTATTTGCAGTCGAGAATCTAATACTATAGTCTAGACCAACTCTGCTGGAAGGTGTGCATGCCTTATTTGAAGTCAATAATCTATTAGATTCTTGATGATGACACAAAAAAAGAAAATGTAATCATGATATATCATGTGCTAATTACTAATCATCAATGTCCTTAGTCATTTCTAAAGCCCCGCCACCCCACCACAAAAAAGAAAAATACTTTGGTCATTTCTAAAGCCCCCCCCCCCCCCCCCCCCCCCCACAAAAAAAAAAAAAAAAAAAACACCTACTTTGGCACTATTATTTCAATATTTTAGAGCACACGTATAAGAAAGGCCCATATCATTTTTTACACAAAACATTTGTGATGTCAACATAGTGGGGCTGGATGAAAGCATGTTAAAGGTCCTAAACAATCTTTCTCACGAGGTTGATCTTAGCTCGAGGTTAGGAAAACACATTATTAAAGGCCATCTTTGTCTATATATAAGTCAATGAGACAACTCTAACTCATGGCCAAATTCTTTTTTCACTTATCTTCTCTGTACTAATTTTATATTATATAATTTCAACAAATGGATGATCGTGAGAGTGCAAATAGTCATCAAATCTTTTGATGGACCGATGGCCTTTGCCTCTAAAGGGACGATATTGTGAATACAATGTATAGATAGATAGAGAGGTGATCAGAGATGTTGACAGCTTTATTTGATCGAATTTTGAGGTCAACACGCATTAATAACAAGGAAAAAGAATTGCTCTAGACAAGTAAAGGAAGATGCAGCAATAGCAACTTCTCCACAGGAATTCTTGAATCCAGAATACAAGTGGGGGCTCATATTATTCTCCTTAAAAGTAATCAAATGAATTATACAGTATAAGTCCGTCAAAATTTTAAAAGAAGAGTTATCTTTAAGTTAAAAAGACTTTTAAATCATATTAATTATACAAAATAACAAGTTAAAATGATTCGTGGCAAAGAAAAAATTTAAAATAAATCATCATATTGTCGTTAACCGTAAAAAGAAATGAGGACAACAAATTTATAAAGATATCAAATATATTTTATTCGTCCAGTCTTCAACGTATACTTGTTCTTTCAGATAACCTCGTCTATCTCATGAAGGTTGACCCTGAATATTTTTTTTTTGGTTAAGTGTTACATACGTATATATTCTCGTTCATCACTAAACTTTATGAGGAATTATATATATTATTAATGCATATTCACACACAATAAGCTTCTGTCTAGCCCCTACTTTTTCAAAATTATTTTGTCTTAAATTTATTTTTAATTATATATTTCATTTGATTCATAACTTTAATAAATTTTTTAAGAGAAATTTTCATATATGTCACTAAATTTGAAAATTCACAAAAAAAAATTTCACTTTTTTGGTATGAAATGTCCATATTACCCTTATTGACACCTTTTTATGAGCATTTAATGCTTGATTTGAATGTTATTAATGTTGTGATGTAATGATTTGTTTTGTATATTACAACATGGGAGACATGATTATTACATTGAGTAATGTGAGTTTTGGTTTAAAAAAAAATAAAAAATTGAAAAGTTAAAATAAACACATAACTTGTTACTATTAACAAATCCTAATTTCTTATCCATTTTCTTCATTCCATCATCAAAAGAAGACATTATTATTAGATTCATCATCCATTTTGAGAGTTTAGCTATTAGAAATTGCTTACACTTTCATCTTATAGCTTACTATTCTTAAATTTAAAATACAGCATGGTCATATTTATTTCAAATTTTTGAAACTCTTATTCATTGATTTGTTTGTTTTTGAAATATTTTTGAATGGTAAAGATACCAATATCCTTTATAATATGTGAAAAAATCCAAATTTTCAAAATCGTAGAGTTTGATATCTCAACTGTCCAACTTGACATTTACAAATTGTTGAGATAGACAAGTTAACTGTCGAATTCAATACTTGAAAACTGATGAAACCCTTGATATCACCTTTTGCTATTTCATGGATTTAAATATTCAAAAGTTCAACTTTGACGATATTAAATGTCGACATATAGATTGTGCAGAATTCTTACCGTCGCAATCCTAATATTTCATATGTGAGTAATTATTTGAGATTCATCGTATCATATTGGAAAAAGTTTGTTCACGTGGATGGTGAATGAAAACGGGGAGGGGGACCGAACTTGTGTTACAATTGAAGAACAAACTCCGTATTCTTGATCCCCACACTTAAATTGAATTGAAAGTCAAAGTCTTGAACATGAATAGACCTCCAGTCGAAATATGCGAAGATGAAGAGTTAAATTGGTACATGTCAATTCATTAGGAAAACTGCTATATACGTTACTAATTTGAAAATTGAGCTCCAATTGTTGACATGGGGAGTGATACAAATTTTCAAAATCTTACGTTTGCCATGACTGATATTCATCGAAACGTACAACATGATGATCTCAATCAAATTCATAGTGTCGATCGACGCTTCTTTACGTTAACGACATCGTCACCTTGAACACACTTAATATCATAAAGAATGTCTACCAATCCTACTCATTAAATGTTTCCCATCAGTTGGTAGTCGTAAATACCAACAGTTCAACTATCAAGCTAAACTATCAAGATCAACAATTAAAATGTCGAACTCGACATTTAGAAAATATCAGGAAAGACATTTAAATCGTCGATCTTATAGATTTGCTATTGGTTGAAATAATTTTTCGTGGGTATAACTTGTATTCTATTAAAGTTCGATATAGTAATTGTACAGAATGCTTATAATTAGAGATGCCAATTTGAACCGTCAAAATCGAAAACCACGGTTAACCGAACCGAATGGGGCAAAAAAACCGAACCGATGGTGCAATAGGGCGGATATGATTTTTATTTTAATGAACCGATTCGTGGCGACGCGGGTATGGTATTTACTCCGTCGAACTGATTACCCAGCTAAAAAAAAAAAACAATTGAATTGATTATTGGGATTTACACTACTTTTCTATCTAGCCCAAAACAAAATCTCCCCTCCCCCATTATATCTACATGACTAAGTCGGCCAACCCACTTACCATTACCCCATAATAATAGCATTAGTATGACAGTATATAAATGCAAATCATACTCTTCACAAACCACAAACTCATGCACGGCTCCTTTTATTGTTAATTTTTGTCTATTGTGTGTAAAAAATTTTACTTCTTCATTATACTCTAGAGTTTGTGCAACGTTTAGCGAGAAGGAAGTTGACGAAGAGGTACATTTTTTTATTTAAATCTTAGTTAAGACCATTATGGAATAGATAGTATCGTTGTATTCTCTACTTACATTTCTTATTTACTATATAAAAATCAACTTTGAGTATTGATCTATGCTAGTAAAACTTTTGGGGAAGAATGAATCAAGTAACTTCAATACACAACAGTTAAGAATGAAAGAAAAGTTTAGTATTGTTATATTTATTATATTGTTTGTTAAATTTGTATTTTACAATTGAAAATTGGGATAATATTTGCATTTTCGTTTGAAATATTGTTCTATAATGTTTGCATTTTCGTTTGGAATATTTTATTTTTGTTTTCATTGACTTTTTTCATAAATTGTTTTATATCAATTTGACGGATGAACCTATAAAAAATAATTTATTTTCGTGTTTATTAACCGAATCAAACCGTGCCGAACCGAATCGAGATACGAACCGAACCGATTTACTTAGTCATGGTACGTTATGATATGGTCAAAAAATTGGTGGTGCGGTAATGGTTTTGACCGAACCGACCCATAACCGAACCGTTGCCAACCCTACTTATAATCGTTATCTCAAATATTCAAATATCAATAATAATCTGAGATATATTGTGTCACAGGGGGCAATTTGTGCATGAGATGACTTAAGCGATCCAAAACTCAATTTAGCGTATGAATGAGAAAATGAAATCCGTGTGGGCAAGTTAGACACAATCGAACCACATTTTTGGACCTCATTCTATCAAAGCACGTAAATACAAATCACAATGAAGGGTTTAAGTTGTATTTTGCATGTTAAAATGATGACATTCATCATTTTCTTTTATATTATCATTTTCGTGTTACCACCATTGCAGCTTTTATTTGTGTACAAATGAAGTTCCACTTTTTTGAAAAAATAAGATTTCCTTTACTATAAATGGTTCAAATGTCGGTCTTGAGAGATAATCTCTATAATTCTTGACAAGTTATTGCAAAGTAGTAAATCAAAAAATATATCAAAACATAACGATTGATCAGACACATTTCAATCATACATTTGATGAGGGACTCACAATTTTTTTTATCAACTTTTATTAAAATTGACTAAAACTTTGATTTTTAGCCAAACTAATCAGAGACTAAATATATTCAAAAGGTTTCCGTATCTAATACATGCTTAGCTAGTGAAGGATTTTTGTTTGTATTACTGTTACATGGTGGACATATCAACGGATAAAAGAAAGTGGGTTTTAGTGAAATGATATTGAAAGGAAAACTTATACTAGCTTTTAAGCAACTTACAAACAATTGAAGTTGATAACATCAATTTTCAAAAATCTTTTCGAAAATAGTAACAATGCACTCAACTTGAAAAAAAAAAAATTGTAATCAGGCAGCACCACTCTTCCAACAAGTGGTGCCATGCATGTTATCTTGTAATTTCTGACACTGTCAAGAAACAGATTTGTCAACATTAGCTTCAACAACCTCCGTCCTTGAGAAAACGAGTGGGTGAAAAATGCTGAACTGGTGAAATTCACCTCAACCAACCCCCACCATCTAAAGTTCCATCGTGACAGCCGTCGTGAACAACTCTTGATACCCCACTTTTTCTGGTAGGTCCATTAGAACCGATTGTATATTAGCTTTTTTCCGATGAGAAATGAGAGAGAGAGAGAGAGAGAGAGAGAGAGAGAGAGAGAGAGGGTTTCTTTCAATTTTTTCAAGTAGTTTGAGCTTGAGCCCCAGTTTGCCCCCATTATTTTTTATTATAATGGGGGATAATTTTTTTTGAAAAAATGAATGGTTGTAAAAGAATGAAAAATTTTCAATTTACATCTAATATTATTTTATTGAAAATTGTGTGGTTGAAAATAGGATAAAGAAAATTTTAATTTAATTTAATGAGATTTAATGGGGGCCAAACGGACACTGAATTTTGCTTTTAGGTTAGGTGGGGTTGTTGGGATTTATGTGTACTATTTTGTACAACTTTTTTCATCAAATCAAATCAACATTAATTATAGACATATATGGGATTTAAATTGTCTACAAGGGTAAAAAAAAAAAAAAGTCCAAAAGTGATATTTTTGCAAAGATTGTTAAAAAGTGACATTTTCAAAAATGCAAAACCAAAAAGTGAAAATTACGAAAGTATCAATTTTTGGCTTTGCATTTACAAAAAAATCACTTTTTAAAAGTCTTTGCAATATTTAATTTTGAACATTTTTGCCCCTTCAGATAATTCAAGTATCATACATGTCCTTCATTAATAACTGATTTGATTAGATGAAAAAATAGTACAAAAAGTTTTAAAACATCACATCAAAATGCTCTCTCGTCATTTCCTCTCGCTCAAAGCCGTCAACGACACTAAAATCCTCCATTTTTGTTCAGACTTGAAGCCAAATGACTGTTAATCAGTCCACCTCGATGAAGATCACCATTAATCTCTTGAGGTTTTCTTTTTTCTTTCATTTAGCATTTGTTGCTCTCTTCTCTTCTAATTTTTCAAATTTAGGAGTTTTTTTTTTTTTTATTCTTCACAATTTTGTCCTAGATTGGTACAATATGCCTCATTTTCGATTTTTGTTGTCTATTTTTCTAGTTATACGAAAATGTTAACATTATGTTTTATATAAGTTATTTATTAATTTATTTCTTACAATTATGTTTTTCTCTTTTCTTTCATGTGAATAATGGTTATTGGTCATTATTGGGTAAATTGAGTTTGGGTTTAATTTTTGAGTTTGTGAAATGAGTCCAGATTGAACTGGGTATATTCTGGTTAACATGCACAAATAAGCTTGGTTAAATATATCTTTATATGATTTTTCAGGGTCATTTAAATGTTGATTTTTAAGTGTTGGATCATTCTATTTTCAATCTTGAAAATGTCTTTGCATGTACATATAAAACTTATGGACGAGTATATGAAAAGTGGTGCTATTTGAAGTTATGAGTATAACACATATCATGTTTGTCATAACTTGACCCTTCATGTCTTAAAAAACCAATATGAATGTGAAATGTAAATATTAATCACGACAATAAGGAAATCATCTGTCAAAATGAACTGTCATTCTCGAAGTTAGATTCTAAATTTCTCAACAGTTGACCCACTTATCTCGATAGTTTGTTCCAGAAGCTAAATTTTGTTAAGCTTCTCTTCTACGTGTGATTTTAAGGGTTGAAATGTATAACATATCATCTGAGCACCACTATTGTTTCATGAAATAAAAACATAATTGTAGGAATCCATCTGTAGAGATAAACTATCATTCTAGATGGAGAAGTCAACGACCCGAATGGTGCTTGCCTGGACTACCGGAGGGTCCATCGACTAGCTAGGTAAACGAGGGGATTTGTATGTGTTATCGCTTTAATTAAAAAGGAGACCCACCAAAGTACAAAAGGCAGGATCTTTCAGAAAATGGATTATTATTCGAAGAGTGCATAAGGCATTTGTTCCACTATTTGGAGTTATTAGTTTTATGATTTCAAACGTGGTTGTTTCGTACGTAGGTATTAACCTGACCAAAAGGTCCATTGACTAGTGGGGTAAAGGAGGTAACTGGTACGTATTACTACTTTCAGTTTTAAAAAATAATTGCTCAACTGTTTTGATTTCTTAACCTTGGCATTTGAAACTTGATTATTTTGTATGAAGGTATCGACCCGAAATGTACATGATCGGACAATCATGAAGTTCCCTATACTTGTGGTAGACGGTAAGTTTTGTAATGGGGTAGTTATACAATGTCAAATTCTTATGTTTTACGTTATATATGTTTAGTTGAAGACAAACGTATCATTTCGATGTTATACATTCTGTTATTTTCTTCCATTATTAAATTTTGGTAACTAATATGACGCAAACCACTTTTGCATAGGAATACACACTGATATACCATTGACATCAACTATACCCATTCAAAGTGACGATGACGTCAATGCAAATATGCAACGATCGACGTGTGTTCGAGTGCTTCCTGCATCAACTAGGACTCCATTCATGAGGGGGAGCAGATAGAAAGTCAACCAACATTGAATATAGCAACATATTAGATACATTGTAGAAATTAACTAGGGAAATAATCACATATTCTCAAGGATAACGTAACTGTTGTTTTAAGTAGTTAATGACATGGTAGTATTTTTGGATGTGTTTATTTCATAATGGAAACATATCGTGATAGTATTTTTGTGTAGCTTTTTCGCTTTAAAATGTTTTACTGCTTCTATTAATGATGAGCACAAATGTTTTAGTTTGTTATAACCGTCACTTAAAAGTTGTGTGCTTCTAGGTAAAATTTAATAGTAACATAGTTGAATTTGTTAATTTTGCAACTATTTATGCTTATGTGTCGACTATATTTATGGTCTCTAATTTCTGTCAGGGATTCATGTGATAATGTATGTACATAATTGTGTATATCCTAATATCCATTACATTGAAATTTTCAGTGTACTTTACTTATTTGCAATGAACTGTCGAAAATTATTTATACAATTTGTCATGATCGACAATTGAACTGTCGGAAAGTAATGAAATATGTTGACTAATAAACTATTATACTCGTATTAATACTTCTACACACTAATACCTACAATTAACTTTGTCCAATTAATTATTTGTTCATCAAGTGTGAACATGAAATAATGAGTTATCCAAATTCTCATCTAATGGTGTATCTCCAATATAAAAAAAAAATTAATATTTTTGGTGCATTTTCATTTAAGACACTCTGCATTTGATCAACCTCATATGCTGTGTTTACTGGATGTAGGGTGAATGTTATTATTTTCGTGATATGAGAATTTATCATTTTATCATTCATCGTTTTCTCTGTCGTCTATTTATATTGTACACATTTCAATGTTCCATAATAGTAAATGATATGTTCTTCCGGCAAGTGCTACATTTAAGATCAAAAAATACTCAGGATCATTGATTACCAACAACTACAAAAGAAAACTTTATGATAAAATGGTACTCATGATTTAAGATTGATATTCTGATGACAAAAGTGGGGAAGAAGGTTCAAATGTCGACAACGAATAAAGTGGACAGTAAATGTAGTTGTGCAATAAGTTATGTATAGTCTATCTTTTTTAGAGATGGATTTTGTAATGTCTTTACCAAAACTTCAGCATGAGCATGTCCTTTATGCATCTTGAATATAGTTTTTTTGTGTACTCTGGACCAAGTGTCGAGAATGACAAAAACAATATGTCGAGAATGGCAGATGAACTATCGAGCTGTCATGAATATGTTGTCTATGAATCCGTATTTTACTTGTGAAGTTGAACATGTATTTGCCTGTTTGCGAACGATATAAGAATGATAATGACAATGTAAGTTGCAAATAGTAATGTAAGTTGAGAATGTGCTGAGGAACAACATAAGTTGAAGTACCTTTATGCAAGATATGTACGCTCTATTGAAAATCAATAGGTTATAAGTATGATAAAAAGGAATAAAGATAACAAAAACGACAAATTGTTGATTTTTTTTTAAAAAAGTACATAAAGCACTCCAGCTCTAATATTGTAGTTAATAATTCAATCAATAGGTTTTAAGTATGATAAAAAGGAATAAAAATAACGAAAACGATAAATTGTTGATTTTTTTAAAAAAAGTACATTAAACACTCCAGCTCTAATATTGTAGTAAATAATTCAATCCAATTTTTTAATTTTTCTACTCCTTTTCTCCTTAGTAATACGATTTAACATTAGTGATGTTTATCATTTATACGTTAATTGAGTTCACTATTTACAACTTACGAGCAAGGTGTTTGGTGGGGATTAAAATTAGATTTTTTTTAGCGGATTGTGATAGCAATTTTTAAAATGGTGTGGTTGAATTGTTTTCAACTGTTGTAGAGTTCGATAATGATAACATAAGGAGCATTTAACGACTGCAAACGATAATATAACTTGATAATGTACAACGCATTATGAGAATATTGGATATACAACGTTAACAACGACATCGAGTGATTGTTTAAAAAACTTGTAATATATTGTGGGTTTGTTCTCCTACGCGACATGATAAATCTCAAGTGATGACTTATACCTAAAACGTTAGGATTGCAAATATGAGAATTTTGCACAATTCATGTGTCGACATTTAATACCATCAAATTGGAGTTTTCAAATATTTAGATCCATATAATAGCAGAAAGGAAAATAAAGGATTTCAACAGTTTTCAAGTGTCAAAATCAACAGTTAAATTGTATATCTCGACAATTAGTAATTGTCCAGTTCGACAGTTTAGATGTCTAATACGACGGTTTCGACGACACTACTCGACCGTTACACTGTCATAAATTTCGAGGAAACTTAAAAACCATGTATTTGGTTTTTTGGAAGAAATTATTGAAAACATTAATGGTGATAATTAATTCTTAACTATAACATCACAATATCTTCCCACAAATAAATAAGGAATAATTCAATGCTTTATTAAATATGAAATCCTTCACATTTTCTAGAGGATGTTATTATTTTTCCTTAGAAAAATACATCAAAAATAAAACACACCAATGAATAAGATATTTAAAAAGTTCAATTAAAAATGATCATATTGTATTAAACATTTAAAGTAGTAAACCATGAAATTAAAATATAAACAATTTCTTGTAGTTCATTTTTAAGATTGATCAATAGCTTTTCCTTATTGATGTTGGAATGAAGATTGTGAAGAAGAATGTAAGGTTTGTGTGGGTTTTTTTTCTTTTTTTTTTTACCCCCCATTTTTTTTTAAAAAAATTTATATTATGCAATATAATAATCATATCTTAAATGTTTAAAATATATCAAAAATAATCACATCATACCATTAATTGCATTTAAATCAAGTATTTATTGCTCTTTAAAAGGTAACACAAAGGGTAAAATGGACATTTTGTAGCAAAAATTGATATTTTAGAAAGAAATTGGTGCAAATGGAAATTGTTTGTACATTAACAATTTTAGTGACATTTATATAAATTCCCTAACCAAAAATTGACATGGGGTGCTATTTTCTCATTTTTTAATTACGTATTTTATTAAGAGGTTATTTGGTAATGATTTTAAGTCAATTAAAATTAAGTTTTTGACCGTTATTTTACTATTTTAGTTGTAAATTTTGAATTCTTTTCTCACAAGTTGGATTCAACGGTCAAAAAATCAATTATCAAAATTTTCATCAAACACCCTCTAACTTTTGGGGCCTGTTCGGTTGGAATTTTGAGAATTGATTTTTTGACCGTTAGGAAAAAAGTGGGGGTCATCTATGAGAGAAGAAGTCGAAAATTACGGCTGAAATAGTGAAATAACAATCAAAAAATCAATTTTTTGGGATGAAAAATCACTTCCAAACTAACTTATTATATTAAAAAATTGACTTTTAGACAGGGACTAAACGACAAAAAATAGCTCTCGTTTGATAATAATTTTTTATCCAAAAAAATTAATTTTTGAACTAGGACTGACGACAATGGTTCCATCAGGGGTATCAAGCTCGAAGCGGTTACTAAATCAAGGGCCACTAGTAGCCGTGTGATATTTCATTATTTCAGCCATTATTCTTGATTTCTTAACTCATAAATGTAATTCATTTCTATCTTTCTCTGATGATTCAAAAATCAATTCTGATTGTCACTGGCGAGACCCTAATAATCAAAACCGACCCTCTTGCCGAAGCACCAATTATTCTCTTCAAAGTTGAGCGTAAGAACAACTGCCTCGTCCCTATTCACTCTTTATTCCATATTCGTTTTAATTCTCGTGGTTAATTACGACACAGTCAATACACAGCCCTGCAAGTTCCCACAACCCCGCATACTTTCATTATGAATCAGATATTTAATGCTGGGTTTGTAACGGAGTATTTCATTCACAGATTCTGAGGATAATTTTTTTTTTAATTTTTAATTTATTTTTATTTTTGGCAAAACGCTAGTCTGCAAAGAGTCAAGTGAGTAATTTTGAGAAAATTTTGTGCGTGTGATCAAGAAATGGCAACAGCAGGATTGTACAGGCGTATCCTCCCTTCACCCCCTGCAATCGATTTGGCGTCTTCCGAAGGCAAGGTATGTCTCTGTGTTTTTTTATAATTTTTGTGATTAACTCAATTTTCATTGTGTTTTGGGATGAAATAAGCTCCTTTATGTTCATAGTTGATTTTTCATTTTTTCACACTCAAAGCTATTTTTACTCTAATTGTGATAAATATAATGAATTTTGGGGAGTGCTTGAGCTGTCTAACGAATATGTGGGCGTAGTATTGCATTGATAATTGTTACATTCTGAACCATTTTTGAGCCATTGGTCGAATTAGAAGTCCACATTATTGAATTTTAGGAACCTTTTGTTTTGTTTTTGTTTGTTTGTTTGTTTATTATTAATAATAATTAATTTTTTTTTTTAATTGTTGATCATAAGATCTAAATGATATGCATTTGGCTGTCTAAGTGCTTAAACTTTTAGATAAAATGGTTCATAGGACGCAAAGGTCGGGGTTCAAATCATAAACCCCATCAGGTGCTTGTTGAAGAATTTTTAAATGATATACATGTGACCTTTATGGCAACATAAGCTTTTAAATTGAGTGATTTAACATTAATTAACTTTTTTGGTTTCAGTTGTATTTTGTGTTTTCGTCACTCTCCATGTCTTGATAAGAAATTTACAATAATGCTTGAACTCTGCTCTCTGACCCTGCTGATGGATATATGAATACTGATATTCCGTTAAAGGGGTCGTTCTGAAAGGTTTAGAAATTTGACAGTCATGGAGAGCACACAAAAGCACCAGTACAATTTTTTTTACCTAACTGTACTCTTTACCTGTTCGATTGCCAGCCGACTAAATATTCACGTACTTCTTTTCCCTGAGTGTGTTGATATATTTTTTTGGATCTTCCTTTTCTATTTGTCTATCTCTTCACCATTTTTGGCGTGGTGCCCCTTGCTTGTCTTCATTTGAAGGAATAAATGCAGTCTGAATGCATTAAGAATATGCAGGAAGTAATGCAGAACCTGAAATCAAAGCTTTAGGAGGAGATTGTTAACGTTACTTGCATATACGAACCTTTATTCTGGTACAAACAAACTAAACATGGGAAAATAACTATCTGTGATATTCATTAGTTCAGCACAAAATATTTATGTTACATTGGCTGTATGATGGATGAAAAAAAACATTAACACCATGATAGAGATATAATGAAGTTTTACTAATTTGAAACAATTTGAATTGCAACTTGATCAGATGAGGATTGAAAAAATGATATTCTTTAGCGCTGGCAATTATATTGATATGAGTTGTGGCTTAGTCTAAATGGGCGTTGCATGAGAATAACCTATCCTTCCCACCTATTTAGTGATCTGGTTCGAATGATTAAATCTTAAATGGATCGAGTATACTCATCAACATGCATTAATATGTAACGAAATTCTGAAATTTTATATGTACATATTTCTATCACTAGCCTTGTTAATACTATAATCTCTCACTTCACCTTTTTTCGGCCTTCCTTACACTGTTACGATAATTGCACTTTCAAAAGGTAAACACTCAATTCTTAATATATACTTATCAACTGGCCAGTTGATGTAAAACAGAAATCACAAAATAGCTCCAAAAAAAATTGAAATCTTATAATCTTCTGCTAATATTCATTGATGTAACCTTTTAACCAATTTTAATTGCTATATTTATTGGAATTGAGTGCTGTGCGTCTTACAGTCATACAAAAGTACAATGATAGTTAGATATGTGTGTTGTCAAATCCTCTGGGTATTAGTTAAAAATTTATCTCGTCGTTGGACACGAATACAAGGATGAAGGAAGTTTCATGTATAATAATTGAATTAATAATAGGAAATCTCCAAATCCATCCAAGTATCAAAGGATAGTTCTTTTTAAGTACTGAATTATTTGGATCTCAATGTGTATCACGAATAGATTGCTCGTCTAATTTGGTGTTTCTAGAGTTTTTGGCACGTTGACTATTTTGTCCATCTAAGGTTGAAGTTCAAAGTCACTAAAAGGTAATAATATATTTAAGATTTATCCTCTAATTTTACTTTTGAATAAAAAGGCCGATGCGAGTGGCTGACAAGTCATTTAATGCTAAAATTATATAGTTTGTAATATGATATATTGTAATTAACTTTATTTGACTTTATTCTCTCTTTACTATTAATCCCCGTAACTAATATTAGATTCATACTTTTGTTTGACAAAGAAACAAGATGAGTTCTCAAGAGGCAAGAAAAAAGAATATTGTGCTTAGTTTACCATGGTTGTCTCCTTTCTAAGCATCCTAAATGTGGATGGCTTAGAACCACTAGAAGACATCAACCATTTGTCTATTCTGTAGTATTTAGCCCTTTGTGTTGTCTTCCACTGCAGAAACTATTCACAGAGGCCATCCACAATGGAACTATGGAAGTCTTTTTCAAGTTGATATCTTATTTTCAGACACAATCTGAACCTGCATACTGTGGTTTGGCTAGTCTGTCAATGGTCTTGAATGCCCTTTCTATTGATCCGGGTCGAAAATGGAAAGGTAACTTATTATTGTGAATAATGCTATTTGTACATCACCATTTACAATTTCCTTTACAGATTGGTAAGGTGGCAAAAAGAAGGGGGGGGGGGGGTTATTTTTTTAGTTGATGATGAAACTTTGAGTCAATTATATCTTGTCACATCATCTGATAGTAAACAAATTTGTGATGTGCATGTAGCATTATTGTATTATTCTTCATTGTAGTGAGGTATGTGCTATGCTGTTTCAATTAGTGATTCAATTTTCTTTTTTTGTTTCATGTGAGACATTTCAAATATCAAAGCGTACACATGCTGAACATTCCCTTCTATTACTATTGCTTAAAGAGTTGTCTTGGTTATTTATCACATTGATGCTCTTCAGATGTCTCTTTAATGTACTTCATCACTGTTTTAAATTGTTTCTATTTTGTTAGTTAGGGCATATCAAAATGTTATGCTTGTATCAGAATTGCATGACTCTGAGGGATTATTTTAAGTCAGTTGAGGATGATGACATGGCAAGCTAGAGAATAAATCAAATCTTACAAACTAAATAACTTCATTCCACTAACAACGTCATAGGAAAGTTAATGCAACATGCGCGCGTCAAATGACTGCTGAAGAAAAAATCAACTTCCAGATCTTTTGTTTTCCCCACTACAAGACTTTTTTGAATACCTCCTACCTTGAACATTAATGCCATGTTTCATCTTGTCTTTTTGAACCTACACTGGCAATGGAGTAAGTGCCCTAATGTAGTGTATCCGTGCTTCTTTTTGCTAGATCATTTTGACAGAATTTTGGAAGCTCTTGATGATTAGAACTTCATCCATTTCTCAGGCATTTCTGTTTATTGCATGTTTGGACACCTAATTATCATAGTTATTGTAGATAAAATATTTTTGGAAGACTATTCTTGCTGGTGGTAATCCACTGAATTAAAATGTCTTATTTTATATTAATATAGTTACCAAATATTTTATTGTCTGTGAGGTGTCACCTGCTGATAATGCTGATGAATTTCCAATTCTTATTTTATGTGATCTTAACAAAATTTGTTTGCTTCCACCAATAACTAAGTTGTATCATTTGTCTTTACTAAGTAGAAGAATGCAAAAGTCGAACTTTCTAGGACTTGGTTGGAAAGTTGGTATGCACCACTTACCATGAGAAAGAAGTACTTGCATATTGAAGGCTTCCTTAATTGTTGGGAACCATTTTCAATGTTTCGAAGTTTGAACTTTGCAACTTCCTTACATTTTTCTGTCCGTAAATGTAGGTGTCATGAGCTTATTGATATCCAATCATAGTGATGGTTATAGAAGTGAAGTCTGGAACTTTGTCCATATTGTATTTCCTTCTAACGAACCACTACCTTGTTTTAAATTTTTTCTCACTAAATTTTGTGACATTAGCTTATCAAACTCCATTTCTAAATTTATACAATCTTATGACCACCTACTTTATCTTGTATCACTTTGGTAAAGGGGAAGTGCAAAAGTAAAACTTTTTATGACTTGGCTTAAATTATGGGACACTTACCTGAAAAAGCATGGCATGGAAGGTGGAAGTGAGAAGGCCTTTTGTATATGGGAGGCATCTGTAATCATGGAGGACATTTTATAGAAATTTCAACTTGAACTTTGTTTTACCATTCTCTTTTAGAGACAGCTTAATTTTTTAGACGTTTCATCACTATGTTGATGAATCATGAACTTATAGAAGTCCAACTCAGGGCCTTGGAGATGGTTTGACGAATCTATGCTGGACTGCTGCGAGCCTTTGGAAAAGGTTAAAGATAAAGGCATCTCGTTTGGGAAGGTGGTATGTTTGGCTCATTGTGCTGGAGCCAATGTTGAAGCTTTTCGTGCAAACCAGAGCACTATTGATGAATTTCGTAGATATGTAATGTCGTGTTCAACTTCAGATGATTGTCATGTGATCTCATCATATCATAGAGGAGCTTTTAATCAGGTTAAATACGTAACTTCTGGTTTGCTCATTTAATTTCTTTCATCTTCGACCTTTTTGCCTTTTTCTAAGTTTTGCAAATGGACCTTGATCTTTTGGAAGATCTATTTTTTGTTATATGAGCTACTCACGGTTCTATTCTTATTGTGACTATCACCTACTATGTTACTAAGTGCTAACTCTAATGAAATATTCTCTGCTGACTTCAGTAATGATGTTTCTATTCTTTCTTTTGAGAGAAGAAAAAAGAGAGAAATGAAATAAATTTGTTGTGCAGTTAGACAGCATATATTGCTATTCAAAAAATTTGCTAGGTTCTATGTTGTGCTCACAGGTTACTTCTCTCAAGCCTGAACCATGTGCTGGCAGCTAGTCAGCCATTAAGTTCCTCAATTAATTAAAAAGATAGTAATGCCTTATGAGCTGCAGCTATGCTGCTAAAAAAAAATTACTTGTGTTGGCTATAACTTCTTCAAAAGCTGCGTTTGCCGGTTAGTCAGAGGCTCAGAGCTGTTACGTGTAGGGGTGGGCATGGGTTGGGTCGGGTCGCGTTGGGTCGGGTCAATTTTTTTCTAACCCAAACCCAACCCAACATGGTCGATTTGATCTAAAATCAAACCAACCCAACCCAATTAATGATTTAAACCCAAGCCAACCTAACTCGATCATGGTTGGGTTGGTCAGTTTGGGCTTCGGCCCAATTAAAGTTGGATTCAATTATTTTTTTGTTGAATTTAGATAAACTTTTAAAGTTTGAAATTACTTGAAAACCTTTATTTTTTTAGTAGCTATATGAGGAATTCCTTCTAAAAAATAATGTATAAATAAGTTTAAAATTTATGAAGCATTTTCTTTTTTACAATTTTTTTGGGGTTTATTTATTTCATCATCATGTTCTTAATTTTTACTTTATTATCAAATAACATTTCATTTGTACAAAGGGTTCATGTGAGTCAATCTATGTAAATAAAATGGATGTTTATAAATTATAAGTCCTCATATCTTTACTATTGTGTTTATTTAGAGACTTTTTCCCATCTTAGATATTAATTTTTTTAATTCATTGGGTTGGATTGAGTTGGGTTTTAAATCATAATCCGAGACCTAACCCAACCCAATCTCAAATTTAATTTTTTAACTCAACCCAATTGAACTTAAAAAACCAAGCGATTTGGGTTGGGTTTTGCCCAGCCCTAGTTACGGGATATTGTTGTTCACTTCAAATTTTCATCTATCAAGTTTGATGCCCTTGGCCTTTTGACTCGAGTGCCTCTGAAACATTTTACTTAAAATGTAAAAATATTTAAAAAGAGGAAGACACGAATTATCATATAACTTTGTAAATTTATGGACTTCAAAAATTTTAGTAATCTCTGAAAATAAAAACTTAAAATTTTTTCATCTCTTTTTTTCTGAAAAAAAGTTCGATAGTTTTCTCTCATTTTCCACTTGCTAGCCATGCCTTGTTTCATTAACCACAAACCACTAATTTCTTGTTAGGGAATGAGAAGAGAGACATAAATCTCAATAAACTCACAAGCGAAGTAAATTCTGTTGGATTTTATGCGCAATATTAAAGAGATGAAAACGAAAATCAACACAAGAATTTTACGTGGTTCGGCGGTGTGCCTACGTCCACGAGAGCGAAGCGGAGATTTCTTTATTCAGTTGTGTAAAATAGGGTTACAACATATTATTTATACTAACCCTAGCCTAGGCTCATATAAGACTTTAAGGCCCGTACAGAAAAATACCCCTGTACCATACCGTGGGGGCGTTGACCCCGCACCCCCAACCCATTCAGCGTCCCTAACAATCCTACAGTGAATTAAACCTGCGCAAAGCTGATGTTGTTGCTCCGCTTCACTCCATTCTATTCAATGCGCTCCGCTCCTCTCATTCCACTCCGCTCCTCGCCCCCATCAGCCCATTTGATCTAGAGCCTGTATTCCACTCTATATGAGCTACATGCACAACAAATTCTGATGAGGGCATCACCTGTTGGACCATCTTATTTTGCTTTGGACTAATTAACTTTTGCTTTATTAGTTGGGTTTGTATTAGGGCCTGCCCAAGCCCCATAACTATTAGGTTTATTTTTATTATTTATATGTTTGTATTGAACTTCCAAGGGGACAATGAATTGATGAAGATGAATGAAATGTTTGGTTAAGTTTTCCCCTCCCCAACTTTTTCCTCTGATTCTCTTCTTCTCTGGTCTTCTCCCCTGTTCTCTTTAGTTCTCCCCTTTCTTGTTGTCTATTTCTTCTTAGTCTTCTGCTTTTTTTCTGCTGGTCATTGCTTAACTGTTGAAATCCCCTTTGATTCTACATCAACTTGGTATCAGAGCCAAACTTGGCTTCCTTCACCCATTGCTCAAAACCAGTCGATTTACTCTTCCGTCATCATCGCTGCCACCATAATTGGGAAACAGGCCCAACCCCCACCATAACCGCTACTGCAACTCTCGCCATCACACCCACAGGCCCCGCAACTTCCCAGCATCTTCACCATTACGTACACACAAAAATCGCCACCAGCTTGCCACTAACCAATCCATCAGCATCTCAGCAACTCCAAACCCAAAACGTGTACCTAGCAGTAACCGTCCCTCTCAACTGCCAACAACTACCAATCTTCCCATAACTTACATCAACAGCCCATTAAACCCATAAGAAAACACCACCACCCCCACAAGCCAAACCTCCAACCAATAGTAACCGCTGGCCACTTCACAGTTGACAAGTCCGCCAAATTCAACCACCCAAACGGTGACCCAGAAAATTTCAACCAAATCACAGGCGCTGATTTTCCTACTTGCTGTCGTCACTTCCTCCACAGCTACATACATAACCAGAGAGAGGAAGAGATTTTGTGGAGAGAGCTTTACTTTCGCTTGAACCACCCAGCGACTGCTGTGCCCTTCGATTGTCGCCTCTATTCGTGGCACCCAACCACCGGTCATACTCGCAGTCGATGCCGTCATAACCGTAGACTACCACCCGTCCATTCACAAACTATCTTGAAATCCAATTCACCGACAGCTGCCATGCCCAGCTTATCGCCACTCATTTCTTCATCTCCAGCCACCGACCTCGCCAACCAAGCAGTTACCTCCCCTCGTCGGCAAGCAGAACCATCGTCGATCAACAGCCCAGACACGATCGAGTTCATGAGTTGAACCTCCGTTTTCATTCTTCTTAATTTTGCCCTCGTGTAATTTAGGTCAATTATGTCCTTTTGTTAGTTTATATATAGTTGAGTTTGCTTAGTTGTTAAAAAAAAAAAAAAAAAAAAAAAAGGAGAAAAAAAAAAAAAAGGAAAAAAGGGGGGGGGGGGAGGAAAAAAAAAAAACAAGGAAAATGACTCATGTGTGATTATTTTTAAAAAAAAAAAAAAAAAAAAAAAAGGAGACAGAAAAGAGAAAGGAAAAAAGGGGGGAGAGAGAGAGAGAAAAAGAAGAAGAAGAGAAATTCCCATCGTTATTTATAGGCGATCTTTTAATTATGTTGATTGATAGATTTGCCACAATAGCCCATGCCAATTTGAAATTTGCGATTGAAGCATTGTTTGATTCTTGCAAGTCCCTTGAGGTAACAATTTTATTATATTGAATATATGCTTTTATTTTAGTGTCTTGGCTTGTCAATTAAAAAAAAATGTTATGGACGTGAATATCAAACGTTAGGAGTCCACTTGTTAACAAATGGACGAAAACTTCTTCAGTTTTCATTGCCTTCTAATGAACTCCTATCGTTACTTGCACACTCTGAGTATTTGCTTTCACGAGTGGACCAATTGCCTTCTATTTCCATGCTTACATCTATTAATACACTTAGCATGGCATTGGTTTCGAATAAGCTATTAAGATATCTTGAAGTTGCTATACAAGTAGCAATTGTTTTTTGTCTTGATAAAATATTCCGCATTACGGCACCCGATCCCCCCTTTTGTGATGAAATAATGCAAGATATTTTTCCCTTGATTATATTATCATTTTCATATCTCACGAGCACATCCATCAATTTGTATTCTACAGCAGTTAGGATACTAGATACCATGGCTAGTGCAAAATACTGCCTTATCATGTTGGATCTAGATTGTGAACGTACGATTATTGACATGTTCCAACACTTTCTCGTGGCTCTAAAAGGAAATCATTTAGCGAATGTCTTCACATCCATAGAGACTATCATGACCTTTACATTGGACTTGATTACACTTCTGTTGGATAGTGTTTAAAAGAAATGCAAAGAGGTTTCTCCTATTGCATTTAGTGTGGTGGGAAGACTTATTGAGAAGTGTGCTGACAAGATCAAACCTTTTTACGAGCTATAAAATCTCTAGGGGCTTGTTTAGATGATTATAGTACAATTCTTTCCTCCGTATTCACAGAAGTCAAGACTTGTGACAATGTATTGTGTCCCCTATTTTGACCACATCTATAGTCGATACACTTAACAGTGACATAATTGAGAAAGTACCTAAATTAATGCCATCGAAGTCAAAGATTTCAGATGTCTTAGATCTGGTGCCTACTATGTTGAATGACTTTCATGTTGCCTTTGTTTTAGTTCTTCCTCAATTACATGAGATTCCACGGGTTGCCACATTGTTCTCTAAGGTCCTCACTCGATTGCACACTCTTCCTATTGACAATAGGATGTTGCCCACTAATTATCGACACACTACACTAGCTCTTCATTATTTGGACAGTATTCCTAAATTTCATGTCAAGTTAAAATGTCAAATCATTTCCAATCATGAAATTTTCGAATTTACTTTCGGTGTGCTATATAAATTAGAGTATTTGTAAAAAGGTTTTCTATTTGATTGGCCATCACACTTAAATGAAAGTCATATTTTCAATATAGAAGAATTGTTTCCTAATCAAGGCATATTCGAGCCTTCGATGTTGCAATCTTTTCTCTCTACATGCTAATATCAAATGCTAGCTTCTTGTGCTCCTCACTATGTACAACCACATGAAGTTTTTAGAAATGAGTTGCATGAATGTTTGTTACTTGGAGACCAATTTTGTAACTTGATTAAAAGGAGATATTGTCCTCCTTGGTCGGCTTATATCCTTGAGGATAAGTTGCTTCTTTCATTTTTATCAACTGTTGAGTTTCGACATTTGGTTCTTCAGAAAGATCGTCCATCATGGTATGAGTTCAGACACTAACTTGGAGATGAACGATAGCTCTTTTGTGATTTATTCACATTTGACCACATTTTATATTATTTCTTCTATAATTCTCTTTAGCTGCCTGAAACACTGTTCACATCATGGACAAAACTAAATTTCCAGATTTTACATTTTATCTTCCAAAAATTTGAAACATTTTCATTTTAGTGTCTGAACTTTAATTTTTTTCTGCAAGGCAAATAAAAAATTACGGCTAGTAATGGGTGTTCGAGTGTTATATCAAGTCTAGTTATTGTTGCTTTTCATGTTCTTGGATTTTATTTCGTATATATCGATGCTATTCTATTTATTACCCTTGACTTTGATTTTGATTGTGATTTCTTTATATTTCCTTGAAAGATATTGACATAGAACATTGCTTCACTAGTTTACTTCTGAATACTCTTTGGATGCAATAACTCTTAAATGGATATGCATCTCTTCTTTATTCACCGCGTAATCGCAATATTTAGATCTTCGTGTGCATATATTGAGCCCGTCTCAATAGTGCTTAATAATGTCAAGCGCATCTGATTCTCCTCAGTGTCCTTTTGGTAATTCAGATGTATGCTGTTTTGTTTCTCTTTATGTTACTATCATCTTAATTGACTATTTCTGTTGATTATGCTTTGGAGAATTACCTTCTAGTTTGGGTAGGTTTTATAGCTCTTTGCCTTGTCGTAATAAATTGACGAATGTGTATATTGCAGACTGGAACTGGTCACTTTTCACCTATTGGTGGATATCATGCTGGGAAGGATATGGCTCTTATTCTAGATGTTGCAAGGTTTAAATATCCTCCACATTGGGTTCCACTAACTCTTCTCTGGAAAGCCATGAGTACTATTGATGAAGCAACTGGACTACATAGAGGGTATGTGTAAATGCAGATCCGAATTCTCTTTTCTGAGATATTATATTGTTTGCCTTGTACAGAGGTATCTGATGATAACTTACTGGAACTTACTATCTGTTTAGTAACTTTACACCATAAAAATTGATGGAGATAGAAATACAAGATTCTGAACCAGATAGCAGAATCATACCTAACCATTCTTATTTTAGAAATTATGTTATAATGGAGGAACTTTTCTGACTTTTTAAAATGCCATCATATTCATTCATAAATCAATCAGTATTGAAAAGGGTAAATTGGGTATCAAGGTGTTTTGCTTTCAATATGAGGTGGAAACCTTGGGGCATTTTGAAGCATAAGGTTCAACATAAACCATTAAAACAATTTAAATATTATAAAAAGACCAAACTTGCTATAAACCATAAATTCGAAGAAGTACATATGAAACATTTCGAAGTTGAATTTGTAACTATAAACATAAAATAGATCAGAGTGTAGCTAACAATATATGAACTATGTAGTAATCACATAACACGACCATATCTGCAAGTGAACTAAAATTCAAAAACAAATGAAACAAATGACTGACTAAGAAATTTTTTTGCTCTAACTTTATAAGAGCAAAACCCTCAGGAATCACAACAAAAAAAGAAAGACACCATCAACAAAAATATGAATGAAAAAATTAAGCCTCACTCCAAAGGAAAATATAAATAAAGAGAAGCGAAGTTGTCAATCTCTTGTAGAAGTATAGTGCTTGGGCCATGCTCTTCACTTGTTCTCTTCTCTAATTAGTATCTTCCGTTTTTTTATTTTTATTTTTTTTATTTCTAGAGTTGGGCTGTATTTGCAAACCAGTCAAAAGCTCTTAAAAGTTTTTGGGTTATGAAACATTCAGCCTAGAGCTGATTCTGGTAAAGACAATTGATGAGGTTAAAACTATGAGAGCATGCCTCAGCCACCTTGATGCTTATGCCCTGAGGTTTGCACCTTAAGAAGTCATGGTGGGAGCGTTGACAGAGAGCGCTCAAAGGTCAAAGTGGAAGTGACTGGATAAGATTTGAATTCACCTTCAATTATTATGCATCCTAGTTATCACATTCTTTATTCTCATAAGTAATGCATTTTTGCTGTATCCTTGGATTTTGACATTGTCATTATTACTTGATTTATATGAGTAATCTGCAATTTACAGGTGTATTTGACATGGCAAACATTTCTATTCACATAGTTGAAACTTTTTCCATTTTACATTTACCTTGATTATTTACAGGTTCATGCTCGTATCTAGGCGTCAGAGAGCATCATCTTTGCTTTATACCCTGGTATGATCCTAATAGCCAGTATTACATTACTAACCTTTGTAAGCAAAACTACATTTAATGGTCACATAGTTCCATCGATATATTTACAATATTTTTGCAGAATAGATTCTTTGTTACTTAAAATTAGAACTGAATTAACTCTTTCAACTTTTTATCCTTCCTTTTCACATCACATATTGATTAGATGTTCTTACTTGATATTGAACTATGAATCATGGGCACCACCATCGGAAATATAATATTAGATGGGGCAGGTACTCATGGAATTATTTATTTATTTATTTTTTTTAAACAGTTCACATTAAAGATGCATATTATCAGAAATTGTTCTATTTAATGAAATTGAGAAACTTAAGCTGCAGGACTTCAAACATAAATGAAAACTTTCCGACCTAGCATTTATATTTTGTGTAGACATTTTATTTGAATCTCTTTACTTGTGCACATAGGTGGTAGGTTTACTTGTGCACATAGGTGGTAGGTTTTATCCTCATGGCTCAAATTTATTTTTTTATTTTTTATTTTTTCCCCCTGGTGTAGCTTCTTTATTTCATGGTTTGATACTTTTGGCAGAGCTGCAAACATGAGAGTTGGGTTAGCACTGCGAAGTACTTGATGGATGATCTTCCAGTGCTGTTAAGTTCAAACAATGTGAAGGATGTAAATTATGTCATCTCTACTGTTTTCAAGTCTCTCCCATCAGATTTTACAGAGTTCATTAAGTGGGTGGCGGAGGTTCGCAGACAAGAGGAAGGTGGTCAAGGTGTAAGCCAAGAAGAGAAAGAAAGGGTGGCTATCAAGGTGAAAACAAGTAAACATAGTGATTTGAGAAGAAAAATGGCTTCTGGTTCATAATTTTCATATAAAAACGCAGGATGTTAAAATTTCTCTGAGTTCACTGTGGCTGTTCAATTTTTCAGGAGGAGGTGTTGAAACAAGTACTAGAGACTGGACTTTACAAGCATGTAACGGATATTTTATCTTCAAAAAAATCTTCCTGCCAAATCAAACAGACTATTGGTCTCAGAGATAGTTTGCCTAACATTGCAGCAAGTGTTTGCTGTCAAGGGGCTGGGTTTTTGACTGGAAAATCGGGATTGACAGATAGGTTTTGCTGTCGGGAGACAGGTGTGAGATGCTACATGGCTAATGGCGACAAGCCTGTTACAGTGGTGTCTGGGACTGTGGTCAACGGCAATGGAGAGCAAGGAGTTGATATGCTTGTTCCTTTATCTCAAAAAGAGCCTAGCTGCTGCAGTGTTGACTCCTGTGGTTACTCTGGATTGCACCCTGAAAGCAATGATATTTTGACAGCACTTTTGCTGGCATTGCCACCACAAACATGGATGGGTATCAAAGACTACCAGGTTTTGCAGGATATGTCTGGCTTAGTTTCCACTGAGAGGCTTCCTCCTTTACTTCAAGAAGAGGTACCGATATCACTTATATTTTCTCAAATGAACCACATTCCTAACTTTTCTAAACCTTTGTATTGTTCCAGATTGAGGGTTTTATCTGTTTATTTGAGAAAAATCTGAAGTGTTGGTTATGTTGTTCCACTTATTTCTTGAACTCCTCATTAACCATTTAAAATAAGATAGCTTTGAAACATTAAACCATATATCCAATAAATTTGGTGTGTGTGCATAAACTTTACCCTCATTCCTCATTATGAGAAAGGAAAACAAAAATTTTTCCTTGTTTGAGTGTTGCAATGTGTGGTTGTTCTAAGATGGATAAGATAAAAATTGAGAATATTCATATAGATTGGAGGTGACAGCGATTGAGGATAATTAAAGTTTTACAACTTTATTGGGCTATATTCATTTGGATATCTTCGTGGTCAAATAGAAACCTTCCCAACTGTTTAGCTGCAAT
Organism: Olea europaea var. sylvestris; assembly: GCF_002742605.1. Taxonomy (NCBI): domain Eukaryota; kingdom Viridiplantae; phylum Streptophyta; class Magnoliopsida; order Lamiales; family Oleaceae; genus Olea; species Olea europaea. The sequence continues at coordinate 17,752,411 of NC_036249.1, read as the reverse complement.
ATTCATTTTCATTTATGCTTTTAACATTGTATGTTAAGGACACATAAGTTAAGTTCTACTGTTTGTTGAAAAATTATAGATACTCACTTCGTGTTATTCACTTGATCGATCATTCTTATCGTACTTTCATATCTATTCATAATGTGAAACTGGAATTTGTGGTCTTTTCTAGTTAATTATAGAGTATGAACCCCCCCCCCCCCCCCCCCCCCAAAAAAAAAAAAATAAATAAATAAATAAAAACTTGACTGCTTTCTTTCTGAGATTAATTTCTAGACATTTTTGAGTAACATCTATGCTTTATTCATTTCTCTACCTGAATCATTCTTTGTTTTTCCACTATCCATATCTAGATTCACTAGGATATCTAAAGTAACTAGATTCTTTACAAATGCAACGTGGCACATTATTTTTTTAATTTTTAATTTTTATTTTTTGATGCCTTCCTCTTCTAATTGCTCTTTTGAAATCACGTCAGTATGCGGAAGGGGCCAAACATAACCCAAAATACCTAAGTTTTCGTTCTTTTATTTTCCTCAATTGTCACCACCTCCACTTGTTCAGTTATATTTCCATTACTTGTCTTATCTATTTCGGTGTGTCCATACATCCATCTTAGCATCCTCTTTTCCGCTACATTCATCTTATGGACATCTGACTTTTAATAACCCACACTTGGAACCATAAATATAGACAGTTGAATTATTTCGTGTAGGACTAGCCTTTTAACCTTATTGGAATCTTCTTATCACAGAGAATTTTTGTAGTGATTCTTCATTTCTTCCACCTCTCACTAAATCCTATGCATTACATCCACTTCTGTCCATCTATCCGTCGTTAATATTCGAAGGTGGATACATGAAACAATGAACAACATGATCTTCTATTAGTTCCGTTATTATCCTTAATATCTGCACTACTAAATATGCATTTTCAGGCGAATCCTGGATCTCCAACTTTTTCATGTTAATTTGTCCTAAAGTTTAGTTGTGAATGATCTTGAACCATCAATTCTCATTACAAATGGAAAGAAGGGTAAAACTCTTATTGGATAACTGAATGAGATGAAATGCTTGATGAGTTCTATATTTACCATCTTTGGTTCTCTAGGTTCACCTTGGACTTTCATATCGCCATTTTTCATCATCTAACTTCTGCTTTGCAAGTGATATTCATTTTTCTTGTTGATATGGCAGATTTTGCACTTGCGGAGTCAGCTACTTATTCTCAAGAGATGCAACGATAACAAGGTAGAGGAAGATCTGGGTCCACCCCCAGTTTAAGTATCTTTTATTCTCCAGTCGTTAAGATGTGAGAAATGAATATCCATATCCTTTTACAAGTCCAAAAAAAAAGTCCTCATATAAGTACTAACATTTTTAGGAGATCACCGCAGAAAAATTGTTATCGCCTTTTATAGGTTTGAGACAATCAGCAATATGTGCTTCCCAGGGTGTCAATGCTTTAAGCGGCAAAGTAACAGTTCTCCAGCGATTCAAATTCTCTTTGAATCAAAATTCTTCCATGAAAATTTTCAGCCATGGTGTCTCCTTCCGAGGTAACAGCAGACCTGGAAAGGAATATTCAGTGCCATCTAGATTACCCGGTGGAAACGTATCTATGATTGCATGTCCCAAATTTGCATTATACATGTCTCAGTCTAATAATTGCTCAAGACATCCAAATTTTCTTCTTTAGTGGTGTTTCATAATAGTCCTGTACTTCTAGAATTCGATGAGGGATGGCATAGACAAAAGTGTTGAAGAGATCCTTAGTAGATTATAACAATCTTGCCTCCTCCACTCCCCTCCCCACTTTTGGAATTCGATGAGCGATGGTAGCTAATGAGTTGCTTATTCTCCCTTCATTACACTCACCAGGGAATTAAATATACTGTGTATATAATTATTATATATTTTACTTGGGCTGTTAATCTCAGTACCAACAAAGAGAAAAAGTTATATTCTGTTCATTATAATCTCCGGTTATTCTGTTCATACTGGTTATATAGTTATACTGAAGTTGACATATTGATAACGATTTCAGCTCAGCTTCCAATGTTAGCTAACAATGTTGAGAGGCTTCACCTTCACATTGGGGCCTCGCCAGAATAACTGCTCTTTTCTAGTGCACAGTAACTGCACTTCAGGAAAATAGACTTCATTTCGGTAATTGTTGCCTTTGCACACATGCCTTGTCGACAATCAAAGTCCATTTTATATATGAATATTCATGTTTGGACACGGGAATTATTTTGTTGCTACTCTTCGCCAACTGGGCAACTATTCACTTCGCCTTAGCGTTGCCTCGGAATGAGTACCACCAGAAGACTTCGCTACTACGTCACTCACACCAAACTACATACCGTAGCATCGTCACTTCTCGAATCATGACTATAAGATATTGGACGTCACTCATTACATAACCTCGGTCATATTAAGTTTAGAGGCAGCTCGTAAGCTCTTTGTTCATATGTATGATTCATCACTTCATACTCTTACCAAAAGTTCACGCTTTATATGAATATTCATGTCTGGGTTTGGGAAATTAATTTTACTCATTCTATGAGACAGGTCACATGGTAGCCAATTAAGAAACAACAAGAAGTCATTGAAAGCTCGCACTGACATCATTTTGCATACCTGGCCTATCTGGGGCAATCAATGTAAGGGGCCAAATTGAATTCACCTCAGTCAAAGCGACATTAAGCCCAACCTTCGTTTTTGACGCATGGTGCCATGAGTTGTCGCAGTAAAATTTCAAAGCTATAAGCCTCCATTTTACGGGTCATCTTCATTAACATTGCTATGACCTAAAGATCTTCCATAAGAGGATCTTCAGTATGTCTTATATTTCACATTTTTGCAGCGGGTGTCTTTTTGTCAACTTTTCAGATGGCAAGCCCTAGGCATATGTGGCAACTTTTCACTTCATATTGGGCCATCTCAAACCTAGGATAGTTGAGGATTGACAACTGTTGTGGTTGACCCGTGAATTGTTATGATGAGGTCACGTCATACAATCAATGGGTATCACCTCTTTCCTCCTATTATAATTTTCCATTTTCCACCTTTTGGGATTGTTTGATGGCAAAAATTTTCCTGGCAACTTGCACAAAACTAAAGAGTAAATTCCCTCCTCTCATCATCTTAGTATTGAAATTAGGGTTTGTTTGATTTGTTTCATTTTTCATGGATTTTCCATTTCCACCTTTTGTCATTGTTTGATTGCAAAAATTTTCCGACAATTCGTTTCCTCCCCTCCCTCACGTGATGGATTTTCCTTGGTTTTGTGAAACCCCCTTTTTATTATTATTATTTTTTGGTGGCAATTGTAACAAATTCTATCCACAATTGTAACAAATTTTATTCCTTTAATTGACAATTTTCATAGAAAACAAAGCAAAAGAAACACCAAAAGATGAAAAATTTTAATATTTTTCAGGTGAAAAATTATATCAATCAAACATATTTAATTGACAATTTCCAGTAAAACAAGTTTTAGGCAATTCAATTTCCTGAAATTTTTTTTCCACCCAAATTTCATCCTTACAATTAATCAGGCCCTTAGTGTCTTCAAAGAGTTATGGAATTCCTACACGTCAACAGTAAAGTTTTCTTGGTATTTTCTCTACAACCCAAGTCCCTATATTCTTGCTCTCATCCATTGTCCATCCCACACTCAAATTATACTTTCATTCATTAATTGACTTGAGCATTGGTATGTCCGAGGCTACCTCCCACATCTTCGAAGATCATGTGAACCTAACATTGGTTCAAATGTTCAGGAACTTGACAAGTAGAAGGAAGTGGAGTTAGAGTCAATTGACCACGTGTTCTCCCAAATTTAGAAGCCAACAATTTTGGTTGGGATTGGCTTTGTTTGTTGACCAAGTTAAAGGAATTGGACATCATCTTAATTAAGATATCCATCTTCTGCAGTCTTTTGTGTAGTTAGCTTGAAATGCTTGTGAATCGTAATAATTATTGCGCCAATTAAATGATTATTCTTAATTGATAAATATACGCGACATTTGTAGTATTATTTACTTAACTATTAAACAAATAAATTAATAAACAATGCCTAATATATTTAATCATCCCACAGCGAAGGGCTAACACTTGAGATTTATAGACTTCTTATAATGTATTAAGTTTATCCGTATACTTGTAATGAAATAAATTTTATAGTATACGTGCAAAATCATATTAATTTATTCTCTCCTCGAGCTTTCGAATTGATTAGGAGCGTATTTCGTACAACTTAAAATCCAATTAAAATCAATTTTGACCGTTATTTTACCATTCCATCTGTCGTTTTTGAATTTTTCTCTCACAGGTAGGACCCATTTTATCTCTAATGGTTAAAAAATCAATTAACAAAATTTCTACCAAACAAGCACTAGATTTTTAGCTAGTTTCATACAAACTTTCGTATTATATCGAACAAATAATTGTGTTTATGTTGATGTCCTATGTTGTACAGCGTATGCATATCGATGGCAAATTCATCTGAATTATTTAATCTTTCAAAACTAATTGTACTTTTAGCTTGTTTATGAAACGTAAATACTTAAAAACTTGACTTGCCAAAACGGTACCCAAAATTTAGCCCTCGTGGGAATTGAATTTTTTGTGAAAACGATTGTTCCGGATAAATGTAAGAAAATATTTTTTTTTAAAGAATATGTGGTTGAAAATAAATGCGAAAGAAAATAATTTTGAGAAAATCAATATTAAACTAGTATTTAACTATTTGTTTGGTCAAATGTAAGTATAAAAAAGTTATTTCTTAAACTTTAAATTGTACACTAATAATTGTATTTAAAGAGAAAATTGAAAAGTCCTTGTTTGAGCCCCTTTTTGATAAGATAATGTATTTTGGAATAATTACTTTTTTGAGAATGTGTGGTTAAAAGTTCACGATGCATTTGATTTGCTATTTTCAACCTATTTTTAGGTTTCAATTTTGTAACATATTGAAAACGCGTTTGATCTAATACTTCTAAAAATATACTTTTGAGATTAAACTTATAAAATAAAACTCAAAATGCGTTTTTGATATTTTGAGTATTTTCAGTTAAAATTCTAAAAACATTCAAAACATTGAAAATAAGCGTTCAAATAAAATTTGAAAAAATTAGAACATAAATTCAAACTAATAAATTTTAAAACTTATGAAAATATAAAATTTTAAAAAAATTAGGGAGAATTGGTCAAATAACTCAGTCAAGCAATGTGATTGATTAAATAACATTCCTCCAATGGTCGCTGGTCAAATGACTTTCAATTGTAAAATACAATAAACAAATAATGTTAAATATCCAAAATACTCTCGCCACTAAAAAAGACCCTAGCACCCCTATCAATTCAATTAAATCTCTCATTTCATCTCCAAAATTGCATTGCATGTGTCTTTTGATACCATAAAATCTTGTTATTTATTATATTTTTCACCTATTTGGGTATCTTTTGAGCATTTGAATAAGAAGTAATTTCTATGTTATTTATACTGAAATCTTTACTGTATTTCAAGAAAAAAGAAAGGTTCTTTAGAAATCTAATGTACATTGGTACTTTTAGAGTCCGTTTGATTGTAAGGATGAAATTTGAGTGAAAAGAAAATGAATTTCAAGGAATTGAATTGCCTAGAACTTGATTTACTAGGAATTGTCAATTAAATGTGTTTGATTGATATAATTTTTTACCTAAAAATGTTGAAATTTTGTATTTTTTGGTGTTCGTTTGATTCTATTTTTCATGAAAATTATAAACTAAAAGGATATAATTTATTATAATTGTGGATTGAATTTGTTTGCATTGCAAAAAAAATGAAAAAATAAAAGCTGAAACTCACTTTCCCACCAAAATCAAAGGAAAACAATTTCCTTGAAAACCAAGAAAAAGGGTCACGTCGAAGGGTAAGGTAGAAACCAAATTCCATGGAAAATGTTGTCCATCAAACAAGGCAAAATGGGTGGAAAGTGAAATTTGAATTCCATTTTCCATGGAATTTTCTTGTATCAAACAGGCCCTTATTGTTGAATGCAATATGAAATAATATTTTAGTTGGTTTTATTTTCGTATTGGTGTATTTTTGTGTTGTTTGCAATTATTGGATGATAACGACGGTCCAACCATTATCTGTAGTGAAGAGCGATACTACAGCCGTTATCTTCCATGTAAAACAATAATACAAATATTACCCATTTTGTTTTGTTTGTTATCGATAATACAATGTGATTATTTTAATAATTTAAATATAATAATTATTTTTCATATTACTTTTAATTTTTTATTTTAAAGTCTACACGGTACTATATACTCGAGTATACTATTTATTTATTTTTTATTTTAAAATCTACATTGCATTATTTATTCATATCGTGTTTACACAATTAACGGCACCTGTGCCGTTTTCATCATAGTTAGGCACTTGTGCCATTCTGTTGTTTTTATGTTGATTAAGTAATGAGCTTATCTCTCAAATTTTGTAATAGGCATGTCCATCTTGCAATTTAAATGAATTTAACTTATCGATTATCGAGGTTACGGATGAGTCGTGATTGTTTATACTCACGTTTGTAGTTAGAACGACACAAGTGTCGTTTCATTATCAGTAACGACAATTGTACCGTTCTGTTGACTTCTCCATAATTTTGCTTATTTTCTAACGCAATAACCTCAAACATTGGATCTCCTAACTTAAGAAATTCAAAAAATTTAATCACGTGATAAAGAACGATGAATTGGTATAGATTATAAGATATCGAGTTAGTGAAATCATAAGTCATTGTAATTATTCATTAGAAAATATAATTAATGAACACATCTTTCAACTTTTATAAACAGCATGTCCATCTTGCAACTGAAATGGGTTCAACTTACTGGTTTTCGGAGAATGGATATATAGTGACTGCTCATACTAGTGTTTACAGACAGAACGACACAAATGTCGTTAAATGGCCCTTGTGACGTTTTGTTGATTTCTCCAATAATAGTTTTTTTCCCAACATAACGACATCAAACATTGGATCCTCTAACTTAAGAAAAATAGAAAGGTATATCATGTGATAAGAACAATTGAATTAACATAGATTATACGATATCGAGTTGGTAAAATCATAAGTCATTGTATTGATTCGTTTAAAATATAATTAATAAGCATATCTTTCAGCTTTTGTAAATAGAATGTCCATCTTTCAATTTAAATGAGTTCAACTTATTGGGTCTCTAGATATTGATGGGTCATGACTCCTTATATTCGTTTTTATAAATAAAATAGCACGTGTTGTTTAATGGCCGTTGTGCCATTTTGTTAATTTCTTTAATATTTTGTTTTTTTTTCCAATGCAATGATCTCAAACATTGAATCCCTTAACATAAGAAAGTTAAAAATGTTGATCACGAGACAAAGAACGATTAAATTGACATAAATTATTGATATCAAGTTTGTGAAATTACAAATCATTATATTGACACTTTAGAAAGTATAATTAATGAGCAAAATACAAAAGATTGATTCAAACCCAAGAAAGTCAAGAAACCAAAGTTTTGAGTTTGACCCACAAATATTGAACCAAGCAACCAACAATCATTGACAATATATTGACCTCTTGATCACAAGATCTGAAAATCTCACCCGAAAGTTTGAACGCCACAATAATTAAAATTTTGACAAGTTTGGTAAATTAGTTCAATGAAGAACAATGAGAAAGCAATTTGCCTCTTGATTGAATATATGATAAAAGTTCTAATTTACAATGAAACAATAGGTCCAATTGATAGGAACCCATAAAACCTAGTTAAAAAGGAATAAAAGTCTAAAAGATTACAAAAGTTACCGAAAAGTAAAGTTTTAACATAATTAAAAAATTCCTCGAAAATTGGAAAAATTCGCTACAGAATTTCACTATGCGGCCATGTAGTATTAATCTATACATTCGCATAGACATTGCTCTAGCCTCTGCAATTTATCTGAAAATATGCGTTGTATTATTATGCGGTCACATAGTAATAATGCTAGACTCTTCCATTCGTTGCTTGAATCAACACGAAATTTGTCGATTTGCTCGTCGTGATCAATGTTTCATCCACTATGGCTTGAGCAAGCAATCATATCCCTTCTTTGAGTCTCTTAGTTCACGACCGAGTCATTGATCCTTCTTTGAAAATCAATGGATCATTGCCCGAATTTGTATTCGTTGCCTTGGTTCCTTTGATCATATCACTCCTTCCTCTTTGAAAGAATTTGACCTCAGATCTGCATCTGTATTAGAGAGAGAGAGAGAGAGAGAGAGAGAGAGAGATAAGACACATTAAAGGTAGCTAAAATATTATACTCACCGGAAAGATCTAGCTTTAGACATTGTCATTAATCCTTTCTGGAACTTGAAATGGACCGTTTCTTCTTGACTGTAACTTTGATTTCCTTAGTTCTGGAAATCATTCCTTTCTCAAGTGTACCCAAATCAAATCACCATGGAAAAATGTAACACTCTTCCAACCTTTGTTTGCTTGCAATGCATAATGCTTGTTTTTCTGTTCAATTTGCATCATTGCCTTATCATTGAGCGATTTCACCAATTTAGCCTTCTTCTTTCTATCCAAACTATCTTGTTCATTAACAGGTTAATGAATTAAATCCAAAGGTGTTAGTGGATTAAAACCATATACAATTCAAATGACGAACAAGAAGTAGTAGAATGCATGGCTCTATTATATTAAATTCAATGAATGGTAAGCACTCTTCCCAACTCTTCAAATTTCTATTAACTATAGTGCGTAGCTATTGTATTATGGTCATATTAACTACTTTAGTTTGTCCATCAGTTTGTCGGTCATAAGTTGCATACAATTCTTTGTCATATGTAGGATAATTGAGAGCTGTATCACTTAGATTTTTCGTTGAAGTAAGCTGTTGGTTCTCTATCCCGCATTAAAACAGCTCCAATAACTATCCCTGAGACAACACATTCAATATCAAAAGTTTTATCAATGTTAGGAAGCGATAAAACTGGTGTCTTACACAACTCATCTTTAATAGTGTTAAATGCACGTTCTCCCTCAACGCCCCAGTGAAATCCTACGCTTTTCTTTACAATTTTCATGAGTGGTGTGGTAATTGTGCTAAAGTTTTTAACAAAACACCTATAGAAACTAGCTAACCCAGTTATGCTTTTAGGTGTTGGTCCTTCCTTAATAGCCTTCATTTTCTCTTCATCTACCTCTATCCCCTTTGCACTAACCACATACCCATGAAAGACAACTTTTCCATGCAAAATGTATATTTTTTAGAGTTAGCATAAAGTTGTTCTTGTCTCAAAACCACAAGCAAGCATCGTAGTTGTCCTATATGCTCATTTTAGTCCTTATTATAAATCAAGATATCATTGAAATAAATTATTACAAATTTGAATGCACGCAAAACATGATTCATCAATCGCTTAAAAGTGCTAAGTACATTATTAAGTTCAAATAGCATAACTAACCATTCATAAAATCCATATTTAGTTTTAAAAGTAGTTTTCTATTCATCTCCTTCCCTCATTCTAATTTTATGGCAACCACTTTTAAGAATAATTTTACTAAATATGTATGCACCATGTAATTCATCCAACATATCATCTAACCTAAGAATAAGATGATGATACTTTACAGTTATGTTGTTGATGACCCTGCATTCCACACACATTCTTTAGGTTCCATCTTTCTTTAGCAGAAGTAGCACTGGCACGGCACATGAATTCATACTTTCCCTCACATACTCCTTACTCATCAATTTCTCTATTTGCCTTTGAAGTTCCTTTATCTCCTCGGGGTTACTTCGGTAAACCGGTCGATTTGAAATGATTGCTCTAGATATGAAGTCAATTTTATGTTAAATGCCTCGAATTGGTGGTAACTCACTAGGCACGTCCTCCGGAAACCGTCTTTAAATTTCTGCAATAAAGAAGTATCAAAACTAGAGAGGGATGTGTTAGATTCCTCAAGATTGAGGAGTGACTCTTTATAGACTAACAAGATCATTAGTCGACTCTCAATTATTTCTCTATTCAACTCACTCCCTTTTGCAATGAAATTCACTTTCGATTTTTCTTTCTTTCCTCTCGAAAGACTTTTTTTTTCGCCCTTGTGGTTCTTTTTTTTCCTCACTACTAGCCTCCTCACTATTTTCTCTTTTGCTCTCTATCTCTCTCAATCTTCTCTCTTTCTCATCTTTCAATCTAATTTGATCCTCATAGGCTGGTGCCGATGTTAATAGCGCAAGGGTAATAGATTTCCTATCCTTGGTAAGCTATACTTATTTTTGAACCCATCATGAATTACCTTCCCATCATATTACCATGATCTACCCAACAAAATGTACCCAGCGTGCAAAGGAACTACGTATCACTTTGTCATCATAGCCACCAATTGAAAAGCTCAACACTCTCTTATTCACCTTAACCTTTTCACATTCATCTAACCACTACAATTTAAAAGGCTTAGGATGTTTTTATCGTAGTTAACCCTAATTCTCAACAAGTATAGTACTAGCAATCTTAATACAACTACGCCCGTCAATAATTAGACTACATATCTTATTTTTTGACATGACATCTATTATGAAAAATGCTCTCCCATTGTTGCTCCTCATCATCCACTTTGATTTGTATATTGAGAGCAGGTATCATCACAAGTGCTTACCCTACGACTAGGTACTTTACTATATTACTATCATTAGCATTCTCTGATTCAGGTATCTCATCTCATCTCCATCACTATTACTCACTATTTCCTCATTGGCACGCAAGATCATTGCCTTTTCATTCGAAATTGAGAAGCAATGTGCCCCAATCTCAAACATCTAAAGCATTTGATATCTCAATTCCTAGAAGGTAGGGAATTCTTCTTGAGTGTAGCTTTTCTAGCAACTTCTTCCTTTCCCCTTGGTGGTTCGGTCTTACTACTTGCAATAGCCCTATCACCTCTATTATCATCCTACTTAGGTTTCCAAGAAGGATTAGGACCTAAAGAATCCGGTGGATGCCTAGTTGTCCCATTCTTCTTCAATTATCTCTCTATCTTCATAGCCACATGTAGCATGTCCTCCAATTTCATATAATGTTGGAACTCCACTACATTAGCTATTTTCTATTCAAACCATTCAAAAAACCAGGCCATGGTGGCCTTCCTATCCTCCTTAACATTCATTTTAATTATCATCATCTCCATCTCCTTATGATAGTCCTCTACACTCCTGGGCCCTTGGAAGAAGCTTTGCAATTTTTTATGAAGCTCCCAATAATAATGACTAGGAATAATCCTCTTCTTCTTGATATCCTTAAATTCCTCCCAAGTACTAATAGTAATAACATAGTCGGTGAACTCAAGTACCGCAATCTTTACCTTTTTTTCCTCCGAGTAGTTATGGCAATCAAATATTAGTTTGATTTTCTTCTCTCACTCCATGTATGCCTTCGGATCAGTTATTCCTTTGAATGAATGAACTGTTATTTTGATGTTGCCCATACTTCCATTCCGCTCCATCCCCAACAAGATCTCTATTCCTTCTTTCATGTCTAAGGCCTCTCATTCTTCCTAACTCGATATCCACTAATGTCTATTCACCAATGTCACTACCCACTTCATATTCATCATGATTTCCCACCCTAGCCTTTCCCCTACCTTGCCTCCTTGCATTGGGAACTCTCCTAGGTAAATTGGTAAGCAATGAGTCTTGCCTTTCCACCCACGCCTCTTTCCTATCTAATGTATCCCTCATATCTTCAAACAACATTTTAAATCATCGAATCAGCTCTTTTGACATGTTGACTCAATTGCTGTTCCTGTTTGAAGCAGAGTAATCTCTGTCAGACATCCTAAATCTAAATAATATTCGCCTCACTTATATATGCTCGTGTATCACTCAAATTGGCTTTTCACTCTATTAGTATCATGAATCTTACCTTTTTCCACACAATGCTTTTGCCCAAGTACTTCAAAAAACTAATTCAAACTCAACCAAGTCTTAGTCTCTAAGAATTCAAACTAGGATATGAGTGAGAATTTGTAATTTAGAAGACTCAAGAAAGAAAGAAAAGAATTTTGTCACTTTTGAATGGGAACTATATTAATTCAAGAAAATAGTGTGTGTGTGTGTGTGTATATATGTGTGTGTGTATATATATATATATATAGTGTGTGTGTGTAGACTTTTTTTGATTAAAAATATGAACTTAAAAATTGCTAGTAATTTTTATTTTTATTTTTTTGCTTAGAAATTCAACCATGATACTAGCCAAACAAATGAAAGTTGATTTGGATGTTAAATTGATCCAAAAATAACTTTTGAAATTGGCTTCTCGCCATGATCAATTATTCGTCCACCATGGCTTAAACAAGCAATCAGATCCCTTCTTTGACTCTCTTAGCTCACGACTCAGTCATCGGCCCTTATTCGATAGTCAACGGATCCTTGCTGAGACTTGTATTCGTTGCCTTCGTTTCTTGGATCGTATTAGCACATCTTTCAACTTTTGTAAATGGAATGTCCATTTTGCAACTTAAATGAGTTCAACTTATTGGTTCTTAGGAGCATGGATAGGTCTTGACTACTTATTCTAGTGTTTATAACTAGAACGACACAAGTGTCGTTTAATGGCCCTTGTGCTATTTTGTTGATTTTTCAAATATTTTTCTTCTTTTCAAAAGCAACGACATCGAACATTGGATTTTCTAACTTAAGAAAGTCAGAAGGCTGAGTACGTGACAAAGAACGGTTGAATTGACTTAGATTATATGATATCGAGTTTGTGAAATCATAAGTCATTGTATTGATCAACTAGAAAATATGACTAATGAGCACATCTTTCAACTTTTGTTAATGGAATGTCCATCTTACAACTGAAATGAGTTCAATTTGTTGGTTCTTGGGACATGGATCAATCATGGTTGTTTATACTCATGTTTATAAACAAAACGACACGAGTGTCGTTTAATAGCTCTTGTGTTGTTATGTTGATTTTTCAAATATTTTGCTTATTTTCTAACGAAATGACCTCAAATATTGGATCCCCTAATTTAAAGAAGTCGGAAAGGTTGATCATGTGACAAAGAACGATTGAATTGATATAGGTTATGCGATATCAAATTAGTAAAATCACAAGGCATTGTATTAATTCGTTAGGAAATATAATTAATGAATACATTTCTCAACTTTTGTAAATCGTATATCCATCTTGCAACTAAAATGAATTCATCTTATTGGTTATTGTGACATGGATGGGTTGTGACTGCCTATACTCGTGTTTAGGTAGAACGACACAAGTGTATTAACGGTACTTGTGTCATTCTATTGATTTCTTAAATATTTTATTTCTTTTTCAATGCAACGATCTCAAATATTTAATCCTTTAACTTAAAAAGTCATAAATGTTGATTACGCGACATAGAATGATTGAATTGACATAGATTATATGAAATTGAGTCGGTGAAATCGCAAGTCATTGTATTGATTCATTAGAAAATACAGTTAATGAGTACATCTCTCAACTTTTGTAAATAGCATGTCCATCTTGCAGATGAAATAAGTTCAACTTACTAGTTTTCGTAGCGTGGATGGGTTGTGGCTACTTATACTCATATTTATAGACAAAAAAGCACCAGTGTTGTTGAACGGTCCTTATGCCGTTCTGTTGATTTTTCAAATAGTTTGCTTCTTTTTCAACACAGTAATCTCAAATATTGAATTCCCTAACTTAGAAACTCAGAAAGGTTGATGACATGACAAAGAACGGTTGAATTGATATAGATTATATAATATCAAGTTGGTAAAATCACAAGCTATTGTATTGATCCATTAGAAAATATAATTAATGAGCAAATTTATCAACTTTTGTAAACGATATGTCCATCTTGCAACTAAAATGAATTCAACTTACTCGCTCTCGAGGTATAGATCAGTTGTGGCTACTTATACCTATTTTCTTTATAGTAACGACATATGTGTCGTTCTCATGGATAAGTTATCTTTCTATAATGGCACTTATGTCATTCTTTTAGAACTTTTCATCTCAGTAATGACACAAGTATTATTCTCAGGGAACATGCTGGTGCTAAAACCTACACCAATGGAAGCAAAAAACCACATTTTGAAATTTTTTTAAAAAAAATTGAAAAACAAATTATCTTTTTTTGTTGTACTAGCTTGTTCCACAGAGAGATGAAGTAATGCGAAATAAACTTGAATTAAAGAATTTTTTTTCAATATTGAAATGTATTAAAAATTAAGATGAAGAAGATGGTTTTAGAATTCAAATTTGGGTAATAGGGTTTCATAGTGAAAATGAAGAAAGAAGAAGGTGAAATGAAAGAAGTTGGGAGAATAATTGGATAAAAATTGAAGGAAAACTTTGTCATTTTACTGATTAAAACATTTTAATTTTAATTTTATTCTATTTCAATGTTGTCAAAGGCATATCCAAACTCATTGTCCAACCGGGTTATTTGACCAAATTTCCAAAAAAATTATCAAAAAATAATAAAGAATAAACTTTAAAAAAAAACTAAAATTCTAAAATATATATATATATATATATATATATACTTCTAAAAAATGTAAAATAAAATTTTTGAAAACGTAATTATAAAAATTAGAGAAAAATGAAAATAGTTTGAACTCTTAATTATTATTTACATAAAAATTCTAAAAATATATTTAAATAAACACAAATTCGGTATCAACCATTTTAGGAGTTAATTAATTAGTTGGCAAATTTATCTTTTTAAAAAAAATTAATTTAGTTTATTTAATATAAAAATTTTAAAAAAACTAGGGAAATTCGGCTTATAATTGGTTATTTGATTTTTGGTTTAGAGTCAAGAATCGAACCAAATACATCAATTCTCAATTCAAATATCCGTTTTGGTATTTAACATAAAAAGAATCGCTCGATTCAATTAAATTTGGATTTGATTCAATTTCGAAATTTTTATCCAGCCCTAACCAACAAGTGACCAGAAAAACATATATACGGACAAGTAAAAGCAAGATGCTGCAAAAAGTAAATTTTTTTCAACAATCTGAACTTTTAAGTTTCAACTTGGAATCAAACTGGACCTGTTCATACTTTTTTCAAAATCAATACTTTTGTTTATTCGTCTTTGATAAAAAATGATGGACATCAGGAATGTAATTATATTTGTAGATACATTTTCAACGTAAAAGCATAGAGATCAAGCCTTAAATTTTACAAGCTTAATTGTGTCTCTATGAAGCTTGGACATAATAAGAAGTTTTCCAAAATATTAAAATTATTTTAATTATTGTAGATAAATAAAAAAAATAACGTACATTTTAAACAATAATCTAAATTTCTAACATATTTTTCAAGTTTTCAATAAAAATATAATTTTTAAAATCATAAATACTCTAAATCAATAATGTATTTTTTGTAAGAAGAGAAAAGTATATTTGTAGGCTGAGTTTGGTCTCCGATGAATTTATGTTGGACATATTTCCCATTTAAGTTTTAACAATGATATAGAGTAGTTTGTTGAGCTCAACTTCAAAATCAGAAAAATACCACTTCCAAAAGAAGGCGCGTACATTTTTCGCTTAGACGGTCAACGTAGAGTTGACTATCTATTTTCCCACGATAGTACGAGGTAGGCCTTTTCTCCAAGCCCAAGCCTAGGAGGACCGTTTAAAGGGAAAATTTTGGAGTCAAAACAAACTCATGTGCTAGTTGAAGTTAAAACTACGTAAATCGCTTATTTTAATAGTAATGTCTACTATCTAAATGTTCAACATTTATTTTTTTATTTTTTATTAACGTATTTTCAATAAGCTCTTTAGTCCTCTCTCTCTCTCAATTCTAGAGAGCCAAACATTTTTTTTGTTCAATAAACTCTTATCACTTAGTTTTCGACTTTTCAAGAATATATTACTGGATGAATTAGTAATTATTGTTCTTATTTCTTTAGTACCTTCGATGGTTTCTATCATTGTCATGTTTCTCGTATTATTTACAAGTGGAATTCAAGTTCTTATTTTTGCAACTTTAGTCGTAGGGATGGCAACGGACCAAGCTCCCCGCTTCCCACCCCGTCAGGTATTTTCTTGCCCCATTACCCATTTAAGGCGGGGTGGGTTGAGGTGGTTGCCCCGTTTACGTATCCTTTATTTTTTTTTTATTTTTCTTGATAATTCATTTTAGTGGCACATTCATTCAAGTGAGTCAATAATATAGTTATTAAAATTTTTAATTAATTTATTTATTTTTAAAAGTTAAATTATTCGAATATATTTGATAAACTAAGGTTTTTATTATTTTCCGTATTCCTTAGACAATCTAAGTTACCATTTTCTATTAGAATTAATGAAATTTCATGGAGTTTTTCTATTTAGTGTTTGTTTGAGCCTCATTATTTTCTAATAATGCATTTTAGAATAGGAGAGTGATGGAAAATGTGTGGTTAAAATATAAGTAAAAGTTTTGGATTTACGTGTAATTTCATTTTATTAAAAAATGTGTAGTTAAAAAGAATAGAGGGAAAAATGTATTTTAAAAATAATGAAAATCGAAGAAGGCCTTAAAGTATTGAGTTCTTTAAAAAAATAAAAATAAACAGGACTGAGTGAGGCCCTCGTTACCCGTACTCGCCTCGGAGTGGAATTTCCCACCCCGTACCCAACCCGATTAAGTGGGTAATCCTCACCCCATTTAGGGCGGATCCCCACGGATATCGGGTTTGACGAGGAAAAAATTAACTATTTTAGAAAGTGGATTTTTTTTTTACTCTACAAATAATATCTATTTTACCTCTTTATTTTGTTTTCTTCAATAAATGCTTATTGATTTTTTCATTATCTTTTATATAACATATTCCTTATAACACATTTCTTTTTAGATGATAATAACCAATCAATTCAAATATGATTTGAATAACTTAGAAACTAGAGTTGTGATATTTGTAACAAATTAGCTCTCGTTTGACCCCCATTCTATTCAAATTTAATGGTTGGAATAATATTATTATTATTTTTTAAAATGTGTACTTGAAAAAAAATGAAAAAGTTTTTTATTTGAATGTAATATTATTTTATGGAAGATTGAATAGTTGAAAATAAGAGAGAAAGAATGAGAAGGGGATTGGAGGAAACGGGGGCTAGATATAATCATTATAAAGTAAGAATAGATAATGAAAGCCTTTTGAAGTTGATTTTTAAATATTAACTCTTTAAATCTCAAGTGTTAACCCTTAGATGTGGAATGATTACTTATATATTTATTTAACTTTTTATAGCATCTAGAAAAGACTCTTTAAATATAAAATACCATCTATTTTAAAGAGACAATCTTTAAAATCATGCTTCAAGTAACTTTTTAAATTAACATTTTAATTTAGAAAATAAGTTTGACTCACTTTCTAATTAAATGCATTCAAAGAGTTTCATAATAAAATAATCTAAAAAAAGACTAAATAAAATAAAACATAGGGAAAATAATAAATATTTTTTGGGATTAAATAAATTAAATATTAAATATAAAGAGATGATAAAATATGCTCTTTAAAAATAAAAAATCTTTTGGAGATGGCCTTAGAGTTTAAATTATTTGTTACTGTAAAATTTACTTTCATTACTTGTAACTTTTGGAAAATGCCCAATGTACGAGACATTTTCTCATGGAGCTTTTAGAGAAGACATGTGGAGGTGACCCCATGTGAATATTTTATTGAGGTGGGCCCACTAATGTGTATATTCCGTGAAGTACCTGTATGTTTTTCTGTAGCACAATTCGTAACTTTTAAGCTTTTACCCAAACATGAATATTCCAAAACAGACTTTTTTCTGGTCCAACGCGCCCATTATTCCTTCGAAATTCCACATTTTGCGCCAAAACATTGGTTATGGGGAATTATTCCACTGTGCGTATCTGTGTATATATACATATACATACAGAATTAGGAGAGAACCAAACAGTGCAGCAATGTCGACAGCAGGGACGGCAGGCTTGTACAGGAGAGTACTCCCTTCTCCTCCTGCTATAGATTTCGCTTCTTCAGAAGGCAAGGTTTGTCTCCGTGTTTTATATTCGATTTTTTAATTTTTATTTTACTAGCTATTCTTATTCCAAATGTCAGTAATTAGTGTTGGATTAATGTCTTATTTTTGGAATGATTGAGCTATGTGATGAATATTTAAGTTTAACATAGCTGGACTCTTGTGAAAGCAGGAGTTATGTTTTGATTTACTCATTAGAACGCTTACATATAGAGCTACTCATTTTGATATATCGTTTGGATTTTTTTTGATAATTGATAATTAACCTCTTCTGCTATATTTGCAATATTTTCACCCTCCATATCTTCGCGAAAAACTGTGATATTGCTTCAATGTTGTTCTCTAGTATTGTAATTAAACATTGGTTGTGAGTTTTGACGCTCATTTTGTGGTGGAAAAGCCAATTTTTTGTTCCGCTGAAATTTGGTGTTCACATTGTGCAGCTGCAATTTGGTGTTCATACTTCTTTTTACTCCTGTATATAGGGCATAAAACCATTTAATTATGATATCCAATTCTTGAGAGAAAACCAAGAGATAGAGAAAGTTAGAGGCAAAAGAAGGATACCTAGTATTTCCTTTGTTTGAAAGATGTTTTCTCCTGTTAAAAGAGAGAGGTTATTGTTATTGTGCCTCCTTCTAGTAAGAGAAGTTGTTGTAATCCTTTTGGTACAAGGAAATTCTTCTTTAGTTTGTCAGTGCTTTTTGTTCGTCAATTTTTCCTCATTTTTCTCATTTCCACTTCAGTTGCATTTTTGTGCCTCGTACCACAACTTCCTGACAGTGGTATTAGGGCGTAGGTTTATTATTGGTTTTCGAGCTACATTTAGATCTAGTTAGTGGAAAGAAGCATTTTTAACAATGGCTATGAAGTTTGAAATAAAGAAGTCTAATGAGAATAATTTCTCGTTATGAAAAATGAAGAAGGCAATCCTAACAAAAGAAGATTGATCGGAGGCTATTGGAGAAAGACCGGCGAAAACTATTAGCGATATCAAATCGAAGAAAACGAATGATAAGGCTATTGCCAATCTGCACCTGAGTCTAGCTGATGAAGTCTTGTCAAACGTAGAATAGAAAAAGACTACAAAAGAGATTTGGACACTTCAACAAAGTTGTACGAGGCCAATTAACTACATAACAAATTTTCTTCAAGAGAAGACTCTACACTCTTCAAATGCCAAAATTTACTTTGCTGATGGATCACATCAACACTATGAATACTCTGTTCTAAACTCTCAAAATTGAGTTACAAAATAGATGTAAATGAGCCTACAGAACTTCTGCTTCAAAGTCTACCAGATTCATATGATCGACTCATTATCTACCTTACCAATAATATTCTTCCAAACTCTCAACTCTTTGAGGAGGTTGCAACTACTGTTTTGGAAAAAGAACATAAGCTCAAGAACAAGGAAGATATATTGGCCAATTCACAACAAGTGGAGGCATTAATAATAATGAGAGGGAGACCAACGCATCCAGTGGGAGCCAAAATCACGATAGATCCAAGACAAGGAGCAAGAAGAATATTAAATGCTATAATTGTGGCAAGAAAAGGAACCTCAAGAATGATTGTTGCAGCAATAAAAAGAATGTAGAGAAGTGGGAGCCAAAATCATCGTAGATCCAAGTCAAAGAGTAAGAAGAACATTAAATGCCACTACTTTGGCAAGAAAAGGCTCCTTAAGAAAGATTGTTGGTGTAATAAAAAAAATGTAGAGAGGAATGTGACAAACCTTCAAAGTAATGTTGAAAGTACCTTAGACGACGGCGAAACAATATAAGGCAGATCCCATATTGCTGATGTTCAACTTATGGACTTAGTGGCCACCTCACACATGGCTTTTCTGAAAGAATGGTTTCATCAGTGTAAACCAATCTCATGAGCATTTGTATTTATGGACGATGATTATGCTTTGGAGATAGCTAGTGTAAGCACTGTTAAATTAAAAATGTATGATGATATAATTCAAATAAATAAGAAGGTACGACACATGAAGGGATGATGAAAAAGTCATTGGGACAATTATATGACAATAGGTGTAAATGTTCAAGATGGGATCGTACAGATATTCAAATACGCGTGCGAAAAAGATAGCTGTCATTTGTACATGCTTAAAAAAGAGACACTATGAGAAAGAGAAGCATATGTTACATTGGTAAGTTTAGCAGAAGAATTAACAATGATGTGTTATTGCAAACTTGGCCACATGTCGGAATGATGTTTGAAACTTCTCTCAGGACAAAAGCTTCTTCTTAGACTCAAAAAGGCTTCATTACCCTTTTGTTAGTATTGTGTTACTAATAAGTAGCACATATTGAAGTTCAATAGTTCTACTACCAGAAGCAAAGTTTTTTTTGAAGTTGGTTCATTTTGATGTTTGGCAACATCGGTATTGTCCCTAGGAAGATTTGTTTGTAGTCTTCAAAATACTCAAAGCATGAATAGAGCTTGAATTGAAAATAAGAATGAGTGTTCGAGGACACATAATGGAAGAGAATATATCAGGGATGAATTTGATAACTTCCATTAATAAGGTACTAGAGACAATCCAAAACGGTTTACACTCCACAACAAAATGGAGTGGCAGAGTAGATGAACACATGCTTGTTAGAAATAACAAGAGTAATGTTAAGATCTAATGGACTAGCCAAGTCATTCTGGGTAGAAGCAATCAAAATTGCCTGTTATGTGATCAATGTTATATATCTATTCAATAAATATAATATGTGAAAGAAATTACTAATTTAGATGAAGTGTCCAATTGGTGGAAAGTGTGGAAGGTCTGGGTTTTGGGTCACATCCCACTCAATAATAAAAGTCTTTGATTGGAGCCTTGGGGCTTTGGATTCTTGAGCTTCCTTAATTAAAATAATAATTTTTTATTTTAATCATTTCGAAATTATTTAATGGGTCAAACTAGTCTGTATAATATGACCTTTTTTTCAACAACCTATTATCAAAAACCCATTATCCACATTCCATTAAAAATTGCAAGTCTTTTTGGATAATGGTGGAGGTAGTTATATCTATTTTGCCTATGTAAACACTCATCTGTTTTTGGAAAAAAAACACATAAAAATGAAATTATAATTTTCATATTCTGTAATTTTTATACTCGAGTTTTACATATTTTTTTTAGTACACTTGAGAGTTCTGAAACCATTCATGATTGTTGCACAAATGGTTTGTTTGATCAGTGTATTCTAAGAATGATTGTTTATAGAGGTCGCAACAATTATCTATGGACAAATTCACTTTGATATCATGCTGTCATGAGACACGATTAGTCGATAAATTTTATTTTCGTATTTTATTGTTCTGCAAGTTTCCTGCAACTAGCTATTTTCCAACATTCTAAAGTGAAATTCGTTTATAATTAGTTGTCATATATACAGTAGATATATCTGTTCCTAAGTATTCTGAAAAATCTAAATTATCTAATGAAAAGAATTTTAAGAAATGGCAAATGAAGTTGTGATTCTATTTGACAACTCTTAAAGTTGTTGATGTTATTGAATTTGATAAACCTGCTTTTGCAATTACCGATAAGCCTATGGAAATAGATGGTTTACCTAATTGGGAACATAATGATTATATGTGCAAAAACTATATTTTGAATTGCTCGACATTAAATTTATGTGATGTTTATTGGTCGTGTAAATCTGCTAAAGAATTATGTAATTCCTTAGAAAATAAATATACTACCGGAGATGCTGGAGCTAAGAAATTTGTTGTGCAAAAATTTCTAGATTTTAAAATGGATGATATAAGAATCGTGGTCAGTCAAGTTGAAGAATTAGATATTTTAATTCAAGAAATTATTGGTAAGGGATATAAAATCTATGAGGGTTTTCAAGTACCTGCTATAACCGAAAAATTACCACTTTCTTGGAAAGAGTATCAAAATAGTTTGAAACATAAGAAAGAAGAAATGTCCTTAGAGGATCTGATTATCAAGATTACAACTGAGAAGGACAGTAGAATGGCAGAACGTAGGGAGAGACCCAATTTGGATTCCAAGGCTAATCTTATTGAAGGAAGTTCTGGTAGTAAGAAATTTGTTGGAAATTTTACCAAAGGCCAGAACTTTAAAGGTAGAAAAAAGGAAAAGTAATTTGTGAGAAAGAACAATCGGTCGAAACCCCAATTTAAAATTAAAACTGTGGGTGGCTGTTTCATTTGTAGTCAACCAGATCACTTTGCAAAAAATTGTAGAAATAAGAAAGGAAAAATCGTGAAGAATTGCGCACATGTAGTAGAGGATGAGAATTTCTCTACTATGGAAATAGAAGTTAATCGAATAAGCAACATGACAGACTGGTGGGTAGATTTTGGAGCTGCCAAGCACATTTGCTGTACGAAAGGTGCATTTTCTTCATGCACTCTTGCTAATGTTGGAGAATATCTGTTCATTGGGAATGCATCTTCCTC
The DNA here is from genome assembly GCF_002742605.1 of Olea europaea var. sylvestris. NCBI lineage: Eukaryota > Viridiplantae > Streptophyta > Magnoliopsida > Lamiales > Oleaceae > Olea > Olea europaea. Next base: position 17,729,923 of record NC_036249.1, on the reverse strand, counting down.
TAAAATCGAGGGAAATAAACTGTGACACTTAGATTTACTTTTGAAAATACCCTTAGTTTGAATGATGTCCTTTATGTACCTGAAATTAGAAAAAAATCTAGTGTCTGGATTTATCTTATCAAAAAGAGATTTAAAATTGTATTTGAGAGTAGTCAAGTTGTACTATGTAAGGGTGGTTCTTTTATTGGGAAGAGGTATGCGGATAAGGGTCTGTTTAAACTCAATATTTCTGTGATTAATAATATAACCGTGCTACCTGCACAGGCCTCTTTACACAGGGCTTGTACAGGTGTATACACATGGGGGCGGACCCCCTTGTACAGGCTTGTTGATGTAGGATAGATTGAGGGTTTCCAATAAGAAGAAGTAGCCGGGAAGAAGTTGAGAAACCAGGGGAGAAGAAGAAGGAACGGGGAGGAGGAGGAGAAGGAACGGGAAGAGAGGGGAGGGAGAAAACGGCCGCAAGCCAAAAATATTTCAATTCTAATTCATCATCGTCTATTGAAATTACAACTGAAAACTATATAAATAGTAAAAGCATAACCCTACCAGTGATTGGCTTGGGCCAAACCAATAATACAAGCCCAATAACTAAAAAAGTAAAATAGTGCGATAATAATATAAGTGATGTCCGCATCAATTCTCCCGGGGTGGAAGAGAAACTCGACTCTGTCGAGTGAACAAATGACAAAGAGCTATCGTCAATCTTCAATATCTGAACTCATACCATGGTGGATGATCTTTTTGAAGAATCAAATATCTGAACTCCATGGTTGATAACAATGCAAATGGCAACTTGTCCTCAAGAATATGATCCGACCAAGGCGGACGATCCCTCATTTTAATCAAGTACCGACATTGGACTCCAAATAACAAGTACTCCTGCAACCCATCTCCAAAATCTTCACATGATTGCGCATAATGTGGAGCACAATAAGAACGTTGATCTACCCAACAATTAAAGAAGCATCGATTCTCTCCATCAATGGTTAACACAACCTGTTCATCTAAAATTACATCAATTTTATCTTTGTGTGCTGCGACAGGTGGCATTCGAATAGACATAGCAAAAGATTCGGTGTGGGAGTTCTCAGGTAGAGATAGAAAAGGATTCACAAAAGTGTTAAAATAGCTATTGTAAGTATCGAAGTCCTTAACAAATAAAATAGGGTGATGATCATAATGTGATAAAAGATCATTGACATAGGCATTTTGACCAACATACTTTGAAATTTTAAAAAGACCAGCATTACACGTTTGTAATATAACATAATCCTCAATATTAAATTCAAAGTGTTGTTTATGCCAATCAACTTGAGGTTTATATAATGCTTTACTTGCTTCAAATTGTTTATTGATCTCAATATGCAAGCTATGAAAATGTGATACAACTACCTCAACTGACATAGACACACAAGCATGTGGGTGCATGGGAATAAGGGCTAGAGGTTTCAAGGGTTCACAACCAAGAATAACTTCAAAGGGTTTTAGACCTAAAGACCAGTTCACAGGATTGTCATATGCAATTTGAACAATTGGAGGGATCAAGTCCCAATTCCCAAGATTTTTCTGGACTAGAGACTCTAATAAATTGTCAAGATTTTGGTTAGTACTTTTGTTTTGACCATCAATTTGAGGTTGGTCAGTGGTGGATAGTTTTGCCTTAGTGTTAACCACAGGCGATTGGATTTTCCAAGGGTGACCGGTGACATCATCAAGCTCTTTAACTTGAGTAAGGGTATGACATATAACATGTGATCAAGAATTGTCCGAGATAAGGGGTATAGTATCCAAAGTCTCGGGAAGAGTCTGGATTCCACTTAAGGAAGTGTCCTCACTATCATTCAAGTCATCAAAATTTTCAAGTTTAGGGTCATAGACTAGATCTTCTAACGGCTCCTCTATTACATTCTTTCGTTCTTCCATGACTAAGGTTCGATTAGGACATTTAGAAGAAATGTGACCAAAGTCTTTACAGTTGACGCACAACAAGTGAGAAGAAGACCTTGGAGTTTCAGAAATTCTACCCTGATTTTCCAAGATTGGAGAACCATTAGAAGGGGGAGGTCCTAGAAGGGACTTAACGAGAGGAGGTGGAGCCAATGAAGCTAAATGATGATTATCAAAAATTTTACCCTTATTTTTCAAAATTGGAGGAATATCAGACGAAGAGGTCCTAGAAGGGACTTAACGGGAGGAAGTGGAGCCAATGACACCGAAGGATGATTGTCAATATGCTTTCTACATGGAGAAGAAGATCTTGGACTATCACGACCTTTAAAATTATTTTTCCAAATAGGAGGAACATTAGACGGAGAAGGTTTTATGATAGACTTATGATAAGGCGATGCTAATGAGATGGGTAAACGACGATGACCACGCTTTTCATATAGAGTATAATAATCAACTCATAATCTCGAGCTAAAGAGTAAGCGTGATCAAGAGTAGTGACACCTCGAAGGAAAAGCTCGCGCTTAAGATCATCTCTCAGACCTTGGCTAAACCTACTCAAAGTCGTGCTCTCATTCTCAATTAAATGACATTTGGCTCTAAATTCCTCAAATTGCGCGATATACTCAGTCACTAATTGATTTCCTTGTTAAGGGCATTCCGTTGAGTAAAAATTTCAAAATTTTCTCGTTCTCGCTCACGAATTTGATCCCTATTCCTATCCCTATTCTTACGATCGGGTCGAAAGTATTTTTGATTACCTTATCGACGATGTTGTCTATTATGGGACACCTTACAATTATCAACATCAATTGAATGAGGGATGTGTTTAAAATTTTTCAAACTAACAGATAGGGCCTTACTCTCTTCAAGAGTAGCGGTCATTTGAGTTTGAATAGTCGCTATTTGTCGTGTGAGTGCATTGAATTGTGAGGGGTCCATGTTTAAGGTACTGGAGCTAGAAGTGACAAGATGACCAATATGTAACTACATGCACTGTAATAACAACTTAATGACATGCAATAGAGAGATCAACGAACAAAAGTGCAAGTAACGGAAAATGAAAATTTGAGCTATTTATTTTTATTTTTATTTATTTATTTTATTTTTTTAAATAAATGTTGGGATTAAAATCCAAATATAACAAGCTAATACTGCTAGTATATGTAAAATAGCAAAGCAAGGGTCAAATACTAGTCAAACCCTAATCATGTAAAATAAGCAAGGTAAAAGTGAGATTTAACGAGGTTAATGGATCCAATTACGTAAGTTTATGTAAAAACTAGATCAGCAGCAACACAAAAATATTGATTCAATTTTAAAACGAAACAGTAATATAAACCAAAGATAAAAATAGTAACTTTCCTTTCGTCCGTTGACGTAGATGTGTCAAATCAACAGGAATAAAAGAGGTACCTGCAAATAATAGAAAATACATTTTTTTTGACAATCTTTTCTGATTTATTATTTTTTTTTCAATATTTTTTTTAACTAAACTTGTATTACAATATCAGGTCCAAATTACAGCAAAAATGAAAATCAAATTTCAAATCCACAATATCAAAATCCAGAGTAATCACGGCCCAATTGAAAAGGCCCAGGTTGAAAATCATAAAATCATATACCTAAAATCTCCAAATTGAAAAAAAAAACGTCTACCCACTCTTAGAAGAGGTGACGGCGCGGCAACCTTGGGAGTCAGGAGGCGGTGTTCACGAGTAAATCGACTGGTTTTGAGCAATGGATGAAGGAAGCATGACTGGCGGTCGGTGTCCATCGGTGTCATAATCAGAGCAGGCGGTCGTGGGTGGGTACTTCGTGTTCGGAAACGCAATGTGAAAATTTCTGGTCGCTGTAATTTCGTGCTGGAGAGTTGATTTCAGTAGACTGGTGGCGGTTTTGCAGTGGCAAGTTACTGAGAGTTGATTTCAGTAGTTGGTTTCTGGGAGTTTGGGTGTCGCGAGTTGCTCGAAATTGCAGGAGACGTCAGAACTTGGGGTGGCAGGGTGGGTGTCGTTCAGCAACGGAGTGGCTGACGGTGTAGGCTTTCTGTGGTGATGATTACTGTTTGTGAAAACGGTCTTTGGTGGTTTTTTTTGTCGTAGGTTAAGTGTATGGGATAGCATGTTGCAGTGAAAATTAATTATGGGGCAGTAGAAGTAATTGTTGGTTTTGCTCGTGGTGGGAGTGGTTGGAGTTAACAAGGTTGATGCTGGGAGCTGTGAATGAATTTTGACAAAACATTTGTAATCTGGTGTGAGGCGCAGGAGGATGGTGTTTTGTGAAGATGACAGGAGGAAATTTCAGGAGTACGAGTGAAGTATTTTCCAAGTTTTAGCTCCGATACCACTTTGATGTAGGATAGATTGAGGGATTCCAATAAGAAGAAGTAGCCGGGAAGAAGTTGAGAAACTAGGGGAGAAGAAGAAGGAACGGGGAGGAGGAGAAGAAACTAGGGGAAGAGAGGGGAGGGAGAAAACGGCTGCAAGCCAAAAATATTTCAATTCTAATTCATCATCATCTACTGAAATTACAACTGAAAACCATATAAATAGTAAAAACATAACCCTACCAGTGATGGGTTTGGGCCAAACCAATAATACAAGCCTAATAACTAGAAAAGTAAAATAGTGCGATAATAATATAAGTGATGTCCGCATCACTTGTGCAGAGAGCTTTTTCCTTAACAATAAAGCATCTACTTCTTCAGTTTACTTGATGGATTCTTATTATTTGTGACATGCTAGACTTGGATACGTTAATTTAACTTCTATTAAAAAATTAATAAGTTTGGAAAATATCCCCAAAACTGATAATTTTTCAAATACAAAATATGAAACTTGTGTTGAATCTAAGTATGTTAAAAAAATCATTTCCTCATGTTGGTAGAATTACTTTATTTTCAAGTTTAATACATTCCGATTTATGTAATTCAAAAGGATATGTTACTCGTAGTGGAAATAAATATTTTTTAACTTTCATTGACAGCTAGACAAAACAATTAAAGTTTTAAGACTTGATAGCGGATGAGAATATAAGGGTAATTTTGATAAATTATGTGTTGATAATTGTATTGTTCATGAGACTACTTCACTTTATTTTCTCCAATCTAATGGTGTAGTTGAAAGGAAAAATAGAACTTTTAATTATATGGTCATTTTAATGCCAAACTCTTCGGATTATTTTCTAACATGTGAGAGAAGCCCTTTTTACAGTATGTTATATTGTTAACAGAATTTCTAGTAAGAAAAATAAATAAGTCCCCTTATGAAATGTGGAAAGATAGAGTACCTTCATATAAATATCTTAAAGTGTAGAGGTGTTTGGCTAAAGTTTCTATTTCAGCACCTAAAAGAATTAGACTTTGTCTGAAAACTATTGATTGTGTTTTTGTAGACTATGCTCTTCATAATTAGCCTACAGATTTTTAGTCATGGACTCTAAAAATGATTTGATAAAAAATAACATAATTTTTGAAACTAGAGGACTGAATTTTTCGAAAACAGATTTCCTTTTAAAGAAATGCCCGAAAGACCAACTTTGCTTTGATTGAAAAAGTGAAAGCAGAATTGAAGAAAGCATTTAATATAACAGATTTGGGGGAAATGCAATACTTTCTTAGCATAGAGATACATCCACATAGCAAGGAATCTTTGTTTGCCAAAGAAAGTATGCTAAGGAAGTTTTAAGAAAGTTCAATATGGAAAATTGTAAACCAATAAGCACTCCCTTAATTCAGAATGCAAAATTAATGAAGGTAGATGGAGCTAAAAGGATAGATGCTAGAGTTTGTAGGAGTTTAGTGGGGTGCTTGTTGTATCTAACAGAAACAACGCCAGGTATTACATTCGCTACAAATCTATTGTCAACATTTAGACATGAGCCAAGTGAAATTCACTTTCAAGCAGCAAAAAGGGTTTTGAGATACATTAAAGGGACTGAAGAGTTGGGAATTTGGTTTAGAAAGTCTGAAATTCTGAATTTGATTGGTTTTACTGATAGTGATTGGACTAGATCTTCTGAAGACATGAAGAGCACCTCTGGTTATGTGTTTTATGTTGGTTCAAGTGTTATTTGTTGGAATTCGATGAAGCAGAAAATTGTAGCTCAGTCCACAGCAGAAGTTGAGTACATTGCAGCTTCAGAAGCTACAAATCAAGCACTTTGGTTGAGGAAAGTGTTAGAGGATCTCAAGCACAAGCAAGAAGAAGCAACAATCATCTATTGTGACGACCAGCCTGCAATAGCTATGGTGAAGAATCCTGTGTTTCATGGAAGAACCAAGTATATCAAAATCAAGTATCACTCGATCAGAGGAGCACAAGAAGAAAAGGAAGTGGGACTTGTAAATTGCAATTTAGAGGATCAAAATGCAGATATTCTAACCAAATCCTTGGCTAAAACAAGGTTTGAAACACTTAGAAACAGCCTTGGTGTTTCTAGCAAAAGTGCCAAGAAGGAGCGTTGAAGTTATATTGACACTTTTGTTGTAAAACTATCTTCTGTTTCTGTACTTTTTATCAGCTTGAAATTAAGGATAAAACCTGGTAGTTTTTTCTAGAAGTTTTACCAAAACATGGTTATGCCTGTTTTAGGGAAAGCTGTATTAGGTAAAAAGTTGTTGACTATTTTGGCAAGAAACTTCTTGTAATCTCTATATATTTGAGATGAAATACATCAGCCAGTGAAGTAAGCTAATAGGAAAAACATAAGCCTCCATCTTCTTTGTTTAAAAATCTTTCAACTCTTGCTGGAGGAGCTACATGTTGGGTTTCAAATTATAGTCTTATTGTGGCTACTTCTACAATGGAATCTTATCTCGCAACTACACAAGCTAGTAATGAGGTAATTTGGTTACAAATGTTAATGGAGGAGCTCAGATACAAACAAGAGAAGATATCTTTATTTATGTGATATTCAAAGCGCCTCGCTTAGCAAAGAATCCAACATTTCACTTGAAGGCAAAAAATTCAAATTCAGTATCACTTTTTAAGTGAAAAGGTGGAAGAATGAAGTGTAGATATCCAGAAAATTCAACCTAGCTGATATGTTTACAAAGCCAATCAACAAAGACAAGTTCATATGGTGTAGATCCTCTATTGGTCTAGTGGAAACATGAGCAGTATGGAAAGGGAAAGTGTAGAAAGGATAAAAAAGGTTACTACAAAATTGACTTTAAGTGGGAAAATCTCCGGAGTCATTTTCGTATTAGAGTCAATTTCTTGCTCCTAAGTGAAAATCTCAGAAGACATTTCCTATCAGAGCCAAGTTCCTTTCCTAAGAACATAATTACAGGATCAGCATAAAATGCAAAACATTGAGATATAATTTAGCTTTTCTGGGGTTTTGGTGCACTGACCATTCAGACCATCTCAGATGGGAGTTCTTAAGTTGCTAGAAAGTGAATATTCTGTTTAGAACTAATTCTGTAATTTACTTTTGAATAGAACACCAGTGGCAAACTACTCATGTAAGGCTAAAATTAGACGGATTTGGATGTTATTAGTGTAATTTATTGATTTAATAATGTAAACTAACTTGCTTCTCTGGTATGCTGTGCATCTCTACGTAGATCCATGCTTCTGTTTTTTCAAAGGAAAAATTTAAGTTTGAAGAGGTAGAAAGCAAAATGATATGCTTAGTTTACAAAGTTGTGTCCTTTCTAAGCTACTGATATGTTGATGGTGTGGAATCACTAGAAACGGTTAGCTATTTGTCCAATCTTCAGTATGATCCCTTTGTGCTGTCTCCACTGCAGAAACTCTTCAAAGAGGCCATTGACGATGGAACTATGGAAGGTTTTTTCAAGTTGATATCTTACTTTCAGACACAATCTGAACCAGCATACTGTGGTTTAGCTAGCCTTTCAATGGTCTTGAATGCCCTTGCTATTGATCCAGGGAGAAAATGGAAAGGTAAATCATATTATTATGCACTGTAGTAAGGGTTATGTTGTTCAATTAGTAATTCAGTTTTTTCTTGTTTTATCGAGATTTTCAAATCTTTCACCAAACTGCAACTTCTCTGATATTTACATTTCTTAAAGAGTTCATTTGGTTATTTATCACCATGATGTTTCAAATGTCTCTTTTGATACAAATATTTGGTTAATTGAAATGTTATGCTTGAATATGATTAACATGACTTTGGAGGTTTTCTAAGTGAGGTAAGAATGGGAAGATAGAAACCTAGTGTCTCAATCCAACCTTCCAAACTGAAAATGACTAATGTGATATATTGTTGAAGGTTACGGGGTAAGAATCTTGTTAAGTCACAATGGAGTCTAACAAAAATTCCAGATCTTTATGAATTCCTCGTTTTATGACGTTTTGGATTCTTTGAAAAATTTTCCTGTCAAATTTTTCCTGAACCTACCTTGGCAACGGTGTAAGTGCTCTAATCTAGTATATTTGTCCTTTTTTCACAAAATCAAGTTGATAAATATTTTGGAAGCTCTCAATGATAAGAACTTCGTCCCATGTCCATTTCTTTTATAAATCTCTATTACAACTCAAATGACAATTTTGAAGGGCTATTCTTGTGTTGATAATCCAGTGTATTAAAAGTCCATATTTTAGCTATCATACTTCTGTGTCTGGGAGGTGTCATGGCGGATGAATTCTTATTTTATGTGATCTCGGACAAAATTTTTTGATTTTGAGCTGTATCTCGAGGTTTACCCTCTTTTTGTTAAATAATAAGATGCAAAAGTCAAAAGTTCCTAGGACTGGGTTGAAAAGCGGTCGGAAAAGAGGAGGGATAGCCAGAAGGGAGGAGAGATTTTTAGTGTACCTTGCATATTGGAGGCTACTATATTTCTTGCAGTCCGTGTATTGAAATTCGAAAATTTAAAGTTCTTGTTAGTCATTTTTTAATAATCAACTTCCTCAACTAGAATTTTGTATCCCTAAATTTCGTGAGCTTATTGAAATCATCAGTGATGATTATAGAAGTGAATTGAACTATCTCTTTTCTATTTTCCTTATCATCCACTTAAGATAAATTTCGTTTCAATGTATTTTTTGGAGCTCATCAAAATCCTTTCATTTATTTTCATAAATGTTGCTTGAGATAAAATTTTTTGGATCCTGGAAGGTTGTTTTTCAATTTTGATTTCTTCAGATTGGGTTATGTAAAAAGAAATATATACGATCCTCTCTCAATTAAAAAGCATTACACCCCCCTCACATGGAGGATGGCCCACATGAGGGGTGAGTAATCTATTGGGTACACTGTTACACATACAATAATCCTTAATATTATATCATTTTAAATAGTAAATTGCAAAAAATTTCTCTGACATGGTTGAAAAATTGAGGTGCTTCACTTACCAGTGTACAGATGAGAAGGGCTGCGATAAGTCTTTATTGGAGGCTTCTATTATCGTATACAGCATTTTATTGAAATTTCAAACCTGAACTTGATTTTTTCTATTATCTTTTATTAAACAACTTTAATATCTTAGAAATTCTTTAAATTTGCATCACGAGCTTAAAAGAACTCCAATCTCAGGATCTTGGAGATGGTTTGATGAATCAATGTTGGACTGTTGTGAGCCTTTGGAAAATGTTAAAGATAAAGGCATCTCGTTTGGGCAGGTGCTATGTTTGGCTCAATGTGCGGGAGCCAATGTTGAAGCATTTCGTACAAATCAGAGCACTATGGATGAATTTCGTAAGTACGTGATATCATGCTCCACTTCAGAAGATTGTCATGTGATCTCATCGTATCATAGAGAAGCCTTTGACCAGGTTAAATACGTAACTTCTTGTTTGCTTGTTACTATCTTTTAAGTTCTCAGATGAACTTTCTTACCCCGCATTATCCGAAATTTTGGTTACTGCTTTATGTATCTTGATATCTTAGTAAATTAATAAAATTTAATTCTTGTACTATGAGCTACTCAGACTTCTATTGTATGTTAATGGCTTAGGGCAATATTTAAATTTTTGTGTGCACATTGGTTGTTGAGGGTGTCTAACATAGTGCTACATTAGGTCAAGTGTGTCTCATTCACATGAATGGCCTTTCTAAATAAAATATTGTCAATAAACTATTAGCGTGCAAATTCAGATTTTTGAGATTTTGTTTCTCTCTGCACTCGTGCTTTGGTGAATTACCTTGTAGTTTTGAGAGGTTTAATAGTTCTTGATTTTCTTTTGTTTCGGTTACACATCATCGAATGTGACAATGGATCGACAAATTTACTACAGACTGGAACTGGTCACTTTTCACCCATTGGTGGATATCATGCTGGAAAGGACATGATACTTATTCTAGATGTTGCAAGGTTTAAATATCCTCCTCATTGGGTTCCACTCACACTTCTTTGGAAAGCCATGGATACTGTAGTTTGGGCAACTGGACAACGCAGAGGGTAAGTATGTGAAGGGATTTCTCAACTCTTTTTTTCTGAGATTATATAATGTTGGTATGATGATAACGTACTGGTAGTTACTATCTGTTCAGTAATTCTACGTCTTAAAAATTGATGAATGCACAGACAACAAGATGCTGAAGCAGATAAAGAAACATCATTAAGCAGCTTCATATTATAGAAGTAATCTTATAATAGAGGACCTTTTTCTGACTATTGAAAATGACATCTTATTCATTCATGAAACAAGCAGTTGTATGGTGATGCACGTCTAGTCAGTACATTTTGTATGTTCACGTCTGCTGATATTTTAACTAAATATGTCTGGCTTAAATTTTTTAAGCTTATCGGAGACCGAAATCACCCATTGAGTTAACTTACAGTTCCATCTTGATCTTCTATTCGTAAAGGAGGAATAGATAGTGGAAATTACTAAAAATTTGAATTCATTTGCACTGCATCATAGGTTTTCAATCACATTCATTGTTCTCACAATTACTGCATTTTTGCTGTATCTTTGATATTTACATTTTTCATGTATTATATGTTAGTAACCTGCAGTTGGCTGATGTATATGACTCGAGTAAATATTTTTATTCGTATAATTGCAACAGATTCTAACACCAATCTACATTTTCCAATAAACTTTAGATGTGATGATTTTCAGGTTCATGCTTGTATCTAGGCGTCAGACAGCACCATTATTGGTTTATAGCCTGGTATGATCCTAATAAATGGTATTACATTCCTTTGGAGCTAAACTACATGGAACTGGAACATTATTTTAGATTAAATATTAAATATTATTTAGTACTGAAGAAACAAGTGAGCTTAGCTCTTTGAACTAGTTATTCTTCCTTTTCATGTCACTCATTGATGGATATTTACTTGGTAATTAAACTATGAAGCATGAACGCCCTGGGAAATGCATACAACAGGTGATGGACGATCATGCAAGGAAGTTTTCAAAAAGTTAAAAGATCCATAGATCAAAAAAATCATCTTTTAGTACTATATCTTTAGAATTTTATTGTAATTAGAAATTGAAAACGTTTGATAGTTATATAGGGTTGCTGCGAGAGTTTGAAGAAAAACTAACAGAAAAGTTTAGTGGATTTTAGTTGGACTCCTGAGTATGATAAGAATTGGAGAAATAACATTACAGGCACATAAACAATGAGATAGGTCATAAACACAAGTTTTGTTCTCTCTCTCTCTCTCTTCTAGGCTAATTGAACTTCTTTCCTATTTCATCTCCAACCTTGAACCTAAAAAGAAATAATAATAAATTTTGATTCCAAAATTGTCGTTGGGCGTGTTCGTTGTATACTGGAATTAATAGCTAAAGCATTTCAAGAGCATGTCGCCTCGTACCCAACTTGCGTACAATTGTCTTCGTGACCAATATGAGGTTGATACCAACGAGTGCTTCTTAGCCCCTAGGTGTTACGAATTAGTGCTGTAGTATACATTTCCTAGGTCTCGAACTGACAAGGTAAAATTTAAAATCCTTATATAATTCTATATATAAGTGCATATAATCCTATAAATAACAATTCAAAAGATTTAGGCTAAACCTTAAGTTCAATTTGCCTTTTCAAGAAATCAATTGCTTCTCATCATGTTATAATAATGGTTGTCAATTTTACACAAAATGAAGGAAGCTATTCACGTCCTTTTCATAAAATTATTTTGGATTGATCCGGTCTTGTTCAGAAACTATGTCTACATGGTTGTATTTTATTGCTTCAGATGGAGCTGAAGGACTTCAACACAAAAAAAATAAAAATAATAAATAAATAAATAAAATAAAATAAAATAAAAATAAAAAACTTTAGTTTTGATTCTCTGACCTACCGTTTGTTGTGGTGCATTTATGAGTATCTTTCCTTGTGTGTGGTGAGTACATGTAGAGGATGTTTAGTACGCATTATTAAACATTACTATTCAAGACAAAGAACTAGATTGTAACTTCTATTTCTCTGTTAATAATATCCAGTGCTGTGAAGCTCATATTACCAAACGTGACAATTTGTCAGTTTGAAACTATTTTTCCCTGCAGTTTATTTACTTCCTAATTTGATACTTTTGGCAGAGCTGCAAGCATGAGAGTTGGATTCGTACTGCCAAGTACTTGGTGGATGAAGTTCCAATGCTGTTAAGTTCAAACAACGTGAAGGATGTAAAATACATCATCTCTACTGTTTTGACAGCTCTTCCACCAGATTTTGCCGAGTTCATTAAGTGGGTGGCAGAGTTTTGCAGACAAGAGGATGGTAGTCAAGGCGTAAGCCAAGAAGAGAAAGTGAGGCTTTCTATCAAGGTAGAAACATAGGAAATAAAAGAAAGAAATGACTTCTGGTCCATAATATCATACACCGATATCTTTAAATCTTTTCCATTAAAATCACTCCATATTTCAGGATGAAGTCTTGAAACAAATACAGGAGACCGACCTTTACAAGCTTGTGACAGATATTCTATCTTCAGAAAAAAATGTCTGCCAGAACAAAATGACAATTGACAACCAAGATGGTTTGCCAAATATTGCAGCAAGTGATTGCTGCCAAGGGGCAGTGTTTTTGGCAGGGAAATCTGGTTCGGACAGGGTTTGTTCTCGGGAGACAGGTGTGAGATGCCAAAGGTCCAATAGTGACAAGCCTGTTTGGATAGCGTCTGGGAATGTGATCAACTGCTGCAGCGCTGGCTCATGTGGTTACTCCGCAGTGCACCCAACAAGCGATGATGTTTTGACAGCACTTTTACTGGCATTGCCGCCACAAACATGGACGGGTCTCAAAGACAATGATGTTTTTCAAGAGATAACTAGCTTAGTTTCACTTGAGGGCCTTCCTCCTTTACTTAAAGAAGAGGTACCATTGCTACATTTGTTTTCTTAAATGAACCAGTTTCCTCACTTCATTTAACGGTCATTGTAGTTTCAGATTGAGGGTTTTAGTTGTTTATTTGAGATAAATGCCCACTGTTGATTTTGTCGTTCAATCTTCCCTCTATGTTGCAACAGTATTGGTCTAGCATAATATGTACATGTCATATGAAAATCTATAGGATCAGATAGAAAGCTTGCTATTGCTAAGCTACAATATACTTTCTCGAAATATATATATATATATATATACATTAATTTATGCCTTTAATTCTACCTTCATTATGGAATTCACATGTATATTTGAACTTTTTTTTTCTAATTCTACCTTTAAATAAACTTAGATGTTCACTTTTTAAATTAATAATTTATCATTTTGTTGCTCCTGAAGTAGCACAATATTATAATTAATATTTCAGAAAAATATTAATTGTAGATAAGTCTATTATAAATAGTTCATTGTTACTCTTGTAGTAGCACAATATTTAATTAATATTCTAGAAGAATATTGATATATTGTTCTTGAAAAATATATATTTTTTTTTTTTTTTTAAAGTAGAGTTTTATTAGTTTTTGATGAAGTTGAACAATGAATTTAAATGATTTTCAAGGACAGAATTCTAAGGTTTTTCTTCTTTAATATTGTCAAGTACTATCTAATCTACTTTATCAAACATCCCATAATTGTGCTAGACTAACTTTTTGACAAGTTAGTGCTTCCATCTCCTTCTCTCTCCCTCGCCCTGATTGTAGGCTCACTTTTGACTTTCATGTATAGATTTATCATTAACTTTTTCTTTGCAACTGATTTTCAGCCTTTCTTTTTTTCCTATTGATATGGCAGATTTTGCACTTGCAAGTTCAGCTACTTCTTCCCAAGCGATGCACAGATAACAAGGTCAAAGATGATCTAGGTGCATTCTCAATTTAAATATTTATTTATCATTTTATTTTTCAGTTGTTGCTATGCAATAAGAGAGTAACTGAATCCTTTTGTAATGATTAAAACATTCTTTAACAGACTTCTAATAGAAAAAATGTTATATGAATATCTCTTATCATCAAAGCAGAAGTTTTCTAGAGTTCGAACTTGCGTTTTATGCAAATTCTTCCATGAAAATCTACTACTTGTTCAATCATTATACCTTTATTGGCATTTCACGGCATGTTCTATCAAAGAATCTGGAACATTCCTTACCATCTAGATTACCCGTTGGGATCACATTTATGATTGCTTGTCCCAACATTGCATAGATTTATAAATACTTGCTTAAGCATCCCAACTTTGCTTTTTAATTGTGTTCTCTGGATTGCTGAATTTGTTAGGTTACATAGTCCAAGTGATAAGTAGAGTGTTGGGGAAACCTACCTTGGGGAAGTAATCTTACATTCCAGTTAAAATTCAAGAGTGATGATAGACGATGAGGTAATTTGACTATTAGGGATTGTGAGATAAATCAACCAGTAAGGTTCGTCGAGGAAGCATTAGAGGAAGACCCCGAAGAGGACCCAGAGAAGGATCCCGAAGAGGATTCGGAAGAAGATTGAGGGAATGTAGAAGGCTTATAGATAGGTAAATAAAATAAATAAATAAGAATAATATAAATTGTTTTTCTTTGTAGTTTCAATTAAGTTCAAGTCACATGCAAACTTTCTTAAGTTAAGTTTGGGGTTTTAGGTTGTAAATGGATTTATGCACTTTTCTTTTAAAACTTTTTTAAAACGTTGTTCTTAAATTGGTGATGTGCATGTCTAATGGATAGCGCAACCAAATTAGAATGATTTGATAAGAGATTTGTTGCAAGCGATGTAAGAGCTTGGAAGGCAAGCCTCGCAAGTGAACTATGTAGCTACTTCGACTCAAGCTTCAGTTGTGAAAACTTTTAGAAGGTATAAACCACCTTCTTTCTATGTTGAGGGTGATCCATTTGTTGTTGAGGAATGGCTGTGAAGGTTGGGACGGATTTTTCGACTTATAGATGTTAATGATGCACAGAAAGTATAGTGTGCAAAGTTTATGTTCATGGGAGCAGTATGTCATTGGTGGGAGTCAATATCCCAAGCTAGGACCAATGCTTAGTAGGAGGCTTTGACTTAAAATCAATTCAAAGAAGTTATTGAGAAATTCTTTCCCCAAGCATTAAGGGACTTCAAGAAAACATAATTCTTATAGTTAAAGTCAGGAAGCTTGACTTTGATTGATTATGAGAGAAAGTTCGACCAGATAAGTATGTATGCTCCACATTTGGTTCTGAAGCTAGAAAACTAAAGAGATTTCAACAAGGGCTTCATCGGGACATAGGAAGAATTCTTATGTCTCACCGTTTTACTACCTATAGTGAAATGTTGGAATGAGCTCGTGTTATCTGTTATCAAAGGGCTAGTACTGAAATGTGTGGAATAAAAACAAGTACAGACCATCATGGTCAAGGCAGCTAACAAGTAAGTTTGTGGCTAGTAGAAGGAAGTGGAATAACCAGGATAAGGGAAAGGGAAAATGGCAGAATAAGAAAATAAACAGTGGAGATGATGCCTACAAGGATGGGTACATATCTTATTACACCCTGTCCTAAGTGTGGTAAACAACACAAATGAGAGTGTCTAATAGGGAAAAAATATTTGTTTTCAGTGTAGTAAGTCAGGCCACATTGCTCGAAATCGTATAGAGCTTGTTCGCAAGAAGAATGAGGAACAGGATAAAAATAACAAAGGGAAATCTCGAGTCTTTGCCATAATTGAGCAAAAGGCAGAGAAGAACCCCAACATTGTAACAGTTTTTTTTTTTTTTTTTTTTTAGAAAAACACAAATACAATTAAACAACCTAAGATTTTAGATCTAAAACTCAAAACTAATGGAAAACACGAAGAACACAAAAAAACGCAAAAAACAAAAGAACAAAAACTCAAACACAAAAACAAAGGGGTATAACCTTGATTTGTTGGAGCACAATCTCTAATACCACCTGTTTTAAAAATTTTTTTTTTTTTTTTTTTTTGATAGCTAATTTTCCTTCTTATACGTTATTTGACTCGGGGCAACACATTCTTTTGTTTCATCGTCTTTCTAGCTAAATCTAGTATTGCATATGATAAGTCTGATAGTATACTAGAAATTAGCACTACTTCAGGTAGGATATTAAACATTGATAAGATAGCTAAGTCGATTCAAATAAAACTTGAAGGAAGAGCATTTGAGGAAAATCTATTCATAATAGATATGAAAGATTTTGACATAATTTTAGGCATTGATTGGTTGGTTTGTAATAACGCCACCATCTAATGTCGAGGGAAGGAAGTATCTTTTAAAAATCTAGGAAAAGAAGAATTAGTTTTCTTTGGATTAAAGACTAAACCTAAACCACGAGTAATCTCAGCATTATAGCTAAAAAAAATATTAGAGAAAGAAACATGTGAGGTGTTTCTAGTAAATGTTTTAGGACACAGCATCAAGAATATAAGATGAGGGAAGTACCGATAGTGCAGGAATTTGAAGATGTATTTCTAGAAAATCTTCCTAGTGCACCACTAGATAGGCAAATCGAGTTTGTGATAGACTTAGCTCCTGAGCAGCACCAGTATCTAAAGTACCTTATTGAATGGCATCAAAAGAATTAGAAGAATTAAAAGTCCAAAGTCAAGAATTATTAGAAATGGGTTTATTCAACTCGATATCTCTCTATAGGGAGTATCGGTGTTGTTTGTTAAGCAAAAGGACAATACCATGAGAATGTGCATAGACTACCGTGAAATGAATAAGAACGAGTTTCCTCTGTTGAGAATAGAGGATTTGTTTGACTAGCCAAGGAGAGCGAAAATGTTTTCTAAGTTTGATTTACAATCAGGATATCATCAATTAAAGATTAAGTCAAGTGCAACATCAAAGTTAACTTTTCAGGCTCGATATGGCCACTTCGAATTTATTGTGATGCCTTTTGGTATAGCCAACGCTCTTGTGGTGTTAATGGATTTGATGTATAGGGTGTTTCATAAATTTCTGGATTGATTTGTCATAGTCTTTATTGAAGATATTTTAATATACTCACAAGACAGATCAACACAAAGAACATTTTAGAATGGTGTTTAAAAACTCTAAGAGAGGAAAAGTTATATGCCAAGTCCAAGAAGTGTGAATTTTGGCTCGACCGAATAGGGTTTTTTGGTCAAATAGTTACTGGTCATGGGATTGAAGTTGGCTCAGCTAAAGTAGAGGTAGTAACTAAGTGGAATATATCAGCTAATATAGGCGGCTATTATCGAAGATTCCTTGAAGACTTCTTTAAGATAGTTGGACCAATGACTCAGTTAACTAGAAAGTGAGTAAAATTTCATTGGTTGGATAAGTGTGTACAGAGCTTCTAAGAGTTGAAACATCGATTGGTTAAGGCACGACTGTTAACAATTCCAGAAGGATCGAATGGTTTTGTGATCTATAGCAATGTATATAAGCAAGGGTTATGGTGTGTCCTAATGCAGTATGGAAATGTGGTAGCTTTTGCTTGAAGATTAGAACAACATGAACAAAATTACCAGACTCATGCCATTGAACTTGTGATAGTGGTTCGCACATTGAAATTATGGTAGCACTATCTATATGGAAGCAAGTGTGAGATTTATTCAAATCATAAGAGTTTCATATATTTCTTCACCTAGAAGGAATTGAATATGAGACAATGAGATAGTTGGAGCTGGTAAAGGACCACATCCTAGTAAAGCTAATGTGTTTGCACTTATACAGGAGGTCAGGAGGTCGGTTGGCATTTTTGCTGTCAGATGAATTTTTCTGGAGGAACATGAACAGAAGTGTTGGAGTTTTTGTCAGTAAATACATGGTTTATCAACAAGTGAAACTGAAACATTAAAGACCTTCAGTTTTCTTGAATCCTTTGAAAATACTAGAATGGAAATGGAACATATTTCGATGGATTTTGTAGTTGATTTTTCGAAGTCGATAAAGGGAAATAATGCCATTTGGATAATTGTTGATCGATTAACGAAGACATTTCACTTTATGCCAGTGAAAATGACGTTTATTGTGGATCAATTAGCACAACAATACATTAAAGATATAGTCAAATTGCATGGAGTTTTAGTATCCATTGTTTCAGATAGAGACTCGAGGTTAACCACTAAATTCTGGAAAAGCTTACATGAAGTATTAGGAAAGAAATTAAATTTTAGTATAGCTTACCATCCTCAATTAGATGGTCAATCCAAAAGAACTATTCAGAAATTGGAAGATATGTTGCGTGCTTTTGTATAAGACTTTTGAGGAAGTTGGGAGCTGTACTTGCCTTTGGTAGAATTTGCCTACAACAATTTTGAGTCTACCATTGGTATGACACCATACGAGGCACTCTATGAAAGAAAATGTAGATCAGCGATTCATTAGGATGAAGTTGGAAAAAAAGAATTTTAGGTCCAGAAATCATCGATGGAACAATTTTGAGTCATTAAGATCAAAAATCCCAAAAAACAGTTCAATATCGACAAAAGAGTTATGCAGATAATCGAAGAAAAGAACTGAATTTTGAAGTTGTGAAAATGTCTTCTTGAAAGTGATACCAATGAAAGGTATACTAAGATTTTGTAAGAAAGGCAAGTCGAGACCACATTATATAGTGTAATGCCCCAATTTTCTATAAACTCTGGAATGTTACGAAAAACTCATTTTTCTTTATTTTAAGTGCGGACCTTTAAAAATAAAATTCTTTATTAAACAATTAACTACAACATTTATAAATCTAAATTTAAAATATGAAAATTGTATCTAAACACAACATAAACTCCTAACTAATTGAAATAATACGTTTGGAACAAAATAAAACTAATTGGTAAATTTGAAGACGCAAACTTATTTCATTTTCTTTTCATTTGATCCACTTGGCAGCGCGCATCACCATTCCACACCGTTCCAATCGACCCAAACTAACTTGTAAAAATTGTAAGAGTGAATATTCGAAAACACCCAATAAGATATGTACAGTTTCCATACATAATTATATAACAATAAAATCTACATTTCATACCACTCTACTATTATGGAGTATAGCGGTGACCAAGCGACACACCCATCTTAGTTCCTCTTATATCCCGTAGGATTCCATCTCTCTTTTTAAAGAACTCGAAGGTCTACTAGCAATCCATGCATATTTAATTGCATATAAGTGCATAAGGAAATGAAAACACTTTGCACATAAAGTATCTTACCTTGTTATTGAAATATATACAAAAAAGTATTTGAATGCATGTTTCAAAATTTCTTCCTCTACTCTGGTGAAAGATTATTGATTGACAGTGATAATTGATGTATGAAATTTTTTGATTTCACACACACACTCTCGCTCTCTCTAGCGTATGTGTTATAAAATTTGGTGTAAGCAAAACTCTTCATCATACCTATAAATATAGATATAGACTAGAGTAATAGATAGACCAAAATTTTATTTGATAAAGGCAAATTCATGTAACAATATCTAGTCAAATTGTACTTACCTCATTATTTTATTCAATCTAAAAGGATACCGTCTCTATCCAACCATATTTGGTAGCTATCCTTTCAAAATAAAAATTAATAAAATAATAGTCAAAAACCAACTTATCCCATAGGTGTCTACGGCCATTCCATTCCAAGATTTAAATGGGTTGAAAAGTTAGTTTTTTGATGATTTCTTCAAACTGCAATATCTTGGTGCTAGCTTATCAAAATCGATTTTTTCTTGAGTTGAAAAATTCTATTTAATTACAAGTTTCAAAATGAACCCAATATCGATATGCTTCATCCATGTTTATCAAAATCTAATTCTTTGAACATGATTAACCTTTTTCAAATTTAAGATAATCATGCTTTTATAAATGCAAACAAAAAATCAAAAGTGCATACATGGGAAATCTTTATTCTAGGCTAATCATGTCTAATTATTATAATTTAAGCTACTTAATAATAACCGAAATTTTATATACCATTAAATTATTTAAATCCTTAAATTAGTCATACTAAAATATCTATATGCTATTCAACGTTACTATTATATAGTAAGATAGACAAGATTTCTAATATCAAGTCAAATATTAAATATTAAAATTTTGACAACTCTTATCGACCATCATAACCTACCCCTATACTATGCCAAGAAAATAGCCCCTACATTGTATATAATAAGTCATTCTATTCTAAAAGGAAGACCATTTTATCTTTCCATCAAATCATTACCAATTAAGAAATATATCTCTCTTTCTCCAACAAATAGCAGATTGGAAGATTTTTAAAATGAATAATAATATAAATAATTATAAATTTAGGCAAATCTTTCAACCTCAATAACATGGACATAACTTATTCAAAATAATTATTTCTCGAGTTCATTGTGCATTATTAACGAGCTATATAATGAGCCGAACATTGATATACTTATACTTACTCTATCAAAATTTAATTATCTAACCCAAATAAAAATATAATTTATAGCATATTTCTATTTAGTCCTTGAATTTTCAAAATATATAAAACTATAACCTATAAGACATATATTTTTATTCTAAGATTTTCAGGGTGTTACATATAGGACCTTTCAAAATCTTGAGAAGGTTGGTAACATAGCATATCAGTTAACTCTACCATCCAAACTTTCTATCATGCATGATGTGTTTCAGATGTCTATGATAAGAAAATATGTGCACAATCCAAATCATGTGGTGAATTATCAAATATTAGATGTTCAAAAAGACTTATCTTATGAAGAAGTTCTAATTGTTATTTTGGATAGAAAGGTACAAAAATAAGGATTAAGTCTGAGGAAAATTGATTACAAAGATTTAATGAATAATTGGATTGTCATAATGGTCATTTGTATGGTATTTCACATATGCAACCAGATTTGAGTCACCATGCAGATGTTTTTATAAAATATTTTTATGAAATTATTTTTGAGTTAAAAACTTCTCATTTTGCACATTAAAAGTAATTTTATCAAATTAATCGGATGAAATAATTGTTTTATTAGTGAGCATTTATAGAAATACGTTCCAAATCATATGAATAGTTCATTTTCATCTATTTTTCATTATGTAAATATTTTATAGAACACCTAGTAAAAGACTTAATTTAATAAGTTTAATGATAATATAACTCTTCAACTTTGTTGTTCACTAAAAATGAAGGTTACAAGAAGAGGAAAGTCACTTTTTAATTACGTCTTTCATCAAATTCGAATTTACTCTTGTTTTCTTTAAAAAATATCTTTTATGTTAAATTAAGCTTAAAGGAATAGTAAGAGTATGAAAGAGAAAGGCTTTTACACATTTTGTTCCTTTATATTTCTAGAAAAGTAAGGTAGGTGGCACTAAATATTTACTATTTTTGTTCTTTATGTATATTTATGTATGCCAGTGATGTGTGCTAGAATTTTGAAGCTATGAATAAAGAAGTTTATGTATGGCCAATAACTAGTTTCTACGACCTCAATGGATTCGTCGGAATCATGAATTTACCGGTATTCATCTACGTGAAATGTTAAGTTCTTTCCTATCACTTTGTATATGCTTATGACCAAAAGGGTGTACCAAGTGATATTAATTCTACTGAGCTTAAAGCTCACATCTTCTATGTTGACAAAATTTTCAAATTAAAGGATGGTCGAGGAGGTGGGATTTACGTGGATTACTGACACGACCCTTCCCAAATCACCCTATGGACCCGAAATGTGATGTGCGTCGATGGTAGATGCTGATTAGATGACAGATCCACCACCAATGCTGACTATATATTGCTACAAAATATGTGACAAAATCAAATGTTTAATTAAATAAATATTGCAATAAGCCCACAGTAATTACTTCATGTTTTGTCAAATTGACTTATGTCGTGTAGCTCCAACTCTGAAATCACCAGGCTCCTCAAGCCATCAAGGATTAATACAATACTACTTGTAAGAATAATTTTAGAAAAATATGAGTTGATAGCTCGGTGAGTGGAAGAGTTCAAAAATAATTATATTTTCTCCTTTAAACGTTTTTACCAAACATTCAGTTCATATCGTTTAATATTAACATGATAAACTCATAAAATTATAGCAAAAAAGTAAAACATTCTTATAACACCGTAAATATCTTCTCATAATCACAACATAGTCATCAGCTAATATCTATACCATTATTTTATCACATCACATGTGATCTACCAAAAATGTATCCTCTGACTGAAATATGTAATCCACCTCTCGGGCTAGGCTAAGCATTTTCACCACGAGCCTTTGGCCCCCTCCGTGAACGAAAGTCGATCTCAAAGACCTCAGGTAATCAATTCTAGAATATGGCCAAGGTCCCTCTGTGAACTATATGTACATGGTTGAGACCAATATCCGGTCAAGACCCCTCTGTGTAGTAACACGGCCAAGGCCCCTCTGTGAATTAGAGGAAATATATAATCATGGGTACTTTTCTGGCCAATCTCAATATTACATGTTTCACATACCAAATAAATTTCAATATCACATGTCTTATATACCAAATCACAAATGTGCCATAAATAATCTTTGAGATTCCACGTGTATCATAATAAAAGAGATTTTCATCATAATCATATAATTCGAACACATAATTGCATATAATTGCACATACTTTAAGAATATACTTATTTCATAAATATTTAATAATATTTATATTTTTCCACTCACAGCACTATGTTTGCAAAATCAACTCGGTTGGTAAACTGTCACGATGTCTGTATCGCTGCCTGAAATATGATATAATTTTTAAATCAACAATTAATTATTTTAAGTAATTTCAATAATTAAATAGGTGATACTCAAATTTAATCATTTCACGTTTAAGCGATTTCTAAAGTCTCTTTAATCAATAAAACTATTTTTTCTTTCATTTTACTTTATTTCATAACTTATTATATTTAACCGCTTCAATAAAATTTAATTTAATCTAACAATCTAACAACTATAAAATCAAAAGTAACCTTTCAATAAGTAACTTTTTACTTACCTTTAACTTTGAAGAATTCCAACCTAATAGTAGAATAACTTATTTCAAACATGTTGGCGAAATTTTTTTTTTCCTCTTTCTTCCTCCTCTTCCCTTTCTTTTTTTTTTTCTTTCCTCTTTTCTCTTCCTTTTTCTCTCTGGTTTGTTTCTTGTTGGGTGTGCGTTGTGTGTGTCCTTTTTTTTTCTTTTTTTCTTTTTTTTGGTGATAATGGGTTTGTTTAATGTGATTCTCCTAACTGTTTTGGCCCTTCTTTTTTTCAAAGCTTGACATCTTTGACTTGACCTTTTTTTTTTTTTTTTAAATTAATGCATTACAAAACTCACCCCCTTAAAAGAATTTCGTCCTCGAAATTCAATCGACTAAGTACGGAAAAGTCGTGAATACTAAGAACACATCTTCTTTTCACTTTCCCATGTTGCTTCTTCTATAGCATGATTCCTCCTTAATATTTTAACCAAAGTAATAGTCTTACTACGTAAGACATGTTCCTTTCTGTCAAATATCTGAACCGATTCTTCTCTATATTTAAGATTTTCTTTCAATTCTACTGATAATCTTATAGCATAAGTTAAATCTGATGTCTATTTACTAAGCCTCGAACATATGGAATACATGTTGAACCGATACCTTAAAAATCTTCCTAATGATCAATATATGATATTCTTAACGTTTCATTTTATCAACTAACGATAATATAACCACAGCTTCAAGTTCAGCTATTTTTCGAATACAAATATACCTTAACCTCATGTGTTCGATAAGTATTGATATTCTCACCATGAGATAACTCCAAAATTTCTAAATGTCAATCTCAATATAGCCAACCATATATCAGGTTTTAATAATATCTCTTTAACAATCTACAACTAATCCATATTTTATCATTCCACTTAGAGAACATTTTCTAAACCATAACATAAATCATTATCGTGAATCAATCGTTTATCATCTTAGATATAAGAGCAAATATTTTTTTCAATATTTCCTGATTGCAAAACTCTTTCTATGAATGGACAATAATAATATTAAATCCATGAAAATCTATACTCTTATTTCATAAATAGATCATTGATCTATCGTCAATGCATAATCCTTTTTGTATATCACATAAATACCTTTAATTAAGATAATGTAATCTAAAAATACTATTTCACAATGAGTAAAATCTATATTTGATGATCATCTTAAACTTTAGACATAACCAACACGTCCTACTTATATTTCTTAACAAATTTATTTTGACAAAAATGGAATACTTTGTTCATGATCCAAAATACAATTAAAAATAGCCCAAAATTTACATCACTAACATTTCAATAAATTCATATTGACTTCAAAATTTAACTCAACGCTTCCAAATTGTATGAAATATAACACAATAATCAACAAATGGCCTTAACAAAATTCATTAACTTAAATAACCCAAATAAAGCATCACATTACTTTGCTATAGGACAACCATTACATTCATTTTCATGTTATTCACCATATCATGTTATGATCTTGTAACCTTGGTATTTATCGTTATATCGTATGACCTAAAACATTTAATTATATAAACTTCCCTTAATATCATAAGATAATAACTTTCATATTTATCACTTGAACATTTCACACATCAATATACCGTATGTTAATTTCCCAATCTCAACAAACTTCAATTCTACCATTCTCAATTTCAAATTTTTTTTTTTTTTTGGTTGAAGTTTGACTTTTTCCCCCCACATAAACATACCTAAATGCACATATCCATTTAATTCTATTTTTAAAGTAACAAATTACCCAATAATGGGTAATCATTATGAAGTTCATCCCTATTATCCTCACATTCCTTGTAATCAAAACACTCATAAATAATCAAAATAATTGGAATTACTATTAATTTCCTCAATGCCTAAAATATATAATAACACATTGTCATCTATCAATCAACAAATCAACATTTTGTCTTCCACAATTTCTTATCATATAGCATAAATATACACCATGATGATTTCCATTATCATCCCATATAAGTGGCCACAAATCACTACAAAATTTGATAACACTAAAGACCATTTGACTTCAAAAATAATTAAAATTCCTTACTGGTTATCACCAATCACACATTAGATCATTTCCCTATATTCATCGTGCAAACTATAACTAAAAATTTTCCTATTTACACAAAAAAATCATGTAGTTTTACAAATAAATTGATAATTAAGTGGTTGTAACATTTATAACTTTGAATGCCCACAAAATCATCACAATCTATTCAAATCTTAATAGGTTACATACACACATAGTTCCAATCCAACAACTAATAACATTTCCAACCATCGGATCACTACAACTACCACACTTAAATACTAGTCATTTCTAAATCTGTCAAAAAAAAATTCTATCATTTTTGGTTCCATACATTCGAGCTAGAGAGCTTGTGATTTCTACCACCACGACATGTGGACATACCCACTGAATATGCATGAACCATAAAAAATTTTAAAACCATACTCTGATACCACTGTGACACGACCCGTCTCGAATCACCCTAGTGGACTCGAAACGTGACGTGAGCCAATGATAGATGTTGACTAGATGTCAAATCTATCACCAAGGCTGACTATGAGTTACTACAAAAATATATCAAAATCAAATGCTATGTAAAATATAATGAGATGGACCCAAATTATTTACTTTATGCCTCATCAATATGAGTTTATAACACACAACATGTCGTGTGACTCTCATTCCGAAATCATTAGACTCTTCCAACTAAAAGAATCAATTACTACCTGTAAGAAAATTATGGAACAATATATGAGTTGATAGTTTAGTGAGTGGAGAAGTTTGAAAATAATTATACTTTTTCATTTAAACATTTTTATCGAAAATCGAGTTCATATCATTGAATACTTCACAAGGTAACATCATAAAATTTATAATAAAAAATTGAGACATTCTTATAACTCTGTAAATATCATCTCATATCTATAATATAGTCATCAACTGATATATATATCATCATCTCATCACATCACATGTGATCCACAAAAAATGTACCCTCTGACTAAAATCCGTAATCCGCCCCTCGAGCTAAGTACTTTCGTCACAGACCTTTGGCCCCCTCCGTGAATGAAAGTCGG
Organism: Olea europaea var. sylvestris; assembly: GCF_002742605.1. NCBI lineage: Eukaryota > Viridiplantae > Streptophyta > Magnoliopsida > Lamiales > Oleaceae > Olea > Olea europaea. The sequence goes on along the minus strand of NC_036249.1, from coordinate 17,703,590 downwards.
TCTCAAAGACTTCTGGTAATCAATTCTAGAACACGATCAAGGCCCCTCTGTGAACTATATGTACAAGGTCGAGACCAATATCCGATCAAAACCCTCCGTGTATGATAGAACACGGTCAAGACCCCTCTGTGAACTAGAAGAAATACATAATCACGGGTACTTTTCTGGTCGATCTCAATATTACATCTCACATATCAAACAAATCTCAATATCACATATTTCATATATCAAGTCACAAACGTACAATAAATAATCCTTGAAATTCCACATGTATCATAATAAAAGAGATTTTCACAATAATCATATAATCGAACACATAATTACACATATTTTGATAATATACTTAATTTATAAATATTTAAAAATATTTATATTTTTCCACTCACAGTACTATGTTCACAAAATAACCTGGCTGGTAAGCTGTTCTGATATTAGTATCGTCGCCTGAAATATGATATAATTTTTAAATAAACAATTAATTATTTTAAATAATTTCAATAATTAAATAGGCGATACCCAAACTTAATCATTTCATGTTTAAGCGATTTTTAAAGTCTCTTTAATCATTAAAACTAGTTTTTCTTTCATCTTACTTAATTTCATAGTTTATTATAGTTAACCCCTTCAATAAAATTGAATTTAATCTAACAATCTAACAACTATAAAATCAAACATAACTTGATAATAAGTAGCTTTTTACTTACCTTTCAAAATTAAGGAATTCAAACCTAATAATGTAGACCACTTATTTTCTAACAACATATGCGAACTTTCACTTTTTTTTTTCCCTTCCTCCTCTCCGTTTTTTATTTTCTTTCTTTCTTTTTTTCCTCTTCCTTCTCTCTTTCTCGGTTTTTCTTGCTTCTGCCTGTGTCCAGCCTTATCTCTCTGCATGTATATATCATATGACAATGGTAATGGGTTAATTACTTGCCACATGTACTCCACAACCCATTTTTGCATAGGAAGTCCTTATTCTTCAATTTAATATAACATCTAGTCCTTTACTTCCAATAATATATAAGTAGATTCCTAAAATTAAGTTTTATCCATTTTAAACCTTTAACTATTTTTCATAATAAATTAAACCCCAATAAAATAATTTATTTTATTTAAATCCCTATTTGATATTGACTTTGACCAATTGAATTTTGGACTTTGACTAAATAATTTTCTTGACTTTCACTATGAGTGAGTGGGTTATAACAATTATGGAGGATCTGAAGGGAGAAAGGTGCTTCATTTTGTAGTTTGTCACATTTGAAAAGTTTATAGTTCTTACTAGTTATGCAACTTATATTTATATTTTAAAAGATCTTAGTTTATCTTTCGTTAAGATTCCTAGTCATTTTCCTTTATGTGAACATTTAAATTTTTATTTGGTTTAAGTATGCATATAATTAAAATTGCTAAAGAAATTAAGATTAAACTTCAAACTTGTAAACAAAAATTTTTAGCATACTGATTGAAATTTGTCATGTCATTCCACACAGAATTCTTTGAATTTTTTGACCAAACTAGTGAGGTTTGAAAATCCTATAAGTCCTCTATTCGTTGGCTTTGGAATCAAGTCAATTAAGGTCAGTAGGATAAGTTATACTATTTTTCGTGTGCTATGTTCAATGTATCCAAAAACAATTTTTTCCACATGGTTGAGTGTTTATTGGAGTGCTTATATGATCTTAGAAAATTCTAAAATTTTACAATGTTGTACTCGAATTAGTTAAGAAAATACTATAAAATTTCATAAAATTATATAGCTGATAAATTGTACAACTAAACTTGATCGTTGGGTAATGCGTTGCTGAATTTAACTCTTTTAATGCAAGCTAACATTCATTTGAACCTCTGCTTTAGTTTCTTTATTTAACAAATCAAAGTTATCTATCTTAAATCATTTGTTACGAATAAATTTTAGAACATGTAATAGAATGCAAAGATAACTATAATGTTAAAAGAAAATTTAGAAAATTTTATTTTAACCCAAGTTTTTGAAAGAAACAAAAGGAACATTGTTGTTTTTGTACGAATTTCAAATTTCAAGATCTAGGTCATTACAATTTTGTATCAGAGCCCAAGGTTTTCAAAATCGATTATGTAGACAATATTGATGTATAAAATAATTCTTATTTATGTACTTTTATGTATAGATATAATTAAAATTGAATCGATTGAATATATATATATATATATATATATATATATATATATGGGATAGCATCAAACCTAGTATGGGACTGTTGATCTAAAAGGTAGACCTGTCCTTAGATCAAACACTGGCAAATGGAAAATTTGTTATTTCATTGTTGGTAAGTGGGGGAAAAAATAAAATTAGGAACTGGTACGACCTACCTAATAGTTGATCTAAACGTGCCTTTTCTTGCAAACTGATATCATTTTAACAGGATTTGATGATAAAATTTTCATATAAACTGCAGTGAGATTTGTGCACAAGTTTTGCCTAGACTAGTACCCGCACATTTCACGAGCTAGTAGCAAACGATTTATTTTTTGAAGGCTGACTCTTTCATTTGAGTATGAAAATTCGAAACAAAATTAATGAACACTGATTATGTTATTACAGGATATGAAATATTTGAGAGGATGGCATATTATGGGATAGCATCAAACCTAGTAATTTATTTGACACAGAAGCTCCATGAAGGCACTGTGATATCCTCAAACAATGTCACCAACTGGGTTGGTACTATATGGTTGACACCCCTTTTGGGTGCTTATATCGCCGGTGCCTTTCTTGGTCGATATTGGACTTTCATCGTTGCATCAGCCATTTACATTGTGGTACTTTTAGTTTCATTCTATCTTGGTTTTGAAAGTGCATGTTTGGTATGCAAAACTAAACACAATTAGATAATATAATTAACAAGACTTGCTTAATCTTGTCACATTATTCTCATAATGTAGTGTGTATTAAATTTGATTGAACACTACAATGGACACTGTATAATCCACCTTATGAGAATAATGAATAATCCGAAAACACTACCTAGAAACCCTTAGAAAATCAGCAAAAACAACTCTCAGTCATATTTTCCTGCTTTGTAACAGGGAATGTGCTTATTGACTCTAGCAGTATCATTGCCTACATTGAGGCCTCCGTCTTGTGGACATGAAGTAAAGGAGGTAAATTGTGAGAAACACGCCTCAGTACTACAAAAAGGCGTATTCTACTGTGCATTGTACATAATTGCAATTGGAACAGGTGGAACAAAGCCCAATATCTCCACAACGGGAGCAGATCAATTTGATGATTTTGAGCCTAAAGAAAGGTTCCAAAAGCTCTCATTTTTCAACTGGTGGATGTTTAATATCTTCATTGGCACCCTTTTCTCTAACACTTCCTTATATACATTCAAGACAATGTGAGGCGGGAAATTGGCTATGGCCCCCCAACACTTGGGCTCTCTGTATCGATACTTGTCTTCATTATGGGTACACGTTATTACAGACATAAGCCTCCATCAGGAAGCCTGTTGACTATGATGGCTAGAGTGCTCTTAGCCACTATAAGGAAGTGGAAGGTAGTCGTACTTGAAGAACCAAAGGAGCTTTATAAGCTGAGCTTGGAAAAGTACTCCAATCCTGGTCTGTTTAGAATTGACCACACCCCTTCTCGCAGGTGCACTTTTTTTCTGTGTGTTTTTTTTTTTTTTTTTTTTCCCTTTTTTTGTTTTTTTTTTTTTTTTTTTTTTTTCCCATTCTTAGTCTTTTTAACATGTTTAACGACTAATTATAAGTCTCACGTCACTTGTGGAAGGTGTGTCTTATGGGCTTATAAGAAAATTAGGTACTCTCCTCTTACTAGTCAGTTTTATAGTGACTCACTGTTATGCTTTCCGTAGCCTCCTGGATAAAGCAGCTGTCAAAATCGAGCCAAATTCACCATGGATGTTATGTCCAGTGACACAAGTTGAGCAAACAAACAAATGATAAAAATGATTCCAATTTTACTTGCAACTTTCATGCCGGCTATAATATTAGCACAGATGAACACTCTCTTTATCAAGCAAGGCACAACTTTGGAAAGAGGCATTGGTCCTCATTTCAAAAGTCCTCCAGCTTGTCTCACAGCATTTGTGACAATTTTCATGTTGACAACATGTACTATATGACTGGTTCTTCATTCCCTTCGTACGAAAATACACAAAGAATCCAAGAGGGATTACATTGCTACAGAGGATGGGGATCGGCCTTGTGTTGCATGTCATAACCATGGTCATTGCTTGTTTAGCTGAAAGAAGGCGTCTAGGGGTTGCTAAAGAGAACGTAATCTTTGAGAAAAATCAAAGTGTTCTTCTTTCAATCTTTATTCTCCTCCCACAGCTTGTTCTAATAGGGGTAGCTGTTACTGTTTCGCGTGGGTAGTCGCTAACAATTAAAAAGGGATCAGACGATTGTGTAAGGGACAAACCTCTTGAGACAAAGTCCCTAAAATAGGTATTTTATTGGCAATGACTTTACAATTGGAACTTAAACAAAATGCCTCCAAAGGGTGTAAGCACACGAGTACTGAAAGAAATGTTTAAGTCTAAACTAAGAAATTGAAATTATATATTCTCTATTTGAGAGTGTTTGATTCGGGGTCATTTGCTCTATGTCTTTTCTTCCTTTTATATTCTCTTGATGCTCTCTTTGCGATCAACCGCTTAGAAACTGCTTAATTGCTTTATAACTGCCCACTTTCTTCATGGTGGCCAACTTATCGTGGAACTACCATCTCGAAATGCTGTCATTATTCTTTGTCATTCAACCGTCTTCAACTGAACTTCTTGAATCGTGGAACGTGATAAGATTACCCAATAATTGTTTCGATAACTGCACTTTTGGATAACCATAACATCTTATGTTTGCTAAGATCTCGGGTGATTCGAAGGTTTGGGCGAGAACAGGGTCATAACTCTGGGCGACAGCAAGGCACTTCATTTGCTTAGATCTACCGCGTTCGTGGGCTTCTACTGCATTCATTAATAATCCTATTTGGGCCTTTATCCTGAATTGCCCAGTTGGGCTTAATTCTTTGGGCTATTTGAATTGGGCTACACTTTTAGCGTGTCAACAATTACCCCCCAATATGAAATAATTAATACCAATTATTAATTTTTTGCAATATTCACTTTGTGTTTCCCAGCAACATTTGAAATTCTCAAGAAGTACAATCATTATTTTCTTCCATAGCTTGAAAAGATGTGACGTTGCAAACCCTTATAACCTCCAAATATACGTCATTTCATCGCACTACTAAATCACGCCTCATTGCTTTGCGCTTGTCTCTTGCAATATTACTGTTCATTTTCTTGCTTCTCTGCTATGTTTCTCAAGCAAATTTCAACAAAACTTTATTTCGTTCCCAATGGCTGCTTCACAATCCCAATCTGGAGACTCTTTCAATTTCGAAGACTTCCAGAAACTCCTCACTTGGCCATATATAACTCCGAACTTCCTTGCACCAGTCAATGCCGAACTCAACGAGTTCTATCTAGGTCCTTCATTCAACAACGTCGAGGCCGTCGAATAAGTGGCGGTGAGCCAGCTGTTCCCTTGTACTCAAGGCCGTTCGTTTCTAAACTATTTTCCGCTGAGGCCGCTTCGCGAAAGAGGTATTCGCACTTGGCCTAAATCTGATGTTGTTTTCCGTAGATGGCATGCTTGCCTTGTGGACCATGATCCTACCAAGGCAATTTTTGATAGTGCTAGGATTTCTGATTTGCTAGAAATCTCTCTTCAACCCCCTACTTTTGATCCAGCGCTTTTCCCTATTGCTTTAAGTTTTTGGTCTTTTAAGTATAATACTTTTGTTTTCCCCCTTGGTCCCATGTCCATTACTTTAAGGGATTTCGGGGTCTTAGTAAATCTGCCACCTTTGGGCGATACCATTTTCCCTGGTATTTTAATTTCTGGTGTTGCCCCAAAATTTGACAAAAAACTCACCGAGTCCTATTCAAGCCTGCAAAGCTGTTATAATCACTCGAGCTGAGCCTTCTCGTGCTGAGCGTGTGTCCTTTCTTCAGATTTGGCTTTGTAAATATATTCTGTGTGTGCCAAGCCTGAAGCCTTCTATGAGTTATTTACCCATAGCGCACGAATTGGCTCGTGGTAGGCCTCTGAATTTGTGTTCTTTCTTTTTGGCCGCCCTCTATAAAGGCATGACTTCTCTCCAATTCCAATTGAAGAATGGTGCATTTCCCACTAGCAGTGGGCCTCTTTGGTTCACTCAAATGTGGTTGAGAGCCTATTTTCCATCACTTGGTGCTCTATCCATTTCCCTTCATTCTGCTAGTTGCTATGGGCTAGCTATTGACCCACTGAGCCCTATACATATGTCCAAAAGGGACATTTTTTCATTTTTTTATACTTTGAATTCAATTCCTTCTTTCTTTCCTTTTCCTCCCTTCTTAACTCCTGATTATGTGCATCTCCCATCTACCCTGGACAATGCGAGAACCTCTCTGCTCATTTGGGTTCAATTTTTGATCGGGAGGGAGTTGTTCCATGATATTTTGACTGGAACTAATGCCAAAGCTGGGGCTGAAATATATGCTCCCCAATTTTTTGCTCGTCAACTTGGTTTTGGCTAAACTTGGTCTGTTCCCCCTTATTATTCAAGAAATTTGATAGATCGCTTCCACACTATTAATAAGGCAGAGGCAGAAGCTATAAATCGCAATATTCTTTTGACGAGTAACTTTTCATTAGCTCCCTTCAATCCTAACCATGTCATCCATCCCCTTTTTGAACAATTCTGGCCATCAGTGCAGCGCAGATTGTTTGCAACTGATACCAATCGAGCTTTTCATTCACTGGATCAGCCGGACATTTTTTCCACTTCCCCTGTTTTGGTCACCCCTGTGTCCATTAGGAGCCCTTCCTCTTCTGCTCGTGCTAAACAGCCTGTTCGTCCATCTACTTCTCTTCCTGCCAAGCCTATTGCATCTAAAAGTGCTCCAAGCCACAAACGGTTAGCCTCAGCGTCTCCCATTTTGGAGGATGATGATGATGATGACACTCCTCTCATTGTCAAGAGAAATGTAATTAAATTAGTTTACTCACAAGCATACCTTTCTATACTTGAAACTTTTCTATGTGCTAATGGTTTATTCGGATTTCTCAGAAAAGCTTAGCCTCTCCTTCGAAGGCTTTGGTGTTGGCAGCTCCTGCTCCATCACCCTCTGCTGAGGCTGCTTCATCCAAACCAGCTGATGAAGGGACTACGCTTAAAGAGAAACCTTCAGTCCCGAAATCTTCATCACAACCAATGGATGAGCCACCTTCTTCCCAGGGTGTTAACCCCCCAAACGTCGAACCAGAAGGTAATATATTTTTTGATGTTTTACCTTTGCTTGTGCTATTGGTTTTTGACTTGTTGCTTTTTGAGTTCTGTAGATGCTCCCCTGGGTTTGGCCGTTGTGGCAAAGTCTTCTCGCTCAGACAAGGGAAAGTTCTCACAAGTGGTGGAGCCACAGGTGGTAGATTTGGCTGGGGATATGTCATCTCCCAAGATTGCTGATGAGATAATCTTTGTTTCACTTTCACTTCCACTTTGTTCATTGTCGTGAAAAACTTCAATATTGGCGACTTTCTTTGTAGGATGCTGATAGGATTCTGCGTTCCATCAAGGACTTGTTCACTTCCTGGGGGTAAGTTAAGACGTCTCGCCCTGCTTCAACCAGTCGTCCTTCTGCTTCTTCAGAGGAAGATATGAAGTTCCTCAATCAGTCTATATTTGAGTATGTGTCCTTTATGGATATGGACATCGGTCAGGCTAGTGCTGCCAAATATAAGGATAAGCTTGAGCATTTGAGTACGAAGTTGGCGCAAGCACTGACACTTCCGTCGCTCAATCTTTCTGCTGATTTTAAAGCGACGTTGAAAGTTATCCATTCCGAGATTCTCTTCTTGCTGGCCAAAAATGTCAAACTGAAGGCCAAAAGTATTCAATATCTTCGCGTTGTATCTGAAAGAGAGTCTTTACTCATGGAGATCAACAAAGTTGAGGACGAACTGAAAAAAATCTCTTCTGAAGTCATGATTGAAGACTCTTTGATGACCAGCTTGGCTGCACAGATGAAGGAGCTTCAAGCAATGATGGACGATTGCAAGGCGAGAATGGCTGCTAAGAAACACAATGCCTCCCAAGGAATTGAGCAAACCAAGTCTTTGGTCGAGCAGTACAAGAAGCTGGAGGTTGTTGATGATTTTGTGGCTGAATTGAATGTCACTACTTCTCAGTAGAGCGAGGATTGGGGGAGTCTTAGGGAAAGAATTCGTTCGGTCTGGGGCGAATTGTAATTAAAACACTTAATGCCTTAACTTGTCTTTTTGTAACTTCGTATTAACTTTCCCTTTGTGACCTCGTACTGATGTCCATTGGTAATTCTGAACATATTAGTAGCCATTATCATTAATGAATGATTAATTTGTCTTCTTGTGTATTTACTGACGTTGTCTTTAATCGTCAACCCCCCAAGCATTTAACTACTTTATGCTAAGATTCACGCACATTTTCTCTTGGTGTTTCTGCCTCTTTTCCCAAGACTTCGGGCCATTTGATTCTAGTTACTAGGCATGAATGTGGCAGTTTATATTTTGTCTCTTCACCTTCACGCCTCTATAAATGCACTTATATTCCACACTTGTCATTTTCATTTCCATTCTCTTCTTCAAAATCAATTTGCTGCCATTGTTCGGCATTTTGACAATCGATCCAAAAACCTTCGTCTTCTATGGAAATGGATTATTTGATCCGCCCATTTTGCCATCTTTCCTGATGTCGCCTTTGGTATGGGAGATATAGGAAATATTTTTTGGCCAGCAAAGTTCTTCGCATCGTCTCCATGTTTCTTACAAGGAGTTCGATGATGGAAGATAATTTTTGAGGACGCCTGCAAGCCAACTTGCTTGCTGAGAGTGCTTCTCAACCTCCTTGCCCGTCATTGCAGCAATGCATTTGGGAAGGCGATGTGAGGGTGCTTCTTCTTCCTTTCTGCTTGTTGAGAGTGCTTCTCGGCCTCTCTGCTTGCCTTTGCAGCAGTGCGATCAGGATGGCAATCAAGGTCAGTTTACCCGCTTACTCGGCGATCGACCGGGAAATTAGTTTGCTCTTAATTGTAACTTGTAGAGTATTTTGTATTTTGCAACTTTGTAATGAACGTTTGATAATAAAGGAATTTATTTGAACGTATTTCGCTCTGGCCCCTTTTAATCTACGATCGTTCAACGCGATTTGATTACGCTTTTATTTGTTCACTTTCCCATAAGGAAGGAACATATATTTTTAAATATTTGCCATTAATGAACCTCATGTACTTGGTGCCGTCTAAATCTTCCAAATGATAGACTCCATTAGACAACACATTATTTACTTTATATGGTCCTTCCCAATTGGGCGGTCACTTGCCATACTTTGGATCTTTGCTATCCAAATGGAGTATTGTTTTTCAAACCAATTCGCCCAGGCTGAACGACTTGGCTATAACTTTTTTATTATTAAATTTAGTCATTCTTTGTTTTTGAACTTGCAATCTATCTAGGACGTCCAACTTTAAATCGTCCAACTCCAATAAGTTTTGAACTAGTAATTCAGTATACTCATCACCACTTAACTTGTGTTGCATACACACTCTGATCGATTGCACGCTGATTTCCATAGGCAAAACGGTGTCCATAAGTAAGTTGGAAAGGAGTAATTTTGGTACTTGACCGAGGCGACGTCCTATAAGCCCATAAGGCCTTGTTTAGACATATGTGCCAATTTCTGACATTTTCATCTATCATTTTTCTTATGATATTTTTTAGAATCTTATTAGAAGATTCTGCTTGTCCGTTGGATTGAGCGTAATATGGTGTGGAGTTCACTAATTTAACTCCAAACTCGCTCAAGAATTTATTCACTTGATCCCCATTTAAAGATATTCCTTAATCTACCATCAAAGTTTGTGAAATTCCAAATCTATAAATGATGTGATCACGGATAAATTCTATGACATTCTTTTGGGTGATCTCCTTTAAAGGTATCGCTTCTACCCACTTAGTGAAATAATCAGTTGTAACTATAACAAAGGTATGTTGCTTAGACGATGAGGGATAAATCTTCCCTATCAGGTCTATCGCCCAACCCTTAAACGGCCAATGTTTGATAATAGGTGACATCTCTCGTGCTGACGCCCTTTGTATTGGACCATGCTTTTGGCATGCTAGACAACTCTTTACATACTGAACGTATGATTCTCCCATCTTTGACCAAAAATATCCATTCCTAATAATTAACCATCTCATCCTTTGGCCAGCTTGATGAGCTCCACATATTTCTTCGTGCACTTCAGCCATGATTGTCCTGGTTTCTTGCAAACTTATACATTTTAGCAATATACCATCAGAGCGTTTCTTAAACAACTCTTCATCTATCAGTGTATAGTTTAGCAAACGCAACTTCATTTTTCTACTATCTCCTTTATTAGGTTCTTTAAGGAACCTTTTAATCACTGCCCTCCAATCTATTGCATCTCCATCTTGTATACGATGAATTTCAATCGTTCTCGCCCTTCTTTAGATCACGGGCAATATTGTTCCATACTCACAAGTAGACTTCCAGTTTAAAACCTTTGAGTACCCTGAGGCCATCTGGGCCAATTCGTTTGCTACGTTATTATATATCCTATTAACACATTGAAACTCTATTTGGTCGAATTCTTCCAACAATCCTTGGACGATTTCATGCTGACTTATAATGGAATCACTTTGGCATTTAAAATCACCAATCAATTGGTGAATTACTAATTGAGAATCACCTCTAACGATTACATTCTTTACCCCCATATCTATCATTAATTTTAGGTCCACGATTAAGGCTTCGTATTCGGCCTGATTGTTGGTGCACATCCTGTCCAAAGTGAATGCGAACTTGTAACGAATCCCTAAAGGATTCATCAATGCCACTCCTACTCCTGCACCTTTAGAGGTTTTCGATCCATCGAAATATAAAACCCAAGATTTTAATTCGAATGAATTGATCTCTAACTCAATTTCTTTAGGCATATCAAGGCATGGATGATCAGCCAGAAAATTAGCTAAAGCCTGATTTTTGACTGCCTTTTGGGGTATGTATTGTACTTCGAATTCTAATAAAGTTAATGTCCAAAGGCCTACCCTTTGGTGTAAAATAGGGCGAGAAAACATATACTTAACCAAATTTACTTTAGAAATTAAATAATCGGTTACGGGCCGTAAATAAGCCCTTAATTTTGTACATGTAAAATACAATACAAGACATATTTTTCAATAGCAGAATAATTACATTCACATTTTGTTAACCGTCTACTCAAGTAGTAAATCACCCTTTCTTCACCAAATTGGTCTTCCTGCGCGACCATTCCAGCTATTGATTCTTCTTCAGCCAATACATACACTTTCATTGGTCATCCTTGGATTGGTGACACCAACACTGGTGGACTTGATAAATATGTCTTTAGGCTTTCAAACGCCTTTTGATGTTCTTCTTTCCAGACGAATTCGTCCTGATTTTTCAACTTTAAAAGCGGTGAAAAAGTTTTAGTTCGCCCTGCACAGTTAGAAATAAAGCGTCTTAAAAAGTTTACTTGGCCTAGAAACCTTTGTAATTCTTTTTTGTTGCTAGATGGTTTGGCCTCTAAAATGACATTCGCTTTATTTTTATCAAGTTCAATCCCCATTTTGTGTACTAAGAAACCAAGAAAATTTCCTGCATTAACACCAAATGCACATTTCAAGGGATTCAACTTTAGTTTATATTGCTTCATTCGCTCAAATGAACATCTTAATTGTTCAAAATGATCTTCTTCTTTAAGGGATTTGACTACTATATCATCTACATACACTTCAACAAACTTGCCTATCATATCATGAAAGATCAAATTCATTGCCCTTTGATAAGTTGCTCCTACATTTTTAGGCCGAAAGGCATAACTACCCATTCAAAACATCCTAGAGACCCAGGACATCTAAAGGTAGTTTTGTGTATATCTTCCTCAACTATATAAATTTGATTGTATCCTGAATATCCATCCATGAAAGAATACATTACATGTCTGACAATCGAGTCTACTAAAGAATCTACCGTGGGCAATGGATACTCATCTTTAGGTGTGGCTATGTTTATATTCATAAAGTCTATGCACAACCTTAATTTACCATTCTTTTTTAATACCGACACGATATTGGACAACCATTCAACGTACCTGGCCATTCTAATAAAGCCTGCTTTTAATAATCGCTCTATCTCTTTCTTAATTTCAGGGAGTACATTAGGAGCGAAAAGCCTAGGAGGTTGCCTATGAGGTTTAAAATTAGGCTTGGTTGGTAATCTATGTTCCACCAAATCTCTATCTAAACCAGGCATATGTTCATATTCCCAAGCAAAACAATCTTTGTATTCCTTTAATAAAGCGATTAATTTATCACTAACCACTTGATCGAGCGTTGGCTGATGAACGTTGGGCGATCCTCTCCTTCATTGCCAATATTCACTTTAATCAGGGGGTCTTGTGTTTGAGTGTATCCAGGCTTCGCGATCCTTATCACTTCGTCATCCAGTCCCCTTGTAGGCACTTCTTCTTCTAAGCAATCCACCTTGTTGACTTCTCGGCCAATACTTTGTTCCAACTCGAAAACTGTCAGTTTGTCTCTCAATGCTTTCAAGGATGCTGCTTCTTTCGTCTTGTCCTTGCATTCTTTATTGAAAGCCATTAATTTGGATTTGAAGGCCTGAATATTGGCCATTTGTCTTTGTTGTTTACAACTCATTTAAAATTCCTTGGTCATTCTTTTGCCAATTACTGGCTCCCCCAGGGCCACTATGTTTGGCCTCATCTGACTGTGATTGCATCCACCGAAAACGGCTCTTCACTCTGCGTGACAATCTGAGTTTCTTCTCCATCTTGGACTACTCTGACGGGTCCATAATTTCCTTCGTACATGAACCTTTCCATTGAGTTTGCTTCTGCGATAAAAGGCCTATGATCGACCTGTACCACCTCTGTTTCGCCCTTGTCATTCCAAAAAACTAGGCACTGATGGAGCGATGAAGGTATACAGCGACTTCCATGCATCCAATCTCTTCCTAATAACACATTGTAACTAGTGAGCCCATCTATTACAAAGAAGAATGTGGTCCTATAGTTGTTCCTATAGTTATGTCTAATGGCATAACCCCTTTAGCTGAAGTTGCTCCTCCATTGAAACTTGTAAGGATGACTTCCATTGGGATCATATCACCTTTTGTCTTCGCGAATTTCATCATCATCCTAGATGGAATGGTGTTTATCGTTGCTCCATTATCGACAAGCACTTTTGCCACAGGTATGCCGTTAACTAGAGTTTTAACGTACAATCACCTCAAGTGTTTGGTCAATTTCATGGCTGTTCGCTTAAAAATAACTTTTTCAGCAGCATCTGTTTTCACTTCCTATTTGTCCTATGTCGAGCTACCCTTTTATGATAAGTCAACGTACAGTATATCGCACTGAGCCTCTGTCTCTTGAGTTTCCTTTTCACTGTTTTCTAATGCTTCTTCTTCAGTTACCCAACCTGTGGGAAGATGTATTATTCTTGGAGATGATCTATGCTTTTCAGAGCGAGGCACTCTCTTCTTCCTTTTGGGCGTCCCGTACAGCACTTAAAAATCGAAAGAATGCCCAGATGGTTCTCCCAATAAGTCTACTTCACGAACTCCCTCTCGATGTAATTGCTTCAATAGAGTATTGTACGATACTCCTCTTCTTCTTCTTTCTGCTTCCAGATCAATTTCCTCTTTAATGTCTGTCATACCATCATCTTCTTCACCATTGTAGGCCTCTCTAGAAGTTTGACCTTCTTCACATTCCAACATGCATGCTTCCTCTTCGTTATCCTCATTTTCCTCTTCTCCTTTCTCTTTATTCTTGAACTCATTGGCTAGTAAATAGTTATTAGCCACGACAGGAGGTAACCTACCAAATTGGATAGTAAGGGGCTGATCTGGATCTTCTCCATCCCCTCCGTCTCGCTCAAACTTCGACCTCCCAGAAGAAGTCTCTGGCAATTCTTCCATAGGTTCACCTGTACCAGTCTCTTCACCGTCTTTGAAAACATTCCGATTGGCCGCCTCGAGTAGTCTAGGTGCCTTAGGACGCAGCATTCCCTGTCATTGCCTCATCATTCGCCCGTAGTTCCGTTGAAAACGCCTTTATTGGGTTCTAGTCATCTCATTGAAAGGTATCGTCCTTTCAGCCTTATACTGGAACGAATGCCATACATTTGGTTGGCGAGGTTGCGGTCTGAATGTTCTCCCATTATTTACCGGCCTGAATTGCCTCTCAAAAGGTGATCCCTTATAGAATGATGTACCTTACCCTCTACCAGGCTGAGCGTTTGAGAAAAAACTAAGGCGACGGTGATGCTGCCATATCCTTGGTTTCTCTGCATTTGCACTCACTTCTTTTTTGCATCTTGCACATAGGACGTCTTCGTTCTTTTTGGGCTACTTCCCTTTGATACGTTCAAAGACACTGGGATGTGGTTCATGGTCTTCTTCTCCATCATCTATAACCAACTTAAATTTTGACAACTTGTTTTTTAAACCAGACGTCACCATGTTCACTCCAAGTGGCTGTGGAAAAGGATTTTCATCTACTGCCATCTTTCTCTTATCCTCAAACGTAATTCGTCCTTTTTCAATGGCATTCTGTAACACATGGCGAAAGACCAAACAGTTGTTAGTCAAATGTGACCATGCATTATGCCACTTACAATATTTTTTACCCTTAATTTGTTCAGGACTTGGCAATTTATGCTTATCGCTCAGCTTTATCTGCTTATCCTTATATAATTTATCAAATATAATGTCAGCTTTGGTTATATCGAACGAGAACGTTCTAGCCTTTATGTTTTCATCTTTTATAGGCTCATCCTTGCCCGACGGCCTAGGCTTAGCCATTATAGGACAAGTATACGTGTCTCCTTTAACTAATTCGACCAAACACATTTCGGTTTGATCGTAATACTCGTCATTAATGGTATGAACATCAAAATTTAGGTCTCTATAATAAGTCCCCTTGCTAGAATTTTTCATTTGTTCTTCTTTTCTTATAAATCATTCATACCTAATCACGTTCGCGCTCAATTGAAAAAGATCAGGAAATTCCTTGTCTTGAAACTTCTTCTTCAGATCAAAGCTTAGACAATCTTGAGCGATTTTGACAAACTCCTTTTCGGGCAAAGGTACAAAACGTTTACTTCTTGCTGTCTTGAACTTTTGAAGGAAACCTTTTGCCCATTCGTTTCGCATTTGACGTAGATTCGTCAAATCGATCAAAGTAATTTCAGACTCAGTCTTATAAAACTGAGCGTAGAACAATTGCTCCAATTGTTGTCATGTTTGAACAAAGTTTGCTGACAAATTGATGAACAAGGAGAAGGCTGCTCCTATTAATGAACTAGGGAACATCCTCATTTTATGGTAATCAGTTACGTCACCACTTTGCAGTGTGAATCGCCCTATGTGTTCTAGAGTAGACACCTCTCCTAAACCGGTAAACAGTGAGAATTCTGGCACTTTATACCCTCTAGGCCATGGATATGCTTGGTCTACCCAATCAAGATATGGCTTTGTGTAAGTCGGCCTAACGATAGGACGTACTCCAAAAGCCATCTGCTCCTATACGATTTCTATAATCTGATTCCTCAACATGACGTTGGGGTCATATGGAATTCCTATAGGTTGGTTGACCGGTTGATTTGCTTGAGGCATGATGTTTGGTCCTTGATTGGCAACAAAGTTACCATGATTTGGGCCATTGTTACCATTAGCCTGAACATTTATTCCATCATTAACACGTGGGGTGTTCTGCCCATTATTTAGGATATTATCTCTTACATTTAGGTTACTCCCCAAGTTAGATGTACCAATGCCACTATTCTGATTTGGTATTACACCACCCCCTGGTTTGAAGTAGTGGAGTCAAAAGGTGGTTCTACCCCTTGATTTAAACTTAGGACTGGGGGATTATATCCCACAATTGTCCTAGTTTGAAAGTGGTTTGCAAGAGGCACAACTGAATGACAAATTTGGCCTACTAACTTATTCATTATTTCGTTCAAAGTATTCAGTTGTCTGGTTATGTTGTCATAATGTGCATTCCCATTCTGGGTAAATCTTTCCATATTATGAATACTTCGTAGATTTACCTGTTCAACGACATCTTGTGTGAGTTCTCCGAGTAATGCACGCATGGTTCGAGGACTCAACTCTATCATTGGTTCGTAACGACTGTGATTGCTCTGATTTTGTCCATCTATTCGTAGAGAGCTATGCTGCTCCTCATATCGCTCGATCACAGACTGGACTCCTCCCTGACTTGTTGCTTCCTTATCTGATTTTTGAGGCATATTGTTTCACCTTTTGTATCTTCAACACCAAACACCAAGGTCCCACCGGGAGTGCCAAATTGTTTCGCGCGGGTAGTCGCTAACAATTAAAAAGGAACCAGACGATTGTGTAAGGGAAAACCCTCTTGAGACAAAGTCCCAAAAACGGGTGTTTTATTGGCAATGACTTTACAATTAGAACTTAAGCAGAATGCCTCCAAGGGGTGCAAGTACACGAGTACTGAAAGAAATGTTCAAGTCTAAACTAAGAAATTGAAATTACATATTCTCTGTTTGAGAGTGTTTGATTCGGGGTCATTTGCTCTATGTCTTTTCTTCCTTTTATATTCCCTTGATATTCTCTTTGCGATCAACCGCTTAGAAACTGCTTAATTGCTTTATAACTGCCTACTTTCTTCATGGTGGCCAACTTATCATGGAACTCCCGACTCTAAATGCTGCCACTATTCTTTATCGTTCAACCGTTAACCTTTTTCAACTGAACTTCTTGAACCGTGGAACGTGATAAGATTACCCAATAATTGCTTCGATAACTGCACTTTTGGATAACCATAACATCATATGTTTGCTAAGATCCTGGGCGATTCGAAGGTTTGGGCGAGAACAGGGTCATAACTCTGGACGACTGCAAGGCACTTCATTCGCTCAGATCTTGGGCGTCTTACAAGTTTGGGCGATGGTATTACCGCGTTTGTGGGCTTCTACTACATTCATTAATAACCATATTTGGGCATTTATCCTGAATTGCCCAGTTGGACTTTACTCTTTGAGCTATTCGAATTGGGCTGCACTTTTAGCGTGTCAACAACTCCTTTGTAGAAGTTGCGAAGATCGAGTTCTTCTATGATCAAGCACCTGAAGGCATGAAAAGCCTGGGAACTGCCTATTTTACAACCAGTTTTGCAGTTGGACACTTCTTAAGTAGTTTTCTGCTGAAAACTGTCTGATATTACCAAGAAACATCGTAAAGGGTGGACTTTGGACAACTTAGACGTCTCTCATTTGGACTACTATTATGCACTTTTGGCTGTGCTGAGCTTTCTTAACTTACTCTACTTTCTGGTAGTTGCAAAGCTCTTTGTTTACAGCACGGATATAAGAGATGGGAAAGAGAGTGATGCCCGACAAAATAATTCTACGCGAACCAAGGAAATAAGTCTGGATGATAAAGCAAGATCATGAAAATATCACTACAAGATGCTAAAATGTCCATTAGCCATTTTTTTTATAAACTCGTCATGTATCAGATGCAATCCTAGTACTTTACATGCAATTTCTCAAGTTTTTTTTCCTTTTTAAGCGGGTATATGTTTTCACTTTTCTTCTCTATTGCTCTCTTAAAAAAATCCCATTATATGGTATTTTTTCGTCTAGAAAGTATTTTCGCAATATAGCAATTTGGATTACTAAAAGTACAACATACAAAAATTCATGACTTATTTGGTAAGGTATATTATATAGTACTAGACATTATTAAGTATTGACACGAGGAAAAAAAAAAAAAAAAAGGGTTAAAATCTTTCAAATAATATGACCCCGATCATATCTAATACTGCTTATATAACAAAATGTGCAATTTCATTCATAAATTAAACATCTTTAACTACTTGGAGTGACTTGAGTGCCAATGTCATTGGCAACGTTCTCTGCTTCTTCTGCCATGCATCCTCGAGAGCTAATCGTGATTATAATCAACAAAATATGAAGAAATAACTTGCTCATTTATATCTTTTTGTTGTCATCTTTTATGCTCTCTACGTTGTCTTTATCTACTGTAACTAAATCTAAGAGGTCACTTTTGTAGGCCAACACATAATAAAACTTCAAACCATCGAAAGGCCTTGGATTCTGTGCAATAAAATTTTAAGCATGTTCGGTGTATAATATTGGCCATCTAGTTATGATCACATCAAACAAATTTAAATTTTCAAGAAAATAAGTGAACATTGAGCCAAATTGTTTAAATTCTCAACACAATAAGAAACCTCATTTTCCATGACTTATACAAAGATAGTATAAATTGTAACGCTATTGTATCTCTAGATTCGAATGATTTATGACAACTTTAAAAGTAACAATAAGAAACAAAATACTCGTTCTTGGACAAATATAGTTACTCTTGCATTAGTGTTTTTATTTTCTCTTTTTCTATTTTTAATTAAATTATGTTTAGTTTACCGATTACATAAAATTACTAGGCTCATGCTACTTTTTAAAAAAATGACAAGCAAGGACTAACGGTAAATAAAATCAAAATGTTGGATATGTGATCGCTCAAATGCACTTTGCACGAAAAAGTTGGGAACGCAAAGCGTAAAAGGCTGGGGAGCTATGCTATTGCTTTCCCAATTATGTAATTTTTAACACGATTTTTTGACCCGTCGTTTTTTTCTAGAGAAAAACAAAAATTATAGTGAAATGTCAAAATTCTTATGTAGTGGCGGATTCAGGAAATTATTCGACACGGGCTGACATGCCAAAAAACAAAATCACACATAATTTATTTATTTTTTTACTTAAATCTTTCTTTTTAATTCGCATTTGGACCAGAGGGATGGGCTCTAGCACAGCCCGACACGTCCCTAGTTCTGCCCCTGTTCTTATGGGACTGTTATAAATTAGAAACAAAAGAAAACAAGATAGAGAAATCAATAGAGTTGTGTATATTTTATTGAAAACCAAAGCCTTAGATTTATATGTAAGAATAATGAGGGTTATAGGGATACAATGTTCATTAACTAGTTTGTATTTAGTTTACAACACTTCCCCTTGAATGACATATTGGATAATATGCAACTCGTTAAAAAACTTGTTTTATAAAAATTCGGTGGGACAAAAATATCAAATAAATGAAAAAATATACAATTATCTTTTAGAATTAAAAAAAAAATGTTGCCTCAATAAAAATTTCCCATGAAAACTCAATAGAATAAAATTTGAGCAAAAGAAAAAGAGTATAATTACTCAATTTCTAGAGTAGGGTATGCAAATTAATTTAAAGCCATGAAACAGTAGATTGGTAAATTAAAATTGGACCTAGCACAATATTCAGAATTCGAAGCTGGTCACTCAATTATTTAAGTCATCGCATTCGTATTTTGTGCACCAATTTTTTGAACGTACAATCACATTATCACAGGATCGAACTTGTTGAATATCGATATTACTAGTCTTCTGAAACCTATGTTTATAGAAGAGTTTTGAAAATATATGATTTGTCCCATCTCTTTTGATATAGACTCAGAGTTACAAAAAATATAAGTTGCATTATTTTCATAAAATATTGTTGGACTATCTTTTTTTGAAACTAATTTGCATGAGGCTTAGATATAATGGATCGTGTTCCTCCGCCATACACATTCTCAACTTATTTCATGAATTGCAATAATTTCATAATGATTTGAAAATGTTGCGTCAAGGTCTTTTTTTTTTTCTTTTTTTTTTACGGGTCTTTATGAAATAACTATTCCATACTTTGTAAACACATATATTGTTTGCGATTTAATTTTATGTGGATCAGAGAGATAATCTACATGCATAACCCACTAAAAAAGGTCCCAACTTCTAGGAATAAATAATCTCAAATCAATAATACCTCTTCTGCAAGGAAAATGTGTTTAACACCATTTCAATATTTTTTATTAGTGTAGAGCTATCTTTTGCAAGAAAATTTATAGAAAAATTTTATATTTGATTGAGTAAAATTTGTAAGATAATGCTCCAATTGTATTAAAATATAGTACTTCCGGATTAAAAACCTTTTTTCCATTTTCAATTGGTTGAAATTGTTATTTTTCACATCAAATAATTGAACAATAATAGTTTATGCCAATGGATGTGCTTTATTCATATAAAAAAAATTAAGATTGATAAACAAATAATCTTTTTTGAAAATGTTCAATCACAATCAAGGATAAAAATGGGTTTTTTTTCCAATTTTTCATCTTTAACTCATTTTTAAAATAATCTGCAATTTTATTTCGTTTTTGAGCTCTTCAAAAGTTTCAATTATATTTAAATCGTTAACATAAACTGTCATAATTATAAATTCTCTATTTGTTCTTTATGAAAATACGTTGGTAGACATCATTATTTTTATAACACTTCTTCAACAAATATCGCTAAAATGATTATATCATATGCATCTAGATTGTTTCAAATCATATAATAATCATTACAGTTTAGGGCATGTCTCTTTTATAACTTACACTTTAAGTTTTGTGAGAATTTTCGTGTATATATCACTATCATTTAAACCATATAAATAGGCAGTTACCATATTTACAAGGTGCAAGTGAAACTATGTGACACAGTCAAGCTAATTAAAAATTTAAAACTGATGATGTCCACTATGAAATATATGTTTCCTCATAATTGATTCCAATTTTATGCAAGAAACTTAGGACTACAAGTTGGGCTTTATTTCTTGTAATTTCATTTTTCATTTCTATTCCCTACAAAAAATGCACTTGTATCCTACAAATATTACATTTTCAGGTATTCGAACTGTAGGTCCAAATACCTTTCATTTATCTAAGGAATTCAACTCCACTTGTATAACTTCTTTCCATGTTGACCAATCATTTTTATGTTGACAATCTTTAATGGAGTATGGTTCAAAAATCTCAATAATAATTTCAAGAGTCACGTTAAAGGGAAAATATTGGCGATAATAATATTATTTGTTTCTATAATTTATGAGAAAAAAATAATTTATTGACATCTTATTATTTTCGAACATTTTGTGGTTCTGTAAGAATCACATTATCAGTATTTGATTGATCAATCTTTCTATTATTGTTTTTTCTAAAGTTTTTTGCTAGTTAATCTATTGTAATTCTCTCTTTTGAGTTATAAATCTTTGCCCCCAATAGTCATGTTTCAGGCACATTTGAAATTCATTTGCTATAATAGATTGTCACGTCAAATCAACTTTAAATGGAGTATTTTTTACTGGTATATATGACTTTGTTATTTTTCTTATGTTAACAAATACATCAACTAATTGATTTACAACTCTTTGCAAATGAATTATTTTTCAACCTACTCCTCGTATTGATTGTTGTGAAGATCAAAGTTAAATAGAGATGTTTCATTCCAAGAAATTTTACCCTACTTTTCAAGAGAAGTAGTTTTGTCGTTCCCTTAGTTGAGAAAGTTAGTTCATCAAAATGATAATCATCACAACATATGGTAATAAAATCACCCATTAAAGGTTCAAAACACCTAATAATGGATAGTGAATCAAAACCAACATAAATTCTATGTCTTTGTTGATGACCTATTTTAGTATGTTGTAACGTGAAAATGGGACTTGGACTACACAACGAAAAATTGTAGGTGAGAATACATAATAAGTACTTGGTTTTATAAAAACCTATGTATGCAACATGTTATATAGTATGACCCAAATAGAAACTTAGAATTTTGTTGTCAAAAGTAATGATCTAACAATAAATTGTAGATGTTCGATAAATAACTTTGTCAGGCCATTTTGTATATGGATATGAGCAATAGAATGTTCATTGACAATCTTAGTTTAAATACAATACTCATTGAATGCTTGTAATAAAAATTTATCGGCATTATCTAGACAAATTGTCTCGATTGAGTAATCGAAAAATTGAGCTCATAATTCTAATATTTGAGCACATAATCTAGTAAAAGCTATATTACAAGTAGAAAGTAAGCAAACATGAGGTCACCTAGTAAAAGAATTAATTAAAATCATAAAATAACAAAATAATCCAAATGATGGGTGTATCGATCCATGTATATGTTAATTAATTCTTTTCAAAAAAGTTGAAGATTCAAAATTAACATTTGTTATAGAAGACTTGAAGACTAACTTGTCCTGCAAACAAGCGGCACATAGATAATTGTTAGGTAAAAAAATCTTTTGGTTCTTTAAGAGATGTCTATATGAGTTTTTAATTATTCAATGTATTTCCTGGTATCCAAATTGATTATGTCAAAGTATAAAAACTTTTTGGATCAACAAACTTTGATTTCGGGATAATATTTGATTTAATTATTTTTATGACTATATAATACATTTCAAAAGGGAGTGCCGAGAGTTTTTCTATTATTTGCTTTTGAACAATACTAAAGAACTTATGCATAGATATTTAACATTACTTTCTTGTATCATCTCAATATGACATCCATTACAGCACTTATCTTTAAAACTAAGTAAATTCCTTCTAAATTTACTAAAATAAAATAAATCGTCAATATATAATTTTTTATTATTTGGTAAGATAAAACTAGCTCTCCTGAAGATTTCAACGATATTCAATGCACCCGATATCATATTAACACTATTTTCTATTAATGTTAAGTCAAAAATACCTTCTGTCTTGAAGAATAATATGCGTAGTTATACTATCAACTAAAAGGGCATCTTGATAATTCATTTTTAATCTATATACAGTTGAATAATAAAATTTAATAAATGTTCACAGATATATATTATGTGTACATCATTATTGTAATATTTTAATTAAGTTATTAGACGTAATGCAACTTCTTTGGACCTTATAATACATATAAGACATGGCTTAGTGAAAATATTTAATTACATGGAATGGAGTTACAAGCGAGGCTTCGGGCTTGATCCACGTTTGAGGAGATAAATAGTACATTATTCATTGTTGAACATATTATCTAATTATCATATTTAAAGTAGTGTTCTAAAAAGCGTAAATTATTGTTAGGCATAGAGGCTAAAGTTCAAACTTTACAAGCCTAGATGAGGTCCACAGGTAAAAAAAATTACTTATTATTATTATTATTATTTTAAATACTTCATCATTCTAAAAAATATTTAATAATTAAAATAATATATAACAAACATCTAAAGTTATAAAATACTATATTTATTTAATAAAGTCTATAACTTTCAAGTTTTCGAAATGCAAAAACTAGACTATTTTTCATAGTTTCAACTTTTAACTAGACAATTCCCACTTAATAAATTTATAGAAATACATACTTTCGAAATTTCTAACAAAATAACAAGTCTCAAAATCATAATTACATAATATAGATTGCACCATAGTTTAAATCTTAGCTAAATTTTATCAAATAAAATCATTATTACTTTTGTACAGTCAAATTCATTTTAAAATTTGAAACTATAGTAAAGTAAAAGCCTTTTAAAAAATAAAAAAGTTAATAAACTAAAGTCAAATAAAATGTCTTTAAAACATGGAAAAATTAATAATGTGCATCTAGAAGCACTTAAGAGGTAAACTTAGCAATTGATTGCTTAATTCACGCCTACTGTTAAGACAAAGCATTTTGCTCGCTCTTCACACCTAGTCGCACTTTTTAGAATACTAATTTAAAATAATAAAGCCAATTAATATATATTTGTTAGAAGTTTCCTTGTACCAAAAGTTTAAAATATTTCTTTATAGGATTTAACAATGTAAACTGATACGATAAAAATTTTCTACATTATACACACATATTAAAGGGCGAGATGTAGAAGTTCACAACAAAAATTTCAGCATGGTAAATTTAAAATTCTAGAAAAAATATGCAATGAAGCAGAAGAAAATGTAATTAAGTTTTGAAAAATATGATTAAATATGGTATAATCATATAAGAACAAGTTAAGGAGTCAAATTAATCGAAGTCAACTGGATATGAGTTGAGAATGCCTTCCTTCAAGATTAAGCCCCTTTTTGACAACCATCAAAATGAATCTCTCTCTTTCTTTCTTTCTTTCTTTCTTTTTTTTTTTTGGAGAAAATAAGTTTTGAAATGGTGATTTTTTGAAGAATGTGTAGTTAAAAAGTAGCAAAAAAAGCTAGAATTACGTGCAGAATATTTTATTGTGAAAATGTGTAATTGAAAATATTTTTAAGAAAAAAAGAGTTTTCTTTTAATGATTGTCAAACATGGGCTAAGTGTTAGTTCATAAATTATGCATATTGCTAACGAATATTTTTTTATTTGTTTTGAATATATGATATTCTTCGAGACATGATAAAATATTATTATTTATTTTTAAATAAGGCTATATTTTGACTACATTTTTCAGAGATAATAGCTCAATATTCTTATGACCTATTGAAATTATAATGCCATCTCTTCAAAAGCAAATAATATTATTTTAAAATATTTTTCTATTTCAAAAGCAACAACGTATTATTATTTAAAAATAATAAATTACATACGAATTTACTGTTCAGTAATTTGTTTATTTATTATTATTATTATTTTACTGATCAAAAGTTTCTTTACACTTCCTTTGCTCAATTTTTTTATTGAGGTGTTTGGAGCGTGCTTATGCAATAGTAAGAGAAATTTATGCTAGAAAAATGGGTTGATTACTTGAATGGTTACTGAACTTTGCCGAGTGTTAATATTTAATAACTGCAATTAAAAATGTATCTGGTCACTGAATTTTGACAAATGTACTACTTCATAACTGAACTTAAAAATGTATTTCAATGATCATTGAACTATATACTGTGTTATACATCCTTTACTCAAATGGGAAAATCCATTAGGTTAGCATATGACGTCGATTTAAATAATAGATGGGTAATATGATGCATAGTTCGATGATCATTGAGACACATTTTTGAATTCAGTTATGAAATAGTAACACTTAGTGAAGTTCAGTAACCATTAAAGTACATTTAAAAGTTTACCATTAAAGTACATTTTAAAGTTTAGATATTTATCGTCCTCTATGAAAGAAGCTAAAGAATATGAAGGGGGGAAAAAGATGAAAAATCTAATCGGCCTTAGTTACCAAGGCACTAATTCGAATAGTTTTATACTTTTCTTTAATTCTTCTCTATCAATTTCTTTCAGTTTCTTACCGTCTCCCTTTTAATCTTTTTATGCGAAGTTTGAGATATGATGAACTGATACCAATTGATCCAAAAATCAAATGTGCTTTTCACTGTAGGCAAAGAAAAGAAAGAGAAGCATAACAACAAAAGGATAAAAAAAAAAATAGCAACAAGAAATGGCCAATGAACTGAACAATTCGGTAATTCAGATGAATGAAGTGACAGTTGCGAATGAAGGGGATTTAATAACTCGGCAAATCATTCAGAGCCAATTTAGCATCTATATATTCCATTTGGGCAGCAAAACTTTCAGTTGAAGACTAATGTCATCCATTTATTTCAGAATAGATATCATCAAAAGTTATATTTTTCTTCGATTTATAGGTCTCTAATTTTTTGTTTCCTCTTTTTTCCTTCATTTTCTTTGATTTCTTCTTTCATGTAAGTCGATTTGAGGTACTTAATCTATATCGATGGACATTGAATTAGAAATGCCAATTTTACAACTTTTGGTTTAGGGTTCATCTTCTTTTTATATCATTCTCGTATATACAAGGGATTTGTAACTTTCTATCTTCATATAAAATTTTCTATGATATATAAGTAACTTAAAAAGATGTGACATATAGGAAATGGTACCCTTGCAAACTCCTATGTTGAGAATGATTTGTTCAGCCCCCACAATTCCTAAATTGAACCAGTTTTAATATTCATCAACCTTTCCACATTCATCATTTATGTATAGGCAATTATCAACCTTGCAGTGCTTAAACACACATCTATTGTCCACTCATTAGTAACATAATAATATATTATTGTCTCCACTTTGCACAAATGCCATCTCACATAATTTAATCAACAGAGATTATATATCAAATAAACATATTGCTCGCTAGCAACAATATAGGTTTGTTGTACGAAATCAAGAGATTTCTAGCAAAGAATTTTGAGATGAAAGATCTTGATGACGCCTCTTTTTTTAGGTTTTCAGATACATCAAGATCATTTTCGGGGTATTCTTGGATTAGCAAAAAAGAGCTATATCGAAAAGGTATTTAAAAGATATGGCATGCAAGATTATAAACCAAGTGACACCACTGTGGCTAAAGGAGACGGTTTAAGTCAATGCCCTAATAATGACTTAGAAATTACCTTATTCTTCAGCTATAGTGAGTCTTATGTATGCTCAAGTTTGTACGCGTCCAGATATTGCTTATATTGTTGGGATGCTAGGGAGATATTTAAGTAACCCGAGAATGGATTACTGGAAAGTAGCCAAACGGGTTCATGCAATATTTACAGAGAACAAAAGACCACATGCTCACATACATGAGATCGGATCAGTTGGAGATCATCGATAATTCTGATTTCGATTTCGCGGGATGCCAAGATAGTAGGTGATCCACTTCAGGCTATATCTACCTGCTTGCTGGAGGTGCTGTTTCTTGGAAAATTGCTAAGCAAACGCTCATTACTACTTCCACCATGGCAGCGGAGTTTATAGCGTGTTATGAGGCATCGAATCATAAAATATGGCTGCATAATTTTGTCACTGGGCTGCACATTGTGGACAATATAGAAAGACCGCTCAAGATACTTTGTGATAATAAATCATCAATACTGTATTCTAATGACAATAGGAGCTCGACGAAGTCAAAATATATAGATATCAAATTCCTGGCCGTTATAGTAAGAGTTTAGAGTAGACAGGTATCAATAGAGCATATTATGGTTGCAGATCCACTTACTAAGGGATTGATACACAATGTTGTTCATGAGCACATTGCTCATATGGATATAATATTTCTTGAAGATATCTAGTTTTAGTAGGAGTTTGTATTTTTGCTTTTCATATTGAACACATGTACTGTTAATTTAGATATAATTTATGATTAAAGTTATTTTCAGTTATAAGGTTTTGGTTTATTATCTTTGAATTTGTTTAAAATGATCTTACTAAGGTATTAAGGTAGACCAGTTGAAAATGGCATGTTAAAGATCACATCACGTGTAATTTTCATGCTACACATCTATGCTTGATTCAATTTCATTCAATTATATCGATATACGTAATCATTGAAGGGTTTAGTTATAATGAAAATAGCGAAAGCCGCTTTGATCCTATGATGATATGATTGATGGACGGGATTATTTGGGGATGTATTCAGTAATGATAGCGAAATTCTAAACACTCATAAAGTTATGTTTAATGCACAAATATAAGTTGACACATATAGCGCAAGTGGGAGATTGTAAGGAATTTTTAAATCAGTCATGTGAGTTTATATGTAAATTATTGTGTATTAAATTAAAGACTATCAAATTCGGTTAAACCCAGTCAAAGTGAGCTGATAAAGCTTCGGTATTTTCGGCTTTAATGCATCCAATTAAAATGTTGGTCTTTTATGTGTAGAGACCGATCCCAGGTTCCTAATTCTATGATAGGCCAAATTAGGTTAAAGGGCATCAATATATAAATACGGTTATGGTCCCCAAATTACAAGTTTGCATTGCTTATTCTGTCTGACTTCCATCACCGGAGAGAATTAAGAGTTGCGTGTTGATTTGGAAGACTAAACCGCAAGATTCAACTATTGCATTAATCATGTCTGATTCAGCTACGCTTCCACTATCATGTATTTCTTGATGATCCAACATGAAGATCCGGTGATTTTACGGTAAAAAATTCTCCTCGAAACATCACCAAATATGTGTTGATTCCACTCCCATAATCCCTGTTTAAGTTTGAAAAGTTTCTCCCAAATAGCAGTCATCAAGAAAGGACTATTTTCAAGTGAAAAAATCTAGGAATGCAATGTGCTTGGTCTAGACATAAAGAAATCGAAAGGGTCTAGGTCCCGAATCAACCTCATCAAATCACTATATAAGTAACGTGAACGATTAGAATAAGTCTGATTACGACGCCTCATCGAAAGCTGTCGACTAAAAGATGCTGCAGACAGAATGATTTGCGCTCTATCAAATCTCTTCATGATTAGTGCTCTATCAAATCTCTTCCACACCCTACCATTTATCCGAGTGACTCCCTGAGAACCTAGGATCCTCAAGGCCGCAATCAATCATCATGTTAGAGAAATCGAGAGTGCTCCCATTATAAATGTTGTATCCCTGCGTTTACCAGCACGGTCATAGATTATAATATCAAAGTTTTCCCCAACAAGCCAAGGACCATTCACGGTAAGGAAAATTGGTAAAAACTAGTCCACATTTCCCTCCTACTGTAAGGGGACAAGAGGCACGTACCAGAGTAATGAAGATCGGTCGATCGAGTCTAGGATCCTCAACTCTAAATAAGAAGAATTGGGGATGATCAACGAGGACATTTAAAATGGTATTCAAATTCCAAAAGCACCAAATCTTATTAAATGTATTCTGGATCACAGTATTGAAATGATGGAATTGATGGATAGTATTAAATATATCTTGAAGGACCAATGACTCTAAGATCATGAAAAATAGATGTGGTGAAGTTGAATAAGTCGTTTCAAGTGCTTGCGAGTAGCTATACTAGCTATGCCTCGCATTCCAAATAAGGACACTCATATTGGCGAGGAATGTGAGGAAGAATTAGCTGACTAATCCTGGTTGTCATCCTAGCTATATGTGGTTTGGTATGTTCAACTTTTCTTCGTGAGTATTAAACGAAACCAACATCCTTTTCTATGTCAACCAAGCCCGGTAGGTCCTCGACAGAAGACCTATGGAATGGACCCTATTGATAAACATAGAAGGGCTCTAAGTATTGGTATGCTCCGAAGATATATTAACGACATGTGGGCCCACATTCTCTGATGAATAGAATGTAAAATAAAAGGATCCTCAATAATAGTCTTTCTCCCAGGAGTAGATAATACGGTCGTAGTATCATGTCCTCAAGTAAAGGGTCATAAATGAAAGTATGTGTGGTTGAGTTAGTAGCCAAGGACGGAGTAGGATTAGTCGGAATTGAAACCAAATATGGGAAGACAATAGTAGCAATAGCAAGAGGCATAGGAGTAGATGTAGGAATATTGACAGTAGGGGTAATAACAACTAGAGAGGCTACTGGAGAAACGGATGTTTGAATATGTATCCTAGGAAAACATCTCTAAGATGTACATGTTGAAACTTTGTGAAACTTTAGAACTTGAAAACCTTTCCTTTATTTCCAGGAACTTTCGTGTCAAATCACCAAAAAAAGTAATAATGCAAAACATACCTTAATTCTTTGGGAATATTTTTTATTACTGGATCTTGATTTCGGATCTTAAATCTTGAAACTTGAATTACAATCTTTTCATATTTGGCTTCTTTACTTTTGATCTTGAATTTTACCTCCTTTAATTATTTAATTCTTGTTCTTGGTTTTTCTTTTTGATTCATAGTCTTGATTCTTCAATTCCTTTTTCTTGATTCTTGATTGTGGGTATTGAATATTCCTTTTCAATATGATTTTTCTTGTATTCTTGTATTCATGGGATGATGTAGAGAATGAGAAGTTGCATATAAATTGAGAACCATAATCCTATATATAGTTTCTATATGTATTTCACCCATCATTAAATACAATTTTAAAGGAATTTGATTTTACATATATAATTCGACTCACACTTCATTTAGATGCCCTAAGTCCAACAATTTAATTCTTTATTGGATCACTTTAATTTTGGGCTTAAATTTATTATGATGGACTTATACACAATTAATTACATATGTATACCCACATGACAAATTAATTTCCCAACAGCACAAGTGACAGGAACCTGCTGCTTATGCAAGTCAACGAGCACCTCAATTTCCTTAACTTTATCCTTCATCCCTTATCCCAACGATGGTAAATATTGGAATAGTATCCACATCGATACTAGGGATAGGTGTGAGAGGCTGAAAAGGGGGCTTCCTACTTAAGCAATGCTCATCATCACATCACAGATGTTTGTATTGGATGCAGTAATCTGGGTCTTGTCATACAAGATAGACTGCCAATAACCCATGTTCTTGTCCCTATTTATTTAAACTCTATCAGGAAGCTCATACTACAGATTGACCTCAATGTAGAGCCAAGCCTCAATTGGTTGTCGTAAGTTCAAAGTAGCATCATCAGCGCAAAGTGGTATCCCAATGGCCGTAGCTAAGGCAAATAGAAAGCTCTTGGCCATGAAATGTATTGGCGATAGCAGGAAGGAGGCCCAAACAAGAACTATAAGGGTCTCATGCTTTGGGCTAAATCTCCAGGTCCACTTGATAATTCACGTAGGACATTGATAAGTGTAAATATTACACGTATCCTGATCGTCAAAACATGACTTATGGGAATACTTTTATGAAATAGATATTAATTTTAAATTTTGTTATCATTTTATGAGAAAACTCGATATTAGACGAGAAGGGATGAAAAGGAGCAATAATTGATCAAAAATGAGTTAAGTTGGACATGATTTGAAAGTTGGGGACAAGAAGTTACATTTGGAAGTTGAAAGATCTCGATTGCTATATTTAAGGACTCTGTCTGAATTAAAAGAGGAAACAAAAACCAAAGTGCATAAGAAAATATTAAATTTCAGCAATTTGGGATGTCCTACTTGGACTAAGATTATGGTTCTCAATCCTCTTAAAACTATATTTTAGACCTAAATTAGGTCTATAAATAGGAATCTTTCATTCCAAAATTAGGATGAGGCTAAAGATACAATCTTGGGGCATAATTATACCTTCTAATACATTGAATCCTCAGGATTTGTATTTCAATTTGGAATTTGAAGGTTGAACACAATTGGCCGGGAGATATACAAGGTTGGAAGAGGAGATTGACGATCCATTGTTGGGAATTGGATGCCAAGTAACAATAATCATTAGGATTCTTTTCTTTGTTCTTCATATTGAAATTGGTGATTTTTTTTTTTCTTTTTATTGTTTACTTTCTTAATTATGATTGACTAATACTTGATTGTTAGGATGAACGATGTAATTTACGTTTAATATTTATTTCATTCCAAAAATTTTATGCAATTTGATTAGGTGTTAATTATTTACTGTAGGTTTAATGCATCAATTCCTTGATCACCAATTGATTACCAAGAGGTAATGTATGGTTCTACCTCGTGCAATAAATGACTCGGGTGTTATAAGAGATCAAGAGATACTTTTATAGGTTATGCAATCATGATTGAATTCCTAAAATTGAATGCATTTACATGTATGAATTTACATAAATAGTAGATTCAAACATTTGAATATGGTTAATTTTATACAAGAGAGACTACTAACTAAAATTGATTAATTCAATTATTAATACATTGAAAAATGGTTAAATGAATTTGGATTGAATGAATGTTAAATTGACCTAAGTGGAATTGTAATTCTTGATCACTTAATCCTAGTAGTTCTCCACAAATTAGATTAAATTTAATGTAGGTCAGAAAATAAAATCTTGATTTGTTATTTGGCTAGTGCATTAATTTATATTGAACCTAGATTAGAATAAAAATTGATAGTAAATATTAGTCTCTGTGGGAATGATAATTGGTCTTAAAAATTCACTTTATTACTTGTCACGAACTGTATACTTGCAGAATTTACAAATAAACATCCATCAAGGTACCATGATGGTTTAAGAAACAGGTGACTATAGTCGTCTTCATGGGTTAGATGAATTAGGATATGTTTGGCTAAATCAAACCAAGCATAAAACCACAATGAAAGCCAAATTTCTGAAAATTTTCACACACCTTAATCATCAATGGTTTGCGATGTGAGAATTTGTCATCTGGTATGTGCTTGTAAGACTTAGATTTAGGAATTTCCTCCTCCTTAGAAATAGTAATGGTCGGCTTTGTTATATATATTAAATTAACCTTAGTGTCAAGATCTTAGAATTCCATAATTTTCACATATGAATAAAATGATCAAGAAACATACCTTGATCCATGGAGATAATTGAAATATTTTAAATCTACAAAACAATATAAACAAGTAATAGAGAAAACGTTTCTCTCAACTTCACCCCTCTTTCTTGTGTGTTTTCAATTGACTAAATCTATGGGTATGTAGCCAACATATGTAGGGTAGAGAGAGGATGGTTTTTTTTTTCCAAAAGTAACTTCCAGTAACCACTCCCCATAAAGGTGGTTAATTAGAAAAATAACTCCCCATAGATCTCACAAAACCGACGTGCCTATTTTTATGAGCCAATAACTACCTCAACATTTAAAATTCAAATAAAGTTAGTTATTTTTTCCGGTCATGTGGGACATTAATTTTTACATTCTCCCACTTGGCCCATATGACAACGACACTTTATTTGAATTGATAAGGTAACTATAATATACGCATAACATCAGCTCATTTGCACCTTTAGTGAGATTAGGTTAATATTGTAATTAAATAACTTGCTAACATGGGTCATGGCGGTAAACATCAATTTAGCAACATTTTCCCTTTCATGTACCACGATGCTAGTAAATCATTTAATCGCAATCCATAACAGGAAGTAACTATAATGTCCCAGTAATGTCTTCATCAAAGACGATTCTTGTTATCAATAATCCATATCCATAATTACGTAATACATGGAAAACAAGAAGTATCAGAAACACGATAAATTATATCTCTATTAATGTCTTAGAACAAAACATAAGGATTGAGATCCATAAACAAAACTCATGGATCAAAACCAAGACCCATACGATCAACATGCTCTTTAAATGTCTTTGGTGGTAATCCTTTAGTTAAAGGATCTGCAATCATGAGCTCAGTCTTAATATGTTCTATAGACACTCTTTGTTTCTGAACTTCCTCCTTAATAGCCAAATATTTGAGCTCTATGTGTATAGCGCCATTACTATATGTGTCGTTCTTGGAGAAAATGACTACTGCGGAATTATCACAATACACTCTCAGCGGCTTGGCAATACTGTCGACAATTCCAAGTCTTGAGATAAAATTTCGCAGCCATAATGCATGAACTTTGGCCTCAAAGCATGCCACAAATTTAGCTTCCATGGTAGATGCTGCTATGACATTCTGTTTGGCACTCTTCTATGATATTGCTCCTCCAGCTAATAGGAACAGGTAACCAAACGTTGATTTCCGACTGTCAACACAACCAGCAAAATCTAAGTCGGAGTAACCAATCACTTCTAATTGATCAGATCTTCGATACATTAACATGTATTACCTTGTTCCCTTCAAATACCTCAACACTTTCTTCGCAGATTTCCAATGATCAATTCCGGGATTACTTTGGTATCTCCCTAGCATACCAACTGCAAAGCTTATGTCTGGTCTCTTACAAGTATGTGCATACATCAAGCTTCCAACAACAAATGCATAAGGAATATTTTCCATACGTTTCTTTTCCAATGCATTCCTTGGACAATCTCTTTCACTTAACTTATCCCCTTTACAAATAGGAGCAGGAGTGGTAGCACAATTAACCATATTAAATCTTTCCAAGAACTTTATCGATATATCCTTTCTAAGACAATCCTAACACTCCACGTGATTTATCACGAAATATCTCAATTCTTATCACGTAGGATGTCTCACCCATGTCTTTCATTTCAAAGTTCATAGAAAGAAATTTCTTGGTTTCATGCAGTAAAGCAAGATCACTACTAGCAAGCAATAGATCATCAACATAATCAGGAAAATAAACTTACTCCAACTAACCTTCAAATATATACACCGATCAACCGTGTTTTCCTTAAATCCGAAGGACATGATGGTATCATTAAACTTAATATATCATTGTCCGGAAGCTTGTTTAAGTCCATTTATCGATTTCTTTAACTTGCATACCATATGCTCCTTCCTTTAATCAAGAAACCTTTAGATTGATCCATATAGACCTCTTCATCTAAATTCTCGTTTAAAAAAGCAGTTTTCACATCCATCTGATGTAACTCTAAATCAAAATGAGCTATTAGTGCTAGGGATGGCAAAAAGGCTCGAGGGCTCGGGCCATTTGTGGCTCGACCTTCAAAAAGCTCGAGCCGACTCGGCTCGAGGCTCGATTAAACTGAGCCTAGGCTTGGGCCGAGCCCCATCTTGGGGTACCGAGTCGAGTCCGAGCCAGCCTGTGTGGCTCGCAGGCTGGCTCGAAAAAAAAAAGTAAGTTGGGTAAAAGGCAGTTGGCAGCCTTTAAACAAAGGCAGCTGCCATCTGAAAAGAAGAAAAAAATTCGAGTTGGCTCGGCTTGGCCCATTTCGGGTTGGTAAGGTCGAGCCGAAAGTTCGGGCCAAGCCTCAACTTTTATACTGAGCTTTTGCTCGGCTCAGATAGGGCCAAAAAAAACTCGTCTTCAAAAAGCTCGAGCCGAGCCTGAGCCTTGATTTTTGGCTCTCGAGCAGGCTCGGCTCGTTGTCATCCCTAACTAGAGCCACTATGATTCGAAGAAAGTCCTTCTTCAATACAGGAGAGAACGTCTCTTTGTAATCAACACCTCCTTTTTGAGTGAAACCTTTTGCGACAAGTCTAGCTTTATGTCGTTCGATATTACCATTATAGTCACGTTTGGTCTTAAAGACCCATTTACACCCGACTGACTTAGAACATTTAGGCAAATCAACAGCGTCCCAGACTTCATTCTATTCCATTGATTTCAACTCATCATTCATAGCATTGATCCACTTTTTAAAGTCATCACTTTCAATAGCTTGTGAAAAATAACCGAATCTTTACTTGTCCCTAAATTATAATCAGACTCTTGCAGATATACCAAATAATCATCTGAAATAGCTGATCTCCTTTCTCTTTGAGATCTTCTTAATACTATTTCTTGTGGTTGTTCTACAACCGGTTCATTGGTGACAATCTCATTATGGAGTGACTGATCACTAGATTGTTGTTTGATGTTATTATATTGTTCTACAATAGGGAAAACAACAATTTTCCTTGAAGTTACTGGTATCGGGACAGGCACCCAAACTTCTTGAATGACCACATCACGTAATGTGTCACTCCCACTAATTTCACCATTCTCAAAGAACCTGGCATTTTCGGCTTCTACAATCTTCGTACTATGGTTGAGACAGTAAAACCTATACCCTTTGGACTTTTCTGGGTAACCAATAAAGTACCTGCTTACAATTCTAGAATCCAATTTCTTTTCATGTGGACTGTAGATCCTAGCCTCTACTCGACATCCCCAAATATGAAGGTGTCGTAAGCTCGGCTTCCTTCCTGTTCGCAATTCAAAAGGGGCTTCCATCCACAATGAAATAGGTACTGCTCCTAACCATTTCCATAAGTGTACGATTTCGCCTTTCAGTTACACCATTCTGTTGAGGCGTACCAAGCATTGTGTATTGTGCACAAATGTCACGCTCTTCTAGGAATTTAGCAAAAGGACCTGGACATTGTCTCACTCAATGATACATTCCATAATACTCACCACCTCTGTCAAATCGAATGATTTTCACCTTTCTGTTTAATTGTCTCTCGACTTCAGTAATATATGTCTTTAAAGCATTTATTGCTTGAGACTTTTCATATAACAAATAGACATAACTGTAACGTGAAAAATTATCAATGAAAGTGATAAAATACTTTTCTCCACCAAGTGAAGGTGAGTGAAAAGGTCCACAAATACCAGTATGGATAATCTCCAAAAGTTCTTCACTTTTTGTAGCTCCTTTCTTTGTATGTTTGGTTTGCTTTCCTTTAACGCAATCAACACATACATCAAAATCAGTAAAATCAAGATCCAAAAGAATCTCATCTTTTACTAATCTCTTCATCATTTCTCTGGATATATGCCCCAGTCATTTATACCACAAGATGGAAGAATTTTCATAAGCTCGTCTACGTTTAATTCCAACATTGCGATGCAAGGTTAGAAGGATTTGTGCAAAAGTTTAATTAAGATTAAATTTATATAGCCCTTTATATAAAATGTCAGAACCAACAAATGTTCCATTTCTAAATAAACGGAAACTACTATTATTGGAATTAAACGAATATCCATTGAAATCAAGTCTTGACAAGGAAACTAAATTTCTGGAAAGAGAAGGTACATAAAGAGTATCAAATAGGTCCAAATAATGGCCTGATTCCAAAAATAAATGAAAAGTTCCAACCCCAACAACTGGTACCTTGATTCTATTTCCCAATATTACGAAATGCTCATTTTCCTTTATGTTTTGGATGGAAAGGTATCCTTGCATCGAATTTGTAATATGAATAACAAAACCAAAGCCAATCCACCATGTATTAAAAGGGACCTTGTTGCTTAAACCTTGCCTCTTCTTGAACAAGCATATCTACCAATTCATTCACATTCCACTTTTCCTTAATAGTGTTATAGTGAATCTGAAATGGCCCATACTAAGTAGGAAAGGAATTCAGAATAAATTGAACAAGGAAACTTTCATCAACATTTATTCCTAGAGTTTTGAGTCTAGCAACCAGATTAGTCATTTCAAGGTCATGTTCGTGCATTCCACGGCTACCACCAAATTTCATGGTGGTAAGTTCAGCCATTAATCTCCCTCTAAGGGACTTATCTGCTGAACGGAAGCGATCTTCCACAGCCTTGAGATATTCCTTTGCATTATCATTTTGAGGAAGCGTCGATTTAATATTATTTCCCATACACATTCGCATAAACATAATGCCTAACCTATTCGATCTTTCCCATGACTTAAAACAAAGATTGCTCTTCCGCACTGCTAGTTTCTATAATAGTAGGAGGTTTGTCAATTCGCAAAGCTAATTCAAGATCCAGAACACCGAGCCGAAACTGGATTTGTTCCTTCTAGTCAGAGAAATTTGAGCCATTAAAGATTGGAATAGATGAAGCTAGCGAATGAAGCGAAATAGGAACTAACACTGCAATATATACATTCATAACATTAGTGCTTTGAGAGAAAAACTTTTATTAGTACTATTGCGTTCAATCTTTGGATTAACTAAGGCAATATACTAGCAATTATGTTTCATTTCCTACCGCAATTCTCTTCTGGGAGAGACTATGTTATACCAATCACAATGAACATAATGATGCTACTTTAGTTTCACTTTAATTGGTGATTAAATATACTCCAATTAGACATGTTTGTTATCTTTGGATATACAAAACATATATAACTGAGCATATCAATTAACCACTTTCATGTTCAAGATTAATAAAATAACTCATCAACCTTTGGGCAGTCCATAATAATTTAATAATTTTATGAATGCCAATACACTCTTACATCAATAATTTTAATGTCATCTTCCGTTACAAGTATCAAACTATCAAGAGTAATTGACAAATAAATTATGTAATTTAGTGTTCGTATACCATAATGTCTGGCCACTTTGGTGACTAACAAACATCATTAATCTAACATCAGTTACATAAACAAAGCATAAAAAAGGTAATTAAACTATAATCTAATTTGATCCATATTTCAAAATCCAATATAATAATTAACCATTCATATATCACCATCTTTAATTAACATATAATTACTTGACTTATGAACCATAATGCCGTTAATTATAATTTGGGCACTAAATAATATCCTGCACTAATTACAGCACATAAAGTTTCATGCTGGAGTTATCAAAAAGGTTTGGAGAATTAATGAATGGTCCACATGTCTATTAACAAATCCAATTCTTCGATCCACAATTAAAACATGATCATGCCCCATAATGTAATAAGAAACTGAAAAATCCTCCATTAAAACACACATAGAATTGTATATTTATTACAGGGCCATTCCAACCATTAATATACTAAGCATATTATAACAATAATAAATTCAAGTGATTTTGTACTTTTCTGATGCACAGCAAACTGCACTTCTTCACAAATTATTTTCGGTGCAGAAAAGAAAATCAAAGATGCCTTGAATCATTTTTAAAGATAATGCATTCAGCAGCAGAACCTTTTAATTTTTGCACATTAATTCATAAATCGATACGTAAAATTAAAGATCAATAAATGAAAAATATTAATCTCTAAAGGAAAATCAAGAATTCTATAACTTGGACTCTGATACCACATGTTATATCTATTAAATTAACCTTAGTGTCAATATCTTAGAATTCCATAATTTTCACATATGAATAAAATGATCAACATACCTTGATCCATGGAGATTATTGAAATATTTTAAATCTGCAAAACAAGATAAACAAGTAATAGAGAAAGCGTTTCTCTCAACTTCACCCCTCTTTCTTGTGTCTTTTCAATTGACTAAATCTATGGATATGTAGCCAACATATGTAGGGTAGAGAGGACAATTTTTCCCAAAAGTAACTTTCAGTAACCACTCCCCATAAAGGTGATTGAAAATAACTCCCCCTAAATCTCACAAAATTGACGTGCCTATTTTTATGAGCCAATAACTATCTCAACATTTAAAATTCAAATAAAGTTAGTTATTTTTTCCGGTCATGTGGAACATTAATGATGTGTTTGATTACATTTATTTTCCATGGAAAATATCAGTTTTTCACCTAAATTTCTACTTGGAGTGTTTGATTACTATTTTTTTCCATGGAAAACATTTTCTAACTTTTGAAAATATGCCTAATTTTCCTTGTTTTTAAGGAAAATATTTTCCTTGGGTAGAGGTGGTTTTTATTTTCCACAAAAGATGGAAAACATTTTCTAACCTTTGAAAATATGCCTAATTTTCCTTGTTTTTAAGGAAAATATTTTCCTTGGGTAGAGGTGGTTTTTATTTTCCACAAAAGATGGAAAACATTTTCTTTTCTAGGCGATATTTTCCATGTCAATCAAACACACTCTAATTGTTACAGGCTTTCCCATATGAAGAGAGGGCTTCTTGTCAATAAATCTATGGTCATATGAATGTTGTGGTGCTTGAAGAACAGAGATAAAAGATTTATTCTGCCATGTTCACTGGCTTGAGAAAGATATGGTTCGGTGGATAAGGTAGCAGCACAAGTTTTCTTTCCCTGGGAATGTGTATTTGGAGTGGCAGATGAAAAAGGAGGTGGCCGAGGTGCCCCGAAAGAAGTAGGCTCAATGTGACCTAGTACGTGGGAGCGTGAATCGTATGTTGGTGGCCCCTGCCAAGGGGGAGTTCGGGATGGACCCCTGCCAAGGGGGAGTTCGGGATGGACCCCTGCCAAGGGGGAGATTCGTCGACGGTGTCATAACCAGAGAAGAGGAGGCCTCAAGCATTACGGTTGGAGCAAGCCCCACGACGGCTGGATCTCCAGAAGTAGCGACAGCGCTAGCAGTCATGTTAAGAGATTTTTTTCCCGAGGCTTTCTTACCCTCCACGGATTCTCATATATTCAGAAGAGAGGAAGGGAAAACAGGTTAAGGCTAACTCCATGACATCGTAGAAGATTAAATAAGGATGACAAACAAGTCGAGCCACTCGTAAGCTGGACTCAACCTATAGACAGCTCTGGCTCGTTTTTAAATGAGCTATAGGCCAAGCCGAACATCTTTTTTCATGAGTCGGCTCAATTATAGGCTTGTTTTATTAATTTTCTTAATGAAATGAATTGGATCATCACCTCGTGAATGAATCGACTCGGCCCATTAGACCCACGAGCCAAATGATCTAATTGAGTCTAGTTTGTAGACAAACCAACTCAGCTCAACCCATTATCACCCTTAATATTAAAGAACAAAAGATTCTATTGTAAAACTTAATTCATGTGCCCTAGCTTTCTTACAAAGTTCGAAAAATCTAAAATCAAACGGTGCTAGAAATGTACACGAATATAATTAATTGTTAGAGAGTTATAGGCAGGAGCTCCAAAGATAATATTAAAACAAAAAATTAATTTTAATTTCTTCCACAATTTTTTCTTTTATTATACAAATATTATCTTACCAAACGAACCAAAAATGTGTAGTAAGCAAAATAGAATTAGAAGCATGACCATACATTTAAAAACAATATAAAAAAATATAAAAAAAATTAATAAGTTTAGATATTATTCTTTATACTGTTATGTGTATCAAAGAATAGATTCATCACTTGTATTGTACAGCTTGTATAATTGCTTCGATACACTGTGTAATGATAGCTGGCCACCTCGAGTACAAAGAGGTTCACACTCATCACATCACATCCCCATAATGTATGCATTCTCCGTTGTAGTGTAGATATGCATAGTTGATAATGAAACAATTGATGCTCATGTTCTGATTCTATGTAGAATTGTGAGCACAGCTGAACTGTGAGTTCTAGGTTGATTGTGCAGAGCATAAAAAGAGTACTAGCATTAGGGACCTTGCTGCTTGTACACTTTCTTTGACAGAAAGGATGGCAGATGAAATTTTTAGGAACATTCAGTTTTTTCTTTTTTTCTTTTTTTTTTTTTATTCCAAAAAATTCAACATCAGTGAGAGAAATTTTTTTTTAAATTCCAAAAAATTCCTCATCAGCAAGAGAAATTTCATTTGTCATCCTTTCTGTCAAAGAAAGTATAAAAGTAGCTTAATTCCTAGCATTAGTATCTATATCCAAACTTAAGATGAATTATAATTTGATGAACATCTAACATCCATCAAGAAGTAAACTGCAGATGTGGGGAAACTGAAATCCATTATCAAGTTCTTATTTTTAAAAATCAACGTATGCATCGCCATTGAAATGCATCAAAATTTCTACTTTTGACCACTTTCAAAATATTACTTGCAACCAATGAAACTACACAAGGAAAATGACGCTGGATTTGAAAATTGAAGCAGATTCGTATGGAAGGTGATTAGCATTCCACTCCACATTGCTTCAGTATGGGGCCAGTTTGTTTGGGCAAGAAAGGATCAATTCGAACCCAAACAAGTGAAAAGATTGAAGCTAGAAGAATTGACCACAGAACCACAATTGTTGGAGTCCTGTTTTGCCTTCCCATCAACCCCTTGAGGAAAGGATAGAGATGAACAATAACCCAGAAAGCAAAAAATAACTTTCCAAATAGAGGACCCCATGAGCCATATCCATTGTTAATAGCATCAGAAATTCCTGCTACAACACCAACCATATTTAGGATTATCAGTGTGGTTGGCGGAATGAGAAGAGTTGTCCATTTGAAGAGGTAGAGCTCCCCAAACTCTGCATCATCAGCAGCTTTTGCTGTTACAGTAAAGTTTGTGTCGACTCCAGCCAGGACCTTGAGAAGTCCTTGGAAGACTGCAAAGAGATGTGCTGAAACGCCACCGATAACCCAGAACTGCTCATTGCGCCACCAGTCCTCAATGCTTACCCCACTCCATCGGAGCTCAAGCACTCCCGTCACTATGATGGAAAGGAAAAGAGCCATAAACCATATGCTTGCCAGGTTATTTAGCTGCATAAGGCAATAGGTTCTGATTAGACATGCACTTACTAATCTTACAATGACATTCCAGTTAATACCACATATCTTAGGTTTTCAATAATGACTTTTTCGGAAAATGTGTGGTTAAAAAATAAGAAAAAAGTATTGTGTTTACGTGCAAAGTATTTTATTATGTGGATATATGGTTGAAAATGAGTGCGAGAAATAAAGAGCTTTAATTTAAAGAGTGTCAAACAAAGGCTTATAATTGCTTTCTCTCTTTCTATGTTTTGAGGGTAATAGTTAGGCGTCAATAATACTTACAGTTGGAACAATGAATTTTCCAGTAAGGAGACACACAGCTGGAAGTGTGCAATAGGCTATCAGAGCAATGGAAGTGAATGGGTACACAATAGTGTTAATATAAGCAAGTCTCTCTAGCAATTTTAGCCTTCCTCCATATCCATACCAAAGTGGACAATGACGACTGAGGAAGATTTCGACAGAACCAAGAGCCCATCTCAGGACTTGGTGCAACCTATCTGATAGATTGATTGGAGCTGATCCCTTGAAACAAGGTCGCTTGGGTGAGCAGTAAACGGACCTCCATCCTCTACAATGCATCTTAAAGCCTGTCAAAATATCTTCTGTAACTGAACCATAAATCCATCCAATCTGTTGATAAAAGTCCATGAGAGTGTGCTTCTCAATTAGAGTAAAACAACTGCAATTGCAGTTATATAAAGCAAATATCAAGTTTCAATGAGATTTCTTTTCAATTTTTAGTTAATTCATATTGTTGTTGACTATTCTAAATAGAGTTAAAAGACTGAGAAACTTCAGGAAAGGCCCATTGTCAATACTCACCTCTTTGCCCCATTCAGTTTTCTCTTCATATCCACAACTAATAACATGAATGGCTTCTTTGATAAGAGAACCGGGGTTTGTTCCTTCAGGGAGGCCACCATTTTCCATGAGAGTGGAAGTAATGAAAACTGGCGACATTCCAAATCTTTTTTCAAAATTCTTTTGGGACATGAGTGATGATTTTTCCAACTCATCATATCCTTCAAGCCCTTCTTCAATCTCTTCAAGAGCAAATGCTGGTCCCGACGATCTCCTGGTGTAATGTTTGCCCATCATTTTCTTCTTACTATATAGTCCTGCAAGGCCAAGAATAGCCTTAAATCCTTTTTTCTTACCTTTCGACTTCTTCCTAGAGCCACCACAACAACAGCAGCACCACTTTGGCCAGCAGTCACAAGTCATTTTGGGCCGCTTCTCAGACATAGGTGGATCATAGCCATACAATGCCTGCCTATTGAAAACACACCCGGTGCCAACATACACAGGTCCTTGGATACCATCTAAGCCTTTCATGTTGATCTGTTATCATAAAAGACAATTCCACAATTTTCAGATTTGACATTTAGATACTTATCGCACATTGGGTTCATACAAAATAATCCTTTACCAGTATGAATTGGAAATGTATGGGTTGTATGCTAAAAATGCAATGGAAAGAAATTCAACTCACATCGAAGAATACAACATTCCGATTAGCATATCTATCATGGCGATCAATACCATCAAATCTCTGTGGAAATTGGACATAGCACAGCTTCTTCCCGATTTGGGGATCCATAAGAAAACACATCGCTTCCTTCATAGCCTTGCTGTTGTTGATGTAATGATCACAATCCAGATTTAACATGAAGGGTGCATTAGTAAGTACTGCAGAGACTCGAACCTGTAAATCAATATATAGCAAGTCCATAGAGTCAGCATCACTAAATCAATCTCTCAGTTCCACAACAAAAGACAGTGAGTGTTAACTTAGCAGCTACCTACCAGTGCATTCATGGCACCAGCTTTCTTATGGTGCTGATAGCCAGGTCGCTTTTCACGTGAAACATATACTAGCCGTGGCAGCTCCTTACCTTCAACATCAAGTGCACCTTCACTTCCCAAATACACCTGAAATGTCGGAAATAGTTGTTTAGTCATTGATACAGCTGAACTCGTTACATCAGCAATCGGCTCTCAGGCAGGGAATTGTGAACTTAAAGAATGATTGTCAAAAGGTTCGCTGATCTAATTTTGACTAACTAACCTGAATCATTCCTGGGTGATCACGAGTGTTGTTCCCAGGCCATGGAGTCCCATCCTGCATTACCCATCCTTCTTCTGGTTTCTTTTGTGCTTTAGCCACCAAAGCGTTAATTCTTACTTTGAACTCTTCATATTCTCTCTGCAATGCATAAACATTGTGTAAGAAAAATGAATTTAATTCCACTAATTCACCAAGTATAGCAGGAGAAAGGAATTCATCGAATTTACCTTCATGGCTCTACGATCCTTCACAAAAGTAGGCTGAACCTTATCTTTTAAGTAGTCAATTTTCTCAGAGAAGTAGAACTCCGGAGCCCGAGGTTCAATGCTGTACTTTTGGCAAAATGGCACCCACCTCCTTGCGAACTCAGCTGTTTCAGCCAATGCATCAAACAGAAGCATTGAGGCTCCATCATCCGACACATAGCAAGTCACTTTCTCAACTGGATAATCTACAGCCAAGATTGAAAGGACTGTGTTTGCAGTAATAATGGGAGGTTCCTTAAGAGGGTCAACAGTACTAACAAAGACATCAACGGGGA
The DNA here is from genome assembly GCF_002742605.1 of Olea europaea var. sylvestris. NCBI lineage: Eukaryota > Viridiplantae > Streptophyta > Magnoliopsida > Lamiales > Oleaceae > Olea > Olea europaea. The sequence goes on along the minus strand of NC_036249.1, from coordinate 17,659,462 downwards.
GAAGCCGGTTAGGCTCACCCTCCCGCTCGAACCTCAAGGACAAACGATCAAGATAAGTTTCGCGGTTTATGGGAAACCATTTGGGAAACTGATCAAGTATCCAGGACAATCCGAACCATATTTCACATATCACAGAGATAATCCATAAGAAATAGGCATCATATGCTGGGGTTAAAATTCTAAAATGGAAAAAGAAACATAGGATGACTAAACGAATGACGATGACTATGCGATAGGGATTGATTAGGCTTGAAGAAATCGGGACTTTTCGCCAGAGTGGCTGCCGAGCTTCTGCATTACTAAGGAAAAAAGAGTATGGCAGAGCATCAGCAATGAATGTTACAAAATATAAAGCATTATCCCCCCGCCCCCAACCCCACCCCAAAAAAAAAAAATCAAATCATACAGAACTGAGGAAGGGAGAATCTTACAGATAATCATCATCATCATCTTGATCATTTCCTCCATCATCTGCTTTCGTAACAAGTCCTCTCTTCTCTTGCCTAGTTTTCCATTTTTCAACCCTTTCCTTCCATGCTTCATTGTTGTAAGTTTCTTTTTCTCCTTCAAAATCCTTTCCTTCAACTATACGGCAATCAGTATTAGTTTTAAAAAAATATATGCAGGAAAACTTATAAATATTTGGTAGAACATTTGACTACCACTTGCTGCAACAGAAGGAATGGCAGCGCCATTGGTATGATTCTGATTCTGATCATAGTCCTTTCGTTCCTGCCAAAGACAATATTGAATTTCTTGCGTTTAATCGAATGAAATTCTCTTTGGAACAATCTATCAAACAATAAGTAGCTAAGAATACATTTTGTGCAATTTGTTATTATATAATATTGTTAAAATAAATTAATAGCCATTGTATAAAATGGATGTTGTTATTTAACTCCAAAATAAGGATAACAAACATTCACTCAAAGTTTAGAGTAGTCAAAAGTAAATATTTTTTTTTCTAAAAAAATCAAAAGTAGATCGGATTTTCATGATTTTAATCATGTTTCTTTGAAGTAATTCAAGACAATAATGTTAAATAAAATTAAAAAGAACATAATATTTCGAAATCCAAGTCAGTTTTGCCTTTATTTGAGAAAGAGTTGGTATTAAATGACTTTAGATAACATAATAATTGTGATATCTATATATAAAGAAAGTTAAAATTAATTAAAAAAATTATCTGAAACTTCTTGTTCATAAAACATGAAAAACTATTTAAGATTACATATAAATTAAGAAGAAAGATATGAAATGAATTTATTAATTGCTCATATTGGATCGCTCAAGAACGGCAAGAAATCATGACTCAATTGATATTTACCTTGTTCAGCTGAAATTCATCTTCAAAATCCTCGTCATAATTATCTTCTTCATCCCCCACAACTCTAGGACAACCTACAGGATCAAAACCAACCTCTCATAAATTTATTTGAATTATTCTATTTGTACAATATTTGTACAACTTAGTTGACAAGGTGGTCAAGTGGCGGTCCCCTATTGGAGGGGCGGCTGTCGTGACGACCACCACTTGGCCACATTGTCAACCAAATTGTACAAGATATTGTCTTCTAGCATGTTCGAATTCATTTGGTGCAAAAAATCAATGTATCTTAAAAATAGAAACAATGTTATTATTATATATGACCTTTGTGACGCTTGTATCGAGTGTGGCACTGATGGCAACTCTGGTTGCCTTCACTTCTCTCGTACTCATAACAAGCCTTGCAAACTGGATATCCACACTCATAACATGCCACAAACAGCAAACCATTGTCCTTAAATCCGATCTCGTCCCCACAAATCCGGCATATTTTGTTGGTCGTAGTAGATTCACGAGTTGGAGGTCGACGTTCCTGTCAAGAAAACAAGGGTACAACGAATACAAAAATTGAATTACTATCTACAGTTCATGCATTTTTATGGAAGAATTTCTAATCCCCACGATGCATGGAAAATTGGATTTAAAGATATATATAATGTTCTGATCCCTACTTGAAAGATGCTAACGAACATATCAAAAGCACTGAAAAACGAGCGAAGTAGTTCATCCTCAATGTTAATGCTATATATAATCTAGTCAATAGCTGTGAAAGGAGCAATCAGAGTGGCCAAAGTAGCCTATCCATGGGCGGATAGTCGGTAAAGAGTGCACGCTAAGAAAATACGAAGGATAAACACATGTATCGAATACTATATCAAAATATTTATGAAAAATGGAAGAATTGATACCGCGTTGAAGAAACAACAGTTCTCACGCTTGATTATCATCTAATCGACTTCGTATAAAATACTTTACAAATATATAAGATGATTAAACTCTACACAATCAAGATACGTGATATATATCACAGATACACAATATATTTTTAAGTACATATTTGTACATATTCCAACAAAAACAAAATGAGAAGATAAAAAGTTACTTCATGTTCATGGAGTTGGTTGCGCGCATGAGAACCAGTTACAAAATCACCAGCCATGGTGTTTGACGCCATGGCAAGAGATAGAAATGAAGACAAAAAGGAAAGGCAGGCGGCTGAGTAAATTAGGCAGAGATGGGAAACAAGGGATTTATGTACAAATGGAGATGTAATTCTAGAGAGTCAGTGTACCAGCTGATAGGTGAGGGGTCGAAGGTTTGATTGGAAGAGAAGTTAAGACTGTCGCTTGTTCTTTTTGGTGCTTACTTTGAAAGGGAAAGTTCCTAATAATAAAGGTGTCCTCATTTCTATGTAGCTTGCAATCCAAGGTGTTTATAGGCTGGCAATTCACATGCCACTCTGCTTAAACTTGAAACCAAGATATTTTGTATGACATTGGTCCACGAACTTGGTGAAAGACGTAAATATTATCATACGGCGGAATCCAATTACTATTATGAGTGCCTACCTGGCTGGTTGCTAAAACAAGAATCCTAATCAATCAATTTGTGTAAACTCTCCATGGGCATCACTCCGCCGCAGAAGTGAGCAAGTACAAGTGTGCTCATGATTCGTGTTACAGTAGCCGGTATAAAGGGTCACAATCCCACGAGTTTGAACTAATTCCAAAACCCCATCCTCAATTCAAATTGCAGGCTGCAACTTGCCTGCATGAAGTCGAAATTAATAGTAATCACCGATCAACCATACGGTGGTGAATTCGTTCTTGAACTTTATACACTCCATCCGTCACATTGCGGGAGCTAGCCCTGTCCAAAGTCATTACTTTAATCGCAAGGAGGGGGATGTCGAAGGCAAGGCTACTAACTGAAGTGAAGTCTACTAGTGTCATGCATCGAGAGTGCTCTCCCCATACATGGCAAAGTTGTGGACAACTAAACGCGTAGTCTTTATTATCAAAGATTACATATACAGGTACTGTCCAGAATCTTACTCATAAACGTAGATATGTGCTAATTGTTCGGGTTTGTTGACCCAAGAATAAGGAGAAGATTGCCTTGAAGCACGAAACCTTGGGAGTCAAACTTTCGATCCATGAAAACATCAATGTTTCTTCAAGGGTATCCCAGCATTGTTGTGAAAGTGCCGAGTAGTAGTTACATGATTGCAATTCAAATCAAGAAGCCTACATTTTTAACAAGAAAAACATTTTGCACTTTACATGAGATATGAACAGAGGCAGCCACGAGACCTGACACGACCATCAAACAAACTACTAGTCATTCTACAGACGATCATATTTCAACTCTTGCCCACAATTTCACTGCAAAGTAGATAGGAGTCAAATAATTCTGGGGGAAAAAAAAAAAAAAAAAAACCAGCGCACTCTTGCCCACAATTTCACTGCAAAGTAGATAGGAGTCAAATAATTCTGGGAAAAAAAAAAAAAAAAAGGCTAGCGCACACATTCTGAATTCCTCTTCTACCAAATTGCATTGTAATTCCACCTTTCAAGAGAAATCTTTCGACCACTAAGAAGTGAAATCTGAGAATCTAGTTGAGATAAAAAGGTCTACAGGCAAAGAATAAAGATCAGAAGATTCAAAATTCAATCATTATTAAACCCAAGTAGAACTCAATTTTTCATTAGAACAAACATTTTAATGCTAATTGCTCCTTACAAATAAATAAATAAATAAATAAAAATTTATACATATATATATATATATATATATATATATATATATATATATAGACACACATACACCACATAGGGCTACTACAGTAGTAACCGACTGCAATTAGCATTATTCTTTCTAATAGCAAATAACCACCAAATACCCCTTGTATGCACAAATCAAATGAGACTGCTTATAGCCATGGATACCTTTCCTTTCTTCTTAGGCCAACAAATGCTAATGGCTCAACTCAGGTAAATTCAACGCCAATCACCCCAGTAAATTGCATCCATCAAAACTACAAAACTACTTCAAAAGT